>NC_134572.1:101571508-101941508 GCF_050947875.1 Dermacentor variabilis
GGTGGGCCCCTATTCCAGGGCTCCACTGAACCTAGCTACCTGACTAGCGTGCTGCACTAAGGCCGTTTGGGCCGTGAGCTCGCAGCTGGTAAGCCGACTCTCCCATTGCTCCGCACTCGGGTTATTGTGTTGGTGGAATGATTTATTGTGTTTACATTCCCATGTGACATGGTATAGTGTGGGTGTGGCCCCGCACCATGGGCAGGTGTCTCTGTATTGTGTTGGGTACATTTTGTTCAGGATGTATAAATTTGGGAAGGAGTTTGTCTGCAATCTGCGCCAACTCGTTGCTTCCTCCTGCGTTAGAGCTTTGTGGGGTGGGGGATATTTCGCTCTCGTCCCTCTGTATAAGTTTAAGATTTCTGTGTATCCTCCCTCACAAGCGTGTGGGTGATACTCCGGGGCGCGCGACTGCTCTGCTCGGCACGTGGTCTCTCGAGCTAGGCTGTCTGCCCTTTCGTTACCCTGTATGCCTGCGTGGGCCGGAATCCAAATTAACTTGTGCGTAACCTTCCTCTCGGCGAAGTTGGCTCCGCCAAGAATTCTGAGGGCGGCTTTGCTAATCCTGCCCCTCGTGTAATTTCTGCACGCTTCCTTTGAGTCTGTTAAGATGTTTAGAGGCCTGCCTGTCCTATATCCTTCTACTGCCGCCAGCGCCACGGCAATTTCTTCGGCCTCCGCTGTGTCGGCTGCCTTTACCGTCGCACATGTGATCAGATTCCCGTCACCGTCCACCACCACCGCCGTGGCCGTGCGCTTCCCTTCTCGCGGGTACGTGGCAGCATCCGTGTACACCGTGTTCTCTAGTAGCGCGAGTGTCTTTTCCACGTATTCGGCTCGCGCCTGCCTTCTGCCCTCGTGGAGGTTGGGGTCCATGTTCTTAGGTACTGGCCTAACGCCTATTGTTTTTCTTAAGCAGTCGGGCACGTCTGCGTATCTATCTACGTGTCCACTCGTGTCCCGGCCCAGCCTAGTCAGGAGCGCTCTCCCTGCAGGGGTGCTTTTGAGTCTGGCTTTTTGCGTTTCAAGCAGGGCTTCCGCCAGTTCGCTGAAAGTGTTGCTGATGCCCAGTTGGAGCAGTTTTTCGTTTGAAGTGTTTTTTGGCAGATGGAGAGCCGTCTTGTATGCTTTCCTGATTATCGTGTCCGCCTGTTCCCTCTCTCCTTTGGTCATCGCGTGGTACGGTAGCGAGTAGATGACTCGGCTGACGACCAGGCTGCCGACGAGTTTGAGTGTGTCTTCCTCTTTCATGCCGTATCTTTTTTGGGAGACCCTGTTGATCATCCGGCCCACCTGCTCCGTCACTTTGCTCAGCAGGCTGATGGTGTGGCTGCATTTTCTGCTGCCCTGTAGCCACATGCCCAGGATTTTGATCATATTCTTTTCCGGGATGTTTTGACCATCAAGCGTTACTTCCAGCGTTGCTTGGGTGGGGTGTCTACCTACTCTCAGTAATTCGGATTTTTCTGTGGAGCATACCAGTCCCCTCTCTCTGGTGTACTTTTCGACACAGCGCGCAGCCTCTTGTAGCTTCTCTTGTTTTTCTCCCAGTGAACCTTGCGTGACCCAAACCGTGACGTCGTCCGCGTACATCGCGTGTTGGATGCCATGAATCTCGCCGAGTCGTTTTGCCAGGCCGATCATCGCCACATTAAATAGCACGGGCGATATCACGGAGCCTTGGGGTGTGCCTCTACATGGTGTGGAGAAGGTGTCGCTTCTCAACTCCCCCAGCCCTACCGTTGCCGTTCTGTCGGTTAGGAAGTCCTTGACGTAGTCGTGTACTTTCCTTCCGCAGTTGGTGTTGTTGAGGCCCTCCATTATGGCCGCGTGGCTGACGTTGTCGAAGGCGCCTTTGATGTCGAGCGCCATCACAACGTTTTCACCCGCCTTGGGCATTGTGTCGAGTACCTCCTCTTTGAGTTGCAGGAGGACGTCCTGCGTCGATAGGTTGGCCCTGAAGCCATACATGCTGTCAGGGTACCACCTCCCGTTCTCCAGGTGCTGCTGGATCCTTTTGGTGATTGATTCCACTCTGGTGTATTGCATTGGAGTGCAAGTAGGCGGTTCATAATTGCTGTCCTAGAAAGCGGGATCGATAGGCGGTTGTCTTCTGCATGAGCTGTACGAACAGCTTGACCAGCACGTTCATTGCCCATGATACCACAGTGACTTGGTAGCCACAGAAAAATAATTTCATCTCCTTTCTCAATCATGTGGTATGTGGCTTCTGCGATCTCAAATTCTAGTTGCTCATGGAGACCGCGCCGTAAGGCTGGCAGTAAACATTGCAGTGATTTATTCGAGTCGCAGAAGATCGTCCATTTGTGTGTTGGCTCGTCAATAATAACGTGTAGTGTGACTCGAAGCACTGCGAGTTCTGCTGTCGTCATGAAGTGAGATATTCTCAACTTGATAGTAGTGGCCTTTGCTGGAATGACGATAGCTGTGATAGAGCTCTTCGGCAAAACGGAGCCGTCGGTGCATATGTGGATGTAATACCGGTAACTTTCATTTAAAAGGAGTAAGGGGAGCTGTTTAAGTGCCGGAGATGACCTATCTGTTTTTTTCCGGACGCCAGGTATTGTCAGTTTGATCTTTGGTTGAATGAGGCACCAGGGAGAAGTCGAAGGTCTCGCGGCAGGTATGAAGCAAGATGGCGCAGCCTCACAATGTGCGGATACCGTTCGGCAGAACGACGCGCGTGGTTTCTCCGCAGGTAGAAAGGCTAGATAGTGGCAAGGAATGCGGGCACGTGCACTCATAGGGCTTCAACGGTGACGTGGCTCTTGATGAGCTGGTCTGATAAGATGATAGTTGTCACCGTTGACGCACTTCGAGGAAGACCTAGACAAATCCGGAGCGGCTCAGCCTGAATGCTTTGAATAGTACGTAGGCTTGTTTTACTTACGTTAGTCAATGCTGGCAAGCTGTACCGAAAACTCAAAGAAAAAGTACGCTTAATAGCTGCAGCATAGCGCTTTTCTTCAGGGTGACTGGCCTGTGTGAACGTTATAGACTCGCTGAGGCCCTCCGCGTGCGTGCGCAAGTTCACCGAGGCTTTCCACCCCCTCCCCTCCCTCTCTCTATCTTATCTTTATATTTCCTCTTTCCTTTCCCCTAGAGTACGGCAGCCAACAAGACACATTTCTGGTTAACATCCCTACCTTCTCTCTTTATTTCCTCCCGCTCCTTTTGGAGATTCTCCAGGTCATTTCAGTGAAGAACTTCAGAAGGTGACAGATGCCTTTCAACCGTTTTTTCATGTACAATACATGGGGGATCCATGCAATATCTGTGTCAGTTATGACACCCAACAGTTTGCAAGACTCTACAAATGGTATCATGTGCCCATTGATTAATACATTGTAGTGTGTAAATGCCACAAGTGCACATTTATCTGATGAAATATCCAGGCCTTGATTACGGAGGTACAGTGTAGTCGGAGTGGCAGCTTTTTGGAGCCTCGCACGCATCTGTAAGCGTGTCACTCCGGACGAACAAACAAAAATGTCATCCACGTGCATTTATAATTTAACTGTGTATCGAAGAGGATCAAGGAGACCAATCAGCGGGGTGTTAAGCAATGTAGGGCTCAGTGCGCCGCTCTAGAGGAGGCCGCAGTAGGTGTAATGTATAGGAATGTGGCCGTCGTCGGTGTCACAAAGAAAGATCGCATAGAGCGATAGCAATGTATTCATCTATATATCCGACCACCAAGGCCTACTCCTTCGAGAGCGGCATGATTGGCTTCATGTGTAACGTTGTCGTACGCCCCTTTGTCGTAGAGGAACAAGGATGATGATGATGATGATATGTGGTGTTTAATGGCGCAAGGGCCAGGTGTGGCCAAAGAGCGCCATGACAAGTGGTGATGTTGACGATGTATTATGGAGATGTGACTTGGCTGTAAAGTGGCCTAAAAATAGTTGCTGTAAAGTGCATAAAATCTACGTGATATAAAATTATGGCGATGACTAATGACGAATACTGTGAACATTAAAATCCATCGTAAAAGAATGACATAGCATTGAAAATATATGAGATGGTAAAAATGGCTGGAGCACTGTTGCCTCGCCGGAGCCCTTGAAACACAAGGGCCTAGAGGCACGTGCTATACGAAAGAGCTATCACAGCGGTATCCTCTGAAGAGAGGACCCGCTATGAACATGTGGGGCTAATAACATGCAGGACAACATCTTTCAGGAAACTTAGGACTGCGTTGGTATCAAATAGCGGTTCTGGACCGAGTAACATTGCGGGATGAAGGGGGATCTGCTGCCGGTATGCTAGGGGAAAATGCTTCTTTCTCTCAGATTTGGCTGCCCGACACTCCAGGAGGACGTGGAGGACGGTCAGCCTCTCCCCGCATCTACCGCAGGTCGGAGGATCATTTTCATGGAGTAAAAAATTATGTGTGCCAAATGTGTGTCCTATTCTGAGGCGACAGAATAGGACATCTGTTCGCCGTGATTTTGTTACGGAGGGCCAAGAACCTAATTGTGGCTTTATCACGTGCAGTTTGTTATGTACTTCTGCGTCCCACTTACGTTGCCAGTGGTTTCGCAGTTTCCTTCTTAAAAAAGGCTTCAGGTCTGTGACAGGGACCGAAGCAGTAGGATTAGCTGCATGCAATGAAATTGATGTGGCCATCTGGTCTGCTAGAACGTTACCCTCAATGCCCCTATGCCCGGGAACCCAGCATATAATGACATGCTGGTTAGACATGTATGCTCTACAGAGAATGGAATAGAGCTCGATTATTACGGGGTTTCTGTGTTTACAGTGTGACTTCAAGGCTTTAACGACACTTAAGGAGTCTGTAAATAAAATTGTTTTTTGAATATTTGATTTTCTGATATGTTTCACAGCCGACAATAGTGCATGGGCCTCAGCCGTAAATATACTTGTTTCAGGGTGCAGTACACCAGATTCCGAGACGGACGGACCAATGGCTGCGTTGGACACCCCGGCATGCGACTAAGAAGCGTCTGTGTAAAACTCTGTGCACGAGTACTTGTACTGGAGCTCCAAGAAATGCATTTTGATATGTGTCTCTGGCGCATGTTTAGTGACCTCTACAAAGAATGTGTCACAGGAAGCGCAGTGATGTTTACATCCCCTTAGGTGCTGAACGTAGGTAACCAGGTCGACGGCGTTATCGATTGATGAGCGGCCACATCGGAAGCCTGCCATGGCACGTGGGTAGACGTTGTGGTATTGCAAGTATCACTCCCGGAGTCTGAGGATCATCCTCTCCATCACTTTGCCCACACAGCTCGCCAATGCAATCGGGCGATACGATGAAAGCTCCAGCGGAAACTTGCCAGGCTTCAGTAGCGGAACTACGAGACTAGCCTTCCAGCTTGAAGGAAGTGTGCCAGTTAGCCAGGATTCATTATATATTTCTAGCAGATTACTCCTCGTCCGTTCACTTAGATGACATAGAGCTCTGTAAGAAATTCCGTTAGGTCTTGGTGAAGATGCACGTCTGCACAAAGCTAGCGCCGCCTTGAGTTCATGGATGGAAAATGGTAGATCCATGCGGGAGTGACGTGGTGGCGGGAAACCCGTGGAACTTGATAAGTTGTTGGAAGCTGTGAGTTGCCCGGATAATCTGGCACAGAAGTCTTCTGCGACATAAATATCTGGCCACTGTTGGAAGAGGGTCAGAGCCTTGAATGGAGACCACTTTACGGGTGGTGTCCTAAGCCCTCGCACGTTCCTCCGTATGTGCGATAGAGGCTTACGAGGGTCTAGCGATTCACAGCAAGCAGTCCAGCGGTGTTACTACAACTTATTTAACTGGCGCCGGATCTTATTTTGCAGGCGTCTAGCTCTCTGCAGATCCTACATTTACTTCATGCGTCGGTATCAATGTTCAGCATATCTATGTCGCTCTAATTCTATATCAAATTCAGTGAATTTCGAAGAGGACATTAGAGTACGCGTATTGTCTTTTACTTTGCTCTTGGATTGTGTCTTCCAAGTTATGTAGTAAATTATCCTGACAGCTGTCTTCCATAACAGACCGTAATTGGGGCCATTCCACTCTTTGGATTGTATCATTTGACTTGGAAGAGGAAAGTACTCTGTTCTTGACGTTGGAAAATGGTCACTTCAGTGCGTTTTAATGTCCGTAAACCATCCAATACGCTCGACAAGACTTCGTGAGACGAAGGCCAAGGGAAGACAGCTGTTCCTTGTGGAGCAACATAGAAATATAGGACTGCCGTTTATAAAAGCTAGATTTCGCTGTCGGAGGCGACAGATGACAAGTCTACCTTTCCCGTTGGTTTTCGTACTTTCGAATAGTGAATGATGAGCGTTAAAGTCCCCAATGGCAATTCATGGAGCAGGATATGTTGGCATGATATCTCGTAATCTTTTGTAATCAAATCTACTTGATCGTGATAGGTAGGCCCCCACAACAGTAACAATAAGTCTTTTCTTCTTTACTGTTAAGCATACGTATTGGCTACCGTCACAACACGGCAAAGGCTGAATAATATTATTGAGGTCCTTTGCTGTTTTCGCGAATAGTTGGCGACATAAATGATTCATAGCCGGGTAGCCTGATTGAGTTCGATAAGTTTGGCTCGCAGATGATGATGATGAGAAAATTGGCGTACACGGATCGCCGGAAATCAGCGGTGCGTGTACGCCATGGTACACCATGGCGTAACCCATGGTGAGCCATGCTTTACTCAAGGGCTGCCAGCACTGGACATAGTGTGTCCAGTTCTTCCAGTGCACTTCTGGCTGACGTTGTGTATATGTTGTTCAGCAACATGCGAATGGCATTCATTAAGAATCGCAGTAGCGATACCACTTGCTGATCTGCATGTCGTTCCTCATACGATGTAGCAGCTTGCTACAGTGGATACTGCACCTGCTGTTGCTCTTCAATAGGTCGTCTGCTTGGATGCAATCGCCATTCATTTGAAGATACACGTTTCGGAGTTTTCAGCTGTCCAGTATTAGCGTTTGATGCATTTGGAACTGCAGGTGACATCGTTACCTGAATAGGTAACGCATTTTTGGAAGCAGCCGCACTCGTATGTGAGGACCGTCTACGGTCCTCACGTATGAGTGTATGAGGTCTACGCACTGTTTCAGAGGTCTTCTTCTGGTTTGAATTGTCCCCAACCATTTGTTTGAGCACAAGAAATTATTTCATAATCTTCGGGCCGTCTTTGGAAGAAGTACTGCGAGTGCCTTGATAGTTAGAGCATTTGAAAACAGTCACACTACAGTTTTGTTCTTAGTGGGGCTCTGCTCAAAGTAATATTTATAAACACAAAAGCATGTGGTACGTTAACACTTGGAGGCGACGCCGTGGACACTTTGTGTTACGACAAGAGCCTAGGCAGAACCCACTTGTACGTATAGACTCCCAGGAATCAAAGAGAGAAATCTTACTGTTTGTTTAGGAGTTATTTCGTTAACTCAGAATGCATGAATTTGCTTACGTCGTTATACGCTGCGATTTTTACTGACATCATTTCGCACGCGACAGTTATATCATGCCTATAACACCTAATTTACTTAAGCGATTCGGTATTCGGTAAACGGCGTCTATCTGTACTGCGTAAGATGGCGTCGAGCAACTTAGTAACGTGACGCCGACTTTACTGCATTTCAGTTCCTCGTCGCATCATAAAATTACGTTCCAGGACGGCCATTCTAGTTTTCTTTATCATTACAAACGTATAGTCGAGTGTAAAAGTTTAAGGAACAGATGCGCTACACTTTTTTTTTTCTTCGCAGGCTAGCCATAAAAGATGGAATTTGTGACTATATGACCAGCGTAATGCAGTTATGCAGCTTCACGTTGCAAGGCTGTGCTATAAGAAATTATTTTTTTTTACCTGATGCCATCGTCTCTAAACATTTGCACTCGACTGTACATGTACAAGACTTACGACACCTACAGACCATGAAGCAAAGCAGAGAGTGTGTGTGAAAGTAACTGTTTTTTGGAACACAATGTCTTCCTTGGTGAGTTAGTCAACTTTTCTGTATCGGGAGTATCTGTTTCTAACCGATTTCCTGTGCCGATCCCGGATATAGTGCAATCAAAAATGTAGGGCGATAATGATGGTACTGCAGCCTGAAGTCGTTCTCGTGGGCATGGGCAAGCTAAATTTGTGGGCCGAGGCCGGCGATGGCGCATTCAATAAATTTAAGCACTCGGACGCTACTCGTACTCCTTTCATGCGAGGGGTGACTAGATAGAGTGCCGTGTGCTGTGAATGCCCTGAATTTTCAACCACAACTCGCCCAGAAAGACCTTGTCTATCATCGATATCAACTAGCGGTTGAATCGGCTTCCGACTTTGTTTTAATATATCGAAACATAGAACGAATCACGTAAATCGAAATAAAAGAGCGATAATTCAGTTGCCGCCGGTGGGAGCCAAACCATCAAACTCCACATTCCCCGTACAATTCGCGACGAATAAAGCTGCTGCGTTCTATGCCCTTGCCAATTTAGATGGACACTCTTGTTTGTGCACTTAGCCTATATAGCCTTGGAAGAGTTAACCAGTGCCACTCATGGTTGTGGCGTATAATTCTCCACACTTCCGTAATTCTTCCAGTTCATGCAGGCCTTTTCCAGCACACACAGTGCTTCTGCTTCTCGACCTAATCGGGAGGAATTCTCTATCGTTATTTTCCCTGTCGCCGAACAGCCAGCAGGCGTGCGTCGCTGAATGGTTGTATCGACGAGAGGATTAATGTCACCGGGCTGGCTCGACAGTTATAACCAGGAATCTACGAACTGGTTGTGCATTTTACACCATCCACGTACAATCTATGTGACAGAGAGATTGTTCCTTTCAGGCTTGTTTCCGGCAGCCTACGGTACCTTCCTTTTAAGCCGTAGTTTAATCTACTTGTTTTATTTATTTCTACAATACTGCAGACCAGCCCATATTCAAACAGGTGAGAAAAAAGTCGCAGTCTTCCCCCAAAGGCGAATCATCACTTGCGATAGGAAATTAGTGGACAGCTATACGAATAAGCATAGTAGTATTATCGGCCGTATAAGCTTAAACATAGAAATACTAACTAAATCAACAATCATGTTGGCCTAAGCCCGCAATTTACTGCTCGCACCACACCGTTGAAACAAACATGCTAAACAAACAGCGGTTTTCATCGCGAGTTACGGCATGCATGGCAAACTTTCTCTAACGATAAGAGATGGCGGTCATCATTACCAGCTACAACGCAGGAAACGGACGAAAAGCAGTGTTGAAGATGCTATTTAAACGAGAAAAAATAACAAAAAGTGCACCTGACTGCAGCTCTGCTTAGCTACCTGCAGTCGCTATGCGAGGGAAGGCGCTGTATAGAAAGAGAAAACGTGGGTAAATAAACGAGGAGACGCCCGTGGTCTGTTTCTTTCGCTGGCTTCGCCTCGTGGTCTGCTACATACTGATAGAAGCCTAAGCCTCCAGCTTCTGACTGCGGCGTAACGTGCAGGAAATGTATGCAAATCGCTCGTTTAACGCTCTTTCTCGGATGGTACACGAGTGGTGCGCTCTGTTTGATCGAATGCTTGCCTGAGTGGTAAGGGGGTATTACGAAGAGAAGTGGGTCTTGCTGCTAAGTGTAATAAATTTTGCGTCCAGGCATTCTTTACTGTGTTTATTTATTCTCGGTACGACTCGCAAAAGAAGTTATTCGAGGAACTTGGTAATAGTACTTCGCGCAGTCAGACGTTCATGTGTGAAGCGCTGTTCCATTAATTTAGAGAGAACGAGAGAAGCATTCTTCTTTAAAGAGGACGACTAATTTACGTTCAGTGACTGCTTTTGCCTGCTTCTTCCTGTGTGATGTGAGCACACTTGTACGCCCCCCCCCCCCCCCCCCCATTCGTTAACTTACCCCCCGCTTGCTAGGTGATGCTATGTTCTTTGAGATAGAAACGCACTATTCTAAATAAAAAAAGGCGTATATACATCTAAAAAGAATCTAGCATTGTGTATAGGTTCAAAAATATAAAATAAGGTAGCAAAAATTTGCAATAAAGTACAGTCTACGTGAAAAGTTTACGGAACACGGGACCTCGGAAATGGCTGAATATCTCTGCACCCTTAGCACGTAGCCTGACATTCAGATTTTTCAGCATCTACTAGCATATGCCAACAGTGTCTTGCGATTTTAGTGGCCGCGGTCAGAAACTGCTCGAAAATTCAAATTTCTTTCATTTGTTTTGCGGAGCCGACACTTCGTAAACATTTTATGAGGCACGCCGTAATGGAGGACTCCAGCATAATTTTGACCGCCTAGAGTTCTTTAACATTCACATAAATCTACAGGAGCGTTTTTGCATTTCGCGCCCGTCGAAATACGGCGTAAACTTTCGACGCAGACTGTACCGGCAGTGAGTACCACGCTGCGAAAGCCGAAGCTACGGCGCAGCTTATAGGCGGGGAAATGTAGTATTCACTTCCCCTTACTTTTTCTGCCCTAGCCCCGAAGCAGAGACGCCAACTGCGGGTGACAGCGACGAAGGGTGTCGCACTTTTTTGCTGACATCGCGATAGCTTAACTGGCTTTCGTCACAGTTCCCCAATTTTCGCCAACGGGGCAGTTTCTCCTTTCTTGTCTGTTGGTACCGCCGCGCTGTTCAGCGCAAATCGTGCAAGAGAATCGATGGCGAGGCGTGAGTGAACTAAAGGAAGAAAAAAAGAAGGAATCAAGAAAGACAGAAAAGAAGGAAAAGAAAGCGAAGAAAGCAAAGAAAGAAAGAATGCAAAGAAATTTCTTGCCTCTCCACGCCAGAATGCAATTGTTCGGGGCTTGGTGCGGAAATTTAGTTGAGGGTGGAACTTGCAGCTGGGACGAAGAGGAGAGACATCAGGGCGAGCCACGATGACTCCTTTATGCGGGGGTGAGACAGCGTGAATCGTTGCTGTTTGCGGTAGCTCAGCGCTGACTCCTCTCAGCGCGCGTACGCGTCGCGAGTACGTGGCCCATTTTGATGACTGAGCGAACGAGTCTATGAGGCCAAAGGTCGTCACACGAACATGAAAATAAAGCGCTGGCACACACTCGTGTTGCATAGAGTAACCTGTGAACAGAGAGAAAACTAAGTACACTGTAAGGAGACAGGGAGAGGCGTATGAAGTGGCCGTGAAGTGGAAGAAATTTCTATTTGAATCCACGGACATGTGCAACACAAAACAAAACTTACTGGTCCGAGATCCCTCTAAATTTTTTTCGTTAGCGTGGCGGGTGCATCAATTTGGCGAATTATGACCATGTACTAGAGCCAATACGCTTTTATGACACCACTGCATCGGGCATCGTAGTTGGTTGGTGACACCCCACAGGTGCTTCTTTTTCACGCGCCATCTCTATTTGTCTTTGAAATTGCTTTTAAATGCAGCAGGCGTAGGGTATATACTAGAGTAGGTATTTGCACTGCCTGGCTTTCTTTTCAGACTTCAAAACAAGATAAAGAAATCCCTAAAGTTGCTTTCTGAAAATGTTTGTTCCTACAAAGCTCATAAAGAATAGAGGATTTTAATATACAAAACGCATGAAATCCCAAAAAGGAATATAGCGTGCAAAACACCGAAAAGAATGAAGCACAGCTCTTTTTTATTTTTTTGTAGCCACTTGGTTTTGCACTCACGACATAGCATTGATAAAAAGACTTTGTAACTTTAGCACACAAGAACGCACTCAAAACAAAACACGATGCTAATCTTCCTTCGAGAAAAAGGCTCATGCGCAAAACACCGGAGAAAGTTCGCGTTGCATTATGATATAGTGAAACCTTGCCACTACTGAACACCGAAATCATTGTAGTAGAATATTCAGTGCTGCCAGTGTATCTAGAAGGAAATAAAATTGACGTGTCAAGTGTAAACAGCTTCGTTGGTACAGGATAACTGAAAGTGATAGGAAAACTCAAAAAGCATAAAAGTGAGCACGCAAACACTGATGGAATGATGAAAAAATAAAGAAAGAGCGCCAAAACACGGATATGAACCAATAAACTGATGAATGGTCGAGTTGGGCAGGCAAGTAAAAATTGAAAGGCAGTTTAAAGCGATTGCAACCGTATTAAATGTACTGTGCATGATGGAGAACCGAAGTGAAGTAAGGAAGTGCAAAAGGCAAGCTTGAAGGCAGCTATATTTTTCAAAAGTCCCAAGTGGCGTACGAAGCGTCATTGTGAAGAGGGCAGATGGTTGGGAAACAAGCGCAAGCGGAAAAAAAAAGAGGTCCGGTTTGTTCTCGGCTCAGTGATGACCGACGGCATCGAAAAGTTCACTTTGAAACACCTGCCCTGGGCCCATCTCCCCACCGTTGAATGGCGTCTCTACATTCGCTGTGTTTGACCGCTTTGTCAAGATCTTAAACACTACCAAGAGATAAAGCTGCAGAAGACAAGTATAAAAAAAGTGCTGTTGGCAGCTCACCCTTGCCTAAGAGCTCTCGCCGGTCGATGCAGGGGTTCGGGAAGAGAGTACCATTTGCTTGACTGTGGCAGAATGTATGTACAACACTTACTACATTTGTCTCGAGCGCGGGAGCGGTACGCTTCGTTGTTCCTCCACCGCAGGAGCAGCTTGTTCTAGTCGGCTTACGCTCCTATTGAACATGCGTAGCCAAGCCGGCCGCCCGGTGCTGCTCGCGCGTCTCTATATTCATTGTATTGCGTAGGTCAAACCCAACTAGCCTACTCATAGAAGAGAGCCACAGCACCGGTTAATCAGGTGCAAGAAAGTGGTGTTTTATCACCACGCATGTATCGTCACTTACCGCTGCGGCCGTCAACTTTGGTCGACAAGTTTGTTTGGCAGCGCATGCGCAGAAAATAAAGCAGTTCTTGAACCAGAACTGCGTGCGACAGAAAATGCTGACACACCCTGAAGCACACCGTACCCGCGCTCTACACAAGTTTTTGCGGCACTGTATCTGCGCCCTGCGATTCCGAAACCCAGCGCATGGTCACAGTTACTCCTGATGGAGGAACGAGAAGAAGGGCCACCGAGGGGCTCGTATTATGGACCCACCTCTAGGTTGCTAAGCAACTAGCCTACTGAGTAACATATTTGCAGTTCTGCGTTGTGCATCAAATGTTGCAGTATTTGGAGGAAATATGCTTCTCGGTGAAATAGAGTTAAGCACAGGGAACAACTCCGGCCTCTTAACATAGCCGCCTGAAGATATGCTGATGATTGATTTCACATCACTGGCATTTACGCTTGAATGGTCGCTAATTTGAGTCTTCCAACAAAATTTCGGCTGCCCATATTCCAGAACCTAATTTCAGAGGAATGAGGACTTGATTTGGGTACAGCAATGCGTTCATGTGGCAGATAAAGAGCTCTTACTCCTTGAAGTTGGCGCCGTTAGGCATGCTGGCGCTCTTCCAACGACAGAGGCGCCGTGAGCTGTTGAGCACACAATTATGTGCCGTCTATAGCACGGCGCTAGACTTTTGTTTCGGCTTGCATGTTATGAAAAAAATGTGATTTTGACATTCATGACGTGTGATGTTTAGTGTACGTTTCGCGAAATTTCGGTGGAGGTATATTTTACAGCGAAGCTGTTTATGGCTAGGGTTCCGTGGATTTTTCGTGTGCTTCAACAAATCTGCGTGTTCAAAACAGCTCCCTAAATTTGTGCAAGATCACGTCATCACGTCATCAAAAGCGTATATATCTCATCACTTGCATATGTATCTTCAGTAGATTAATTATCAATAGGCAACATCTTCAATGTCAGTGGACTCTCAGGTATCTCTTTTTTTGCTTGCTTACGGGGGTATCAGCCATTCATTGCTTTACGGGACTGACAAATTTCTCGTTGGGTAGGCTTAGAGATGCTTAGGCATTTAATAACAGAGGTGATACGAGAATGTGTGCGAGTATCTAGCGTCAGGATGACCACTGATCCAGAAAATTAATGCATATCGAAGTCATGAGACGTGCAAGCTTTTGCATAGAAAGAAGCGAATCATACGAACATAGTCCTACTAAGACTACCGACTAAGGCACAGCGATCAAGAAAATGTGTGTGTTCGTTCGTGTGCCACCGATCTAAAATAAATCTAAAATAAATGTGTGTGTATGTCTGTCTGTGTGTGCGCGCGTAGGTGCGTGCGTGCGTGCGTGTTCGTGTACCACTGATCAAGACCACCGATTAAAAAAAATTAAATTATGGAGTTTTACGTGCCAAAACCACTTTCTGATTGTGAGGCACGCCGGAGTGGAGAACTCCGGAAATTTCGACCACCTGGGGTTCTTTAACGTGACCTAAATCTATGTACACCAGTGTTTTCGCCTTTGGCCCCCATCTATATGCGGCCACCGTGGCCGGGATACGATCCCGCTGCCTCGTGCTCAGCAGCTCAAAACCATAGCCACTGAGCAACCACGGCGGGGACCACCGATAAAAATAAAAGTGTGTGTGTGTACGTGTGTCTTTCTTCGGGGATGACCAACTTCGCCACATAACAGAAATAAAATTTGCTTATACCTTTGATCTAAATTCTGTGTCACCTCTATGTCGTGTGCCCAACAGCTTCGATGGTAATCATCCTTCACAGCAGTGGCATGACGTGTGATTTTTCTCCTCTTCATGACTACTGATGTTTTCTTTCTCTGTCTTCAGTGCACTATGCCGACGCCACTAAGGTATGAGTGTCGTAAGTCGTCTTTACAGCGAAGTTGTATATGGCTAGTTTCCAGGACATCGATGTCCGTAGACCTAAAACCATGGGCCGATCCCGAAGACAGTGCAAACCGGACCAACCCCTGGTGGAGGTGAAGCAGTCTTCAAGCACTCCGTCAACTTGTAAAAATATGTTTAATATCTTTGATACAAATACAACCCGTTCATGATATTAAAGTGATAAGAACAGATACTACAATTTGACCCGCGTCGGCCGTGTCTTCATTAGCACCGCCCGCTCTTTGTCGGCGTTCGGAGCGCTTGCGTATCTCCTTTACTTTCCTTCCGCCCTCCCGTGGTGGTGGTCGCGTAAGCTTGCTGCCCGCCAGGACCGCGAAGCAGAAAGAAATGTGAAATTTCCATGTGGCCCTGATCCCGCAAACTTAGAACGTTTCACCGGAGCAACGCCCAGGGTTTCAGAGGGAGTTTGTGGGAAACCAATTTTGTGTGGCCTCTTGCTCTGTGTGACCGCTTGTGGTTTTCGAGTGACCTCACAACGCTTACTGCACTGCGGGACGTTGACCAACGCACTGCCCCTTAACTACGGTGAAGGAGAGTGTGCCCTCGAAGTGCGGTGAGGTGCGTGCCTGCTTTACGTGCCGGTATTCGTTAGTAAGAGGTGTCGTGCCACGTTTTGCAACAATACATGGGTATACTCCACGGTGCCTCATTATCTTCCGAAGCTGAAAATCGTGGAGGAGCGACTAGTCGAGCTTCGCCTTCCATTTATGCGCATACGGCATTTGACGCACGACAATGGATAGTTCACCATTAAGGGGCGCACATACACGACTTCGCTGGTAAATCCACGGACTGATACTGAATCTTTATTTAGCAGGCAACAGGCTATGCGTTTGAAATAAAGGCACACCTTTATGTTTTCTTCGACAACTAACCGGTCCTTCAATATAAGTCAAAGGCCTACGTCACTGTAGCCGTTCCTAACTTATATTTCTGTATGTCGTGCGCTTTCTTTCTTTCTTTTTCTGCGAAAAGCATTAAATATTCAATATTACTCCTGCTCGTATTTTTTTTCTGCACAAAGCGCTTACCAGGTTAGACGAGCACACTGTCACCATAAAGCTATATTGAAACCTTGAATTTTAGATGTCAATACCATGATGAAACAGGCCGTAGTGAGGAACTCCAGATTAATTTTGAACTCCTTGAGTTCTTTAATGTGCACCTAAATTCAAGTACAACATTGTATTTGCATTTTGCCCTGATCGAAATGTATCCCCGCAGCCGGGATCGAACAACCCTGAGAAAGCAAACACCTAGATTACACAAAAGCCTTACTGAAGTTCTAATAATAATAATAATATTTGGGGTTTTACGTGCCAAAACCACTTTCTGATTATGAGGCACGCCGTAGTGGAGGACTCTGGAAATTTTGACCACCTGGGGTTCTTTAACGTGCACCTAAATCTAAGCACACGGGTGTTTTCGCATTTCGCCCCCATCGAAATGCGGCCGCCGTGGCCGGGATTCGATCCCGCGACCTCGTGCTCAGCAGCCCAACACCATAGCCACTGAGCAACCACGGCGGGTACACTGAAGTTCTGTAAATACCGATGGAAGCAACTATTGTGCTGCTCCGGAATATCGAGGAGGGCACACATTACCATATGGAATACAGCTCGTTGCTTCAAGCGTAGAGGGGCATGTCACTTGAAGAACTGCAGAAAATGCTTCTACGCGGCCGTCAAGACCTTTGGTAGGTAGACAAGAGCTTGCCAATGGGAAAATGTAAGCAAGCCTAATTCTAAATTTGTGCGTATTCTGCAGCCATTGCTCGTGGAGAATCCGAGTATTGATCAAAAAAGAAAGAAAGCTCTCAGGCTATTCCGTGACCTATATTCTTGACCATGTAGTATAGAATTCAAGCGCCCTCCATGTTCTGACTCGTTCAATTTGGCTTGAGAGCTACGACAGCTCCGCCACGGTAACAACACGGCGGATGGGATTATACAGATGTGACTAGCACGCGAAGAGATCGATGGCTGCAGCCTACTAATATAAGACGATATCGGATGCTGCTAGAGCACTTGTGTTAGGAGAGGCATTGAATATGTTATTGTAGTGTGGATGGTGTGTTTGAAAAAACGGGAGGAGGCTTGCGATAATTGGAGTGCGAACATTGCGACCATGGCTTGCCAGAAGCAGCGTCATGCTCGCTTTTGCTACGTGCGCGCCGCCATCATATGTTGTCAAAGTCGCACCTCTACTCCGTCGCTTAGATGGCGCCCTTGGAAACCTTTCTTCGGGAAGCGTTGTCGGAGCAAAAATGCTGGACATAGATTTGACGCCGTCGGCTGGACTTTGGTTTAGTTTTGAGACACTTCTTTTCTTCTTCTTCATTCGTATACGGTACTCTCCAAAAGACTCTATTGGAAATGTTTTCGTCTTTCTCACCGCGGCTTAGATAGAAGTCGCTGAAATCGTGGCGTCAACGTTTCAGAATAGCCGGATAAATCGGTTTCCAAGCTGGAAGCGGCCCTTTCAGTACACTGATTGTGCGCCATGGTAACCGCTTTCCGCGATATTTATGCTTGTTGAAATTTACATGTCGCCCAAATTGAGACTAAAGTGAAGGTCACCTAATTGTCTTGACATAATTGCGATCCACCGGTATTTTCTGCATTTACTATTGTGTCTCATTAAGATTACTTTTAATTGAAGAGGTGCCGAACACCTCTCTCCTAAATATCTAGTGTGGTCGCGGGAACAACTTGTCACTTGCTACTGTGTGTGGGAACACCTCGTGCTTCAATCCATTTAAGCAGACATGTCTATACAATATTTTGATGCCAGTATGTACGCAGAGAGAGCTAGATGATGTGGATGGCGATACGTGTGGGTCGATGTTGACTTCTTGGCGCGCATCATTTCTGAGCTGGCTGAAATATATCCTATAGGCCTTCAATATTTTATTCTGTTACTAGGTGCCCTTTTGTTACCAGATGAACCAGAATTTTTGGAAGAAGGGGTCCGCCTGCAGCAAGTAGCCATCTTCCTCTCAATGGGTACTTACGATTACGAGATATAATTTAACCAGTAATAAACGTTGAATTATTACAATAAATTAAAAAAATAACAAATGCTTTTAGTATTCCGAGCTTGCTGTAAACTCAGAACCTTTCGTTGTCAACTATTTTATGCGATTAGATTCGCGGTTGTTTTTATTGATACTTTCTACACAGAAATTCTTCTGGTCACACGCTAGATCCACAACACTCTAGAAGTGCTGCTCATAAAAGGATTCAGAAAATCGTACACAGTTTACCCGGTACAGATTCTGATCTCGTCAACCTCTTGACCGGGCAATATCTTAATACAGAACGGGAGCCAGGTGCATATATAGAGTACAGAGGAGACGAAAAAACAACATTAGACGAAGACATCACCGAAGCCGAAGTACGCGCCGCTCTCAGCTGCCTACGCACGACATTATGAGCCGGTAAAGATAAGATCACCAACCAAATGCTCAGGAATCTAGGTGGCCCTACCATAACAATGATCACCAAGCTTTTTAATCAGCACTGGCAAAGCGGTACACTCCCACAAGAGTGGATGCACGCTAGCGTGGCCTTCATTCATAAACCGGGCAAGTCTCTCCAGTCTAGAGAACCTCAGGCCCATAGCCCTTACCTCTTGTCTTGGTAAGGCTATGGAGCATGTGGTTCTCATTAGGCTGGTTGACTATGCCGAAACCAACCACTTCTTCCCAGAGACAATGATCGGCTTTCGACCCAAACTGTTCACCCAAGACCATACTGCTAGTTAGTTAGTTAAATGTGGTTTAGTGGCGCAAAAGCGGCTAAGGCTATGCTACGCCAAAAACGAGGTGTTTTATAATACTATTTAAGAGGAGAAAGGCTGTGTTAATCTTTATTTTCTGTAAAAAGCCAGTGTCATCTAGGAATTTACGCAGGTCAGGTAATGGGACTATCGAATCATCTCCTAAAATTAAAGCAGGATGTAAATGTATGTGCATTTGATATAGATTGTGCAAAAGGTTTCGTCTTTGTACTTGAATGTGTGTGCATGTGAGTAATATATGCATGACTTAGTTGTTCATGGCATTTTTCACATGTCAGCACGTCTTCTTTTGTAAGTAGATAATTGTGTGAGAGGTATGTGTGCCCAATGCGTAGTCGGCATAGAACTACTTCAAAGAAGCGCTCCTGGTGGTTGCACGACTTCCACTCACCAAGTACGGGTTTAGTGAGATGAAACTTGTTTTCTGTACAATGGTCCCATTCGTGTTGCCACTTTGACGTGAAGGCCTTCCTAATGTCATGGATACTATCTTTATACGGACCCGCAGTAGTTGCTCAGTGGCTATGGTGTTGGGCTGCTGAGCACTAGGTCGCGGGATCGAATCCCGGCCACGGCGGCCGCATTTCGATGGGGGCGAAATGCGAAAACACCCGTGTGCTTAGATTTAGGTGCACGTTAAAGAACCCCAGGTGGTCAAAATTTCCGGAGTCCTCCACTACGGCGTGCCTCATTATCAGAAAGTGGTTTTGGCACGTAAAACTCCAAATATTATTATCTTTATACGGAAGTGTTGTGTTTCTTATGTCTTTGTGCGCTGCCATCGATGCACATCTATCTGCTGCTTCGTTACCCGGTATCCCAACATGACTTGGTACCCAGCAGAAGCGGATTGATCTTCCGTATTTGTTAAGCGCAACCATGTTTAATATATCTCCAAACAGGGGCTAATACTCAGAGTTAAGATTTAGAGCCTTCAGTGTACTTAACGAATCAGTGTATATGACTGTTTTTATACTAGCCGGTCGCAGTCCAAGGCTATCTACAGGATCAAGTCGTTGGGCGTAGGACTGTCTAGCTGAGCCGTAAACCACGGAGCCGTAGTCTAAAAGGCTACACACAAGAGACCGGTAAATACGTAAAAGAAAGGTTCGGTCGGAACCCCAGTGCTTATGGGATAAACTTTTTAACTACAACCCATACAGCATAAACTTCAGCAGTGAAAACAGAGGCATGTTTTGGTAGACGAATACTTTTTTCCCAATTTTCTGTTACGGCCCCTACACCCACGTGTTCTTTTGTTTTGGAGCCATCAGTGTAGAATTCCATGTGGTTTTGATATTTGTCCTGAAGACCGCGGAATTCTTGTATGATGTAATTCAGGAGAGCACGTTGTTGGGCGAGTCGGTCGTACATACTTAAAGAAGGGAATTGCGCTAAAAAAAGACACGGACGAGTAAGGACATGGACGGACGCCCGTCCATGTCCTTACTCGTCCGTGTCTTTCTTTAGCGCAATTCCCTTCTTTAAGTATGTACGACCGACTCGCCCAACAACGTGCTCTCCTGAATTACGTTTCTTCTACAGTGGGCCCTTTCTTTTGATTGCGCCCGTCCATGTCCTTACTCGTCCGTGTCTTTTTTTAGCGCAATTCCCTTCTTTAAGTTGTATGATGTGTTCGTGTGGAGTGTCTCTTTTCTTTAAACGTGTTAATGTCCAGTCGCACGACTGTGAAATCGTACCACGGGGCCAACGGTTGTGATTTCTTGGCTACCTGGAGGACTTCGCTGGAAATGTCATAATCCCGACAGTATTGTTCATACCGCAGGACAAGTGGCCTAATCATGTTCGGTTTATTTGTATAGTGTAAGCGTGAGTTGCATTGTGTGAGGATGTTGTAGCATATGTGCGGCAGTGATGACTGAATTCTGAGTGCGTAGGAAAAGGTGAGTAATGCTGCTCTGCGCTGCTGTAAGGAGGGTTCATTACACTCGAGATATAAACTTTGAATAGGTGATGACACCACTAGCCAGTCGATGTTCAAGGTTATCTACAGGATCAAGTCGTTGGGCGTAGGACTGTCTGGCTGAGCCGTAAACCACGGAGCCGTAGTCTAAAAGGCTACGCACAAGAGACCGATAAATACGTAAAAGACAGGTTCGGTCGGAACCCCAGCGCTTATGGGATAAAACGTTAAGGATATTTACAGCTTTATTTGCTTTAATATTTAGTGTTTTAATGTGGGCTAGGAAGTTTAGTTTGGTGTCAAAGGTTACTCCTAAAAACTTATGGTCTTGTTTCACCGGCAGTATGGCGTCATTCAATTTTAGCGCTGGATCGCTGTGTAGTTGTCGTTTCTGAGAGAACAAAACAGTGACTGTTTTCTTTGTGGAGAAACAGAAACCATTTTTGTTAGCCCATTGTGTTAGTTTATTTATTGTCATTTGAAGCTGCCTTTACAGGTTAGCACATTTGAAGCGCGGCAAGCCACTTGGAGATCGCCTACGTAAACAGAGTGCATAAGAGACGACGGTATAATCTTATTGACTGAATTCATCTTTACTGTGAACAGCGTCGTGCTGAGAACACAGCCATGCGGAACGCCATTTTCCTGCGTAAATGTATTAGAATGAACTGCACCCAGAGGCACCTGACATGTTCTATTAAACATAAAATCAGTTAGGCATTTCAGCATTTTTCCACGGATGCCGAGGTCAGCCAGGTCTCTTAAAATTCAATATCTCCATGTGGTATCATAGGCTTTTTCTAAATCGAAGAAAACTGCAAGACAGTGCTGTTTGTGTAAAAATGCATGTCGAATTTCATGTTCAAGACGGACAATATGGTCAGCAGTTGAACAAAGCTTTTTATATCCACACTGGTGGGGGTCTATGAGGTTTCTTGATTCTAAAATAAATGGGAGCCTTATATTGATAATGCTTTCAATGGTTTTCCAAACAGCTTGTGAGGGCAATAGGTCTGCAGCTGCTTGCGGATGTTGGGGATATACCGGCTTTTAGAAATGGAACTACTATTGCCTTTTTCCACTCTTCTGGCAATAAACCAGATTCCTAGATTAAGTTAAAAGTTTAAGGAAAAACTTCTACAGATGCTTGAGATAGATGAGCCAGCATGGCCTAGTGAATACGGTCGTGACCTGGCGCTGTGTTTTTCCCCGCAGAAAGAACTCTGTTTATTTCTTGATGTGTGAGGGGGGAATTGTACGGTTCATTTGATGCCCCAGTAGTGGACAGCCTCTGTTTTTCAGCAGACTGTTTGTACTGTAGGAATTCCTTTGTATAATTTGCTGAACTGGATACATCACGGAAATGTTCACCAAGTATATCTGCCTGTTCTTGTATTGTTGTTTGTGTGTCTGGACTTGTAAGTAAGGGTATTGTGTAAGATGAGTAATCTCCCCGAAACTTTCCTACCTGTTCCAACATGCGTTTAGACGTGACGGAACTGTTTATGGACGATACGTATTTCTTCCACGATGATTTTTCTGCCTGCCTTCTGATAAATCGTGCCTTGGCTTTGGCCTGTTTAAAGCATAAAAGGTTGGTATAGGTGGGGTGTCTTCGTAACATACCCCAGGCCCTATTTTGATGCTTCTTTGTTTCTGTGCACTCAGGAGTCCACCAAGGGAAATGTTTTATTCGCACAAGCCTGGATGTTTGAGGAATTGATTTTTCTGCCGGCAGAAATTAAAACCGCCGTGAACTGCTCATTAATTTCATTTACGCTGAGTTCATTTAAAAGGACTTCTTCGAGTTTTGCATATTTCATAAAAAGCGGCCAGTCGGCAAGATGTGTTTTCCAGCGGCGTGGCTTAGAGTTTATGGTAGGTAATGGTCATGTTAGCTTGATAAATGCCGGCAAATGATCACTTCCACATGAAGTGTCCAAGACTTCCCACATAAAATCGGTAAAAACAGACGGTGAGCAGAAGGCTAAATCTAGACAGCTAAATTTGCGTGAGCTTGGTGAGAAATATGTAGGTGAACCCGAGTTTAAAAGACATATCCTGTTAGACAAAATAAAATCTTCGATTACTTGCCCTCTTTGGTCGGTTCTATCGCTGCCCCAGAGGCTACAATGGGCATTAAAATCTACTAGAATAAAAGGCTCCGGCAACTGGTGTATTAGATTTTCCAGCTGTCTAGTAGTAAAATGAGTATGGGGTCGGATGTAGAGTGAACAGATGGTGATGGTTTTAGGCGATAGAACGGTGACGGCAACAGCCTCGAAAGAAGTATTCAGCTGAACATTTCGTGTACGGGTGCCGCCCTGAACGATTATGGCGACTCCTCCTGACAAACGGCTAGAGTGTTCGCGGTCCCTTCGGGCAATGGTGAAACCTTTGAGAATGTTACAATTTTTTGAACCAAAATTCGTTTCCTGAAGACACACTGCAACTGGCGAAAAAGTTTTGATAGTGTCTTTGATGTCACCTATATTGTGTATAAGACCTCTGTAATTCCAGTGTACAATGAAAGCCATGGTTGTAAAATGAAAAATGTACTGATGTTTGCAAACTTAAAAGATAAAGGTGACATGCGGTATGGGACAGTACACGTTTAATGGGCGGTAACCGTACAGGTTGCCTGTCCCTTTTTCTGTATAGTTATAAGGACCTTGTCCTTCTTGGAGCGCTCGGAAGAGCGCTGTTCTTTTGGCGTCAATGACGCAGGGGTTTTCGGATCGACCTCCACCGCCTTTTCCGAGGCGCTGGACGATCGAGAGCCAGGCGCTGAGACGCGCGTCTCGGGCCGTGGAATACGGTTCAACTTCGGGCCCTGCGGCACTGCGGTCTGCTGGGCCGTCTTCGTTGCTGATGGAGCAGCACTGGCTGCAGCCACCAAGGGGGCGGTTGGGGTTTCTACAGGGGTACCGAACGTGGACCCTGCAGATTCCTGAGGCTGGTTCGACGCTGCCCCCTGCCGCGTCACACTGGCATAGCTTGTTTGAGGTAAGTGCCCTAGTCTTTTCCTCGCTTCGTAGAATGAAATCTTTTGCTTTACTGTGATTGCAATTATTTCTTTTTCTCTTTTCCAGCAAGAGCAGCTCCGCGAGTAAGCAGGATGATCGCCCTTGCAATTGACACATTGTGCGGGAGCATTGCAGTTGTCAGATGGATGGTCGTTGGCACTACACTTCGCGCATGTTTCCTTTCCTCTGCATGATTCAGATGCATGCCCGAACCTCTGGCACTTGAAACACCGCCTTGGGTTGGGTATGTATGGTCTGATTTTGATTTTCAGATATCCTGCGTCGAGAGAACTAGGGACAGTGCTACTACCAAATGTCAAAATCACATGTTTCGTCGGGATCTGTTGGTCATTTCGTCGTAGTGTTATTCTCTGAACCTTAATTACGTTTTGCTGCTGAAATCCTTCGAGTAGCTCTTCGTCGCTGAGGTTCAAGAAGTCTTCTGCAGATATATCTCCCCTGCTAGTGTTGAGTGAGCGGTGTGGAGAGATTGTTACTTTGATGTCACCGATATCGGTGAGTTCGGCTAGCTTTTCTAGTTGACTTTTATTGGTTAGTTCAAGGAGGAGGTCTGCGCTAGCCATCTTTGAGGCCTTGTAACCCGATCCAATTGTGTTTGCTAGGAATTTCAATACTGTGAATGGTGACAGTTTTCTAACGGTGGTGTTGCCTTCACTATGAAGAACAGGGTATTTCGGAAATGTGTCTTCGCTTGGTTTTAAAAAGAACTGGAAAGTTGCTTCGGTGCGACCTCTTTCCAGAGGCCGATCTGAAAGTCGCGGGAACGCTTCTGCCATTCAATGGTTTCAAAATTCGGCGGTGGTGGTAGCCACCCACCACGGAGCCCAACAAGAGGACGCTACAGGTTCCAAGAACCCTGCAGACGCCAGCTATACAGCGCCACAATAACCTAATGTATATACCCAAGGTTGAATATATCACACACGGTTAACCCTTGCCGTGAGGAAATAGGGAAGTAATAAGAAGTGAAGAGAAGACAGGAAAGATGGGAAAGTTGGAGAGAAAGACGAAGATTGGTGAGGAGGACAGGAAAAGGCGACTGCCGATTTCCTCCAGGTGGGTCAGTCTGGAGGTGCCGTCTATGTGAAGCAGAGGCCAAAGAGGTGTGTTGCCTCCGCCGGGGGGCCTTAAAGGTCCAGACACCCAGCATCGGCTCAACCTCCAGCATCCCCCCTTCCCCAGACACGGTTAAGCCGCGCACGGCTACACGCGGGAGGGTCCAACCCTCGTGTGCTCGGGTACGTGGTGTCGCAACACACCAAACGCCTGCTCACGCAGACGCCCCTGCGGGGAGAGGCCAAAGAGGTGTGTTGCCTCTGCCGAGGGGCCTTAACGGTCCGAACACCCGGCATCGGCTCAACCCCCAGGATCCCCCTTACCCCGGACACGGCTAAGCCGCGTACGGCCACACGCGGGAGGGTCCAACCCTCTTGTGCTTGGGTACGTGGTGTCGCAACACACCATACGCCTGCTTACGCAGACGCCCCTGCGGGGGGAGTTTGATGTACCCGGCCTCTACAGACTCGGGCAGAATACTTGAGCCGAATGTGAGTATAAGGTGTTTGGTCTTGATTTCTTTGCTGTCACCCCTGATCCTAATTCTTTTAACATTGATAACATTCTGGTCACTGAAGACCTCCAAGAGTTCATCCTCAGTGAGCTCCAGCAAGTCATCGTCCGAGACAACACCGCAGCTGGTGTTCATCGTACGGTGCGGGGTTGCAATTACTTGGGTTTCCCCAAATGACACTAGTTTTGTCATTTTTCATATTGTTTCTGATCGCGGAGCTCCAAGAGGAGATCACCGCTTGGCATCCTCGACGCCGTTTAACCTGGACCAAAGTCTTCAGTCAATGTCTTAGAAACAAAGAATGGTGAGATAGTTCGCACTGGTTTAGCTGGTTTTTCAGAGTGGATCACGTGAAAACGAGGGAATGATTCTTTTTGCCGACCAAAAAACTGGAATACTTCATGGGTGCGCCCTCTTTTCTGAGGGCGATCAGGAAGCGGAGGGAACGAGGTTGCCATAAAGAAATTGAATTTTCGGCATTAACGCCAGCCACCCACCGTGGTGTCCACGCTACAAGGACTGTAAGAACAGGTCCTGTAAACGGTAGCTGTACGTCATCACTAACCGAATATAAAATAACCTAGGTTGGCTATTTACACAAGGTTAACCCTTGCTGCCTTGAAATTTGGAAGTAAAGGGAAGCCAGGAGAAGACAGGAAAGGTGGAAAGTGAGAGAAAGACGAAGGCTGGAGGGAGAGAGAGACAGGAAAAGGCAACTACCGATTTCACCCGGGTGGGTCAGTCCGGGGGTGCCGTCTATGTGAAGCAGAGGCCAAAGGGGTGTGTTGCCTCCGCCGGGGGCCCTTATAGGTCCAAACACCCAGCATCAGCTCAACCACCAGGATCACCCATTCCCCAGACACGGCTAAGCCGCGCACGGCTACACGCGGGAGGGTCCAACCCTCGTGTGCTCGGGTACGTGGTGTTGCAACCCACCAAACGCCTGCTGACGCAGACGGCCCTGCGGGGGGAACATTAATGGTACTGGCAAAAAAAGAAAGAAAATGAGTGAACTGCCTTTCAATTCAAGGCCTCACTAAGGGGAGCCGGGAAGGAGTAAATTCTAAGCGGCTAAATAAGTTGCACATACCCAGATTGCACAATAACTTGCACATACCCGATACCCAGATGGACTGACAACACAGTAAAAACAAACAAACACACAAATAGAAACGCAAGTTGAAAAAAAGCCTATTACATAACGCGAGCCATTAACAGAGCAAGTACGGGGAACATGAAGGAAAAAGAAAAGAAAGGTTGTATGACTACGAAAACAACATAAGCTTGGACGGGTGTAGTCAACATAGAGAAAATTTAAAGAAATGCCCATTAACTCGCGTTGTTAAGCAATTGGTTGATTACCTGCCTGTCCACGAGAAACTTCTCAGCCGTTTCAATCCTAAGTAACGTCTATTTATTGTAATTCAACCAAACAACACTTCTCCCCTTTTAATTAGCTCGATAACGCTGGCATACCACAATTAAGATAAAAATAAAAAAATGAACGAGTTTGGAGCGTGTTCTGCTTTGGTCAACTGCTTGTTATCTATTTTTGATAATATACGAAGGGTCTTTAAAAGCATTTGGTCGCATTACCTTTTTTTTGAGAAATATAAATGAAAAAGCAACTAGTAAGGTGATGATATACAGGGGGAAAAGAAATTTCTGGTATTCAATAAAGCTGTCTTCAATATGTCACTTGATCGAGGGATGTGCGCAAATTGTCGCTCTGGGCGAATGAATCGGCCTGTCATGTTGCTCTGATGATCGATTTGGTGGTCCTATCGTGGGCAACTCTCGGCCGGACAGTCGTGATGTATATTTACTTTACGTGTACAGAGACTTTGCGAGTGGGGCATTTGTGATAACGCTACGCAGCAGGAAAAAAATATGTACGACGTAATCCGCATAACCTTCAGTTATTCTGGCACAAGCATTAATATAAAAAAACGACATAACACTATGGTTGCTACAGATTTCTCCATAAAATACTTTCGTTTACGAGAATGAATATCCGCGGCAAACATGCAGGGGCAATTTGCGTCCGCACAAAAACTATGCAACCGATCTTGGGATAAGGTACTCTCGTTTTTGTTTGTTCCTTTATGAAACTAATAAATAGCAGGGCTCAATTCTATTGCCGGCAATGCCAAACTGAATTCATCTGCTTCATAGTCACGTTGTCATATCTGCGAGCAGCATTACTAAATTGTTCCATTGAATGTGGTTCCAATTTATTTGTTTTGCGTTGTGACTCTTGTATTAGTATATCTACCTTAATTTTATTATGTACATTTCTACTTCCATAGTACTTATTATGTAGCACGTGGTGTGTAAATTCCACATTTACTGCGTTCGTGGTCGTATCAGCTAATTTATCGCAATAGCTGCTATGAAAACAAGAATAATTTCGGCGAGTATCCAAAAAGCAACCAACCAACCTATTTTTCTCCGGCCAAGAATAGCCATGAGACAAGCAAGGACACACACGTAACCCCTTCCGTTGCTTTCCGGGCAATTTAGATTAAACGAGGTATAGAAGCTCTCAGTTTGGTGTCAGTTTCGTAAAAGTTTCGTCCACGCAGTGGCAATTTATGGATCCAATTAAAACTTTCCGATTAAAACTACACGTGCACGGGACAGCGTGTAAGAAAGCATGGATAGAACTGGACAGTAGGGGATGCCTGACTGCAGCGGGGATGCACCTGCCGCATTCACGCATCCTTAACCCATGCAGTATCGGGTGATATAGCTCTGACGCTAGCTCATCGTGGGACCGATTTGGCGCTCTGAAGAACGCCTATTCAGGAGCGCTCTTGCGTTGGCCAGAAATAACAAACATTGTGACAACCTACGCGCGCGGAAATCATTTAGTTTCCCGAACTAATGTGTGCTTCACTTACAGATCGCATGTGATTGAGTGATAGCCACTTCAGACGTTTGTTCTAAGGAATGACATAATACAATTTTTCAGTTTTTCATGGGCCTTGTCATGAACACCTTTCCTAGCTCCGGCGTTAATGAAGCGCTGTGCTTCATACAGTACCAAGACCCGAGCATCGCTGCATTGAGTTAGCACAATCGTCCGAGAAAGGCCCTCGTACGTTACTACACAGCCTTTCTCTCCAGAGCACACATTGAGGGAGTTTTTAGTGCCGCTGCCAGATGTGTTCACAAGAAAACGAGGGAAGATAACCGAATAACATATTGAAAACGCATATACTTAGTGAAAATACACGTGAACAACGTGTGATAGACCAGCTAGCTGTATTTACTGTATTTGCGCTATGTTAATAATAGTAGGGGAGAAAGTAATGCTAATATAATCAATGACTTCTAGTACTTGATTAGTTACTTTCATGGTGCACTAATTAGTAACCGCAATCAACTATATTTTTGATCCAAGTATGCGTGCTGTCCGAACAGCTCTTCGTCAATCATCGTGACTGAGTTTGCTGCAAATCCTTGCATTTCTCCGGCATCAAAATGCGACAGCCACGCTCGGGAATTGAAGTCAAGTCCTTCCGCTCAGCGACACAGCGCCCGCCACTGCACTACCGGGGCGGGTATTACCCCCACTTAGCGCCAAGTCAGAGAAAAGTCAATGCGATCAATGAGAAGTAAGTGCAAAGTCAACGCTCAATCAGTTGTAGCTGATGCAAAATAAAAGAAAAGAAATAACACGTGGCAGCTACAGTTCTGATCAGTGTTACTTTCCAATTACATATAGTTCTGAAATCCATTGAGACCACGTGACGCGTGGCGCTGCCGCGCAAGAGTGAATGTCCGGGGAAAGTGATCGATAGAGAACGGAGCCCCTGCACTACGACCAGCTTTGGTGGAGAAGATTGCCTTGGACATTAGCATAGCCGTGAAGATGGGAAGCACTCGCAGAGAGCCGTCAAAATCACACCGGCAAGACGTGTGCGTGTCAGCAGTGAGCGGCGGGAGATCAATCTGGCGCCAGCTCTTACTTCTAAAGTGCTGCACCGTAGTAGTGAGCTTGGACACTACAAAAAAAATGGGATGGTTGGGAGAAGGAGGAATCGCCCGCTTAAAGCGCGAGCAAATGAGCCGTGACAAAGCGGCTGAAAGATACGTTCGCCTAGCTCTGAGCTTGGTGCTTTGCTGCGTGCGGCTGCTCTCACTCAAGCCTAGGGTTCGCGGTGAAGGTGCGCCGCCGTGCGAATGGTTTGTGGAACGAATAGTGTTCGTTTTGACGACTGATTTCCTCGAGCTTCGTTCTATTTTCCTTCAGTTCACACATGTATAGTTTAGGTACCGTGTTTGTAGTACTTCGCAATGTGAGAAATTCAGAGAATAATAATGATTAAAAAGTGTTTTAGCAGCTACTCATTATAGAAAGAGAATTGCTAAAGGCGAACTTCTTTCTCTTTGCTACTGCCTCACGCACGGACTGCTCCGACGTGAGTCATCTGTTCTCTGTCAGTTTAGTTAGGAGTTACCTTCACGAGAGCTGAGTCAGCACCTAGCTGGACACCTCTTGTGCAACCGCCCTCGACTTGAATTACCACGGATACAATCAATGTGCAATACGGCGACCACCGGATCCCGTGAATCTATCTGAAGCGAAGCTTTCTTGAAGCGCTGAAGTAAATGATATAAAACGGGATGCGATACCTGGACTTGTCTTTCAAATATTTAAAAAGGCTCCACTTGTGCTTCTCATGAAGAAGCATAGACAAAATTCCGACTCCGCAGCAGATATCGTATGGATTCACACGGATGTCCGTTGGCTGTAAAAGTCACTTCGCTTAAAGGAGGAGATATAGGATTAAGAATGGCGAAAGAAAGAAGAATTTGAGCAAAGGACCACATTAAAATGCCGTAGTTTCGCCCGAAACACGAAGCTTCGATTGCGATAGGAAATTACTAGATGCATGTACGAAGAAAGGATATTAGCTTTATTGGCCATATGACCTCGTAAACATCTACTTACTAACTAAATTAACAAGCATGGAGTCACGCGCCCACAGGTAAACGTTAACACATCTCACACTCTAAAAACTAATAAAAGAAGCCAACAAACACTGACACCAAGGACAACATATAGGAAATTACTTGTGCCTAATAAATGAAATAAATAAACCATAAATTAATGGAAATGAAAGTGGATGAAAAAACTACTTGCCGCAGGTGGGGAATGATCCCACAACTTTGCGAAGGTTGTGTGATCGTTCCCCACCTGCGGCAAGTAGTTTTTTCATCCAATTTAATTTCCATTAATTTATGGTTTCTTTATTTCATTTATTAGGCACAAGTAATTTCCTATATGTTATCCTTGGGGTCAGTGTTTGTTGGCTTGCTATGATATGACTAACAAAAATGGGGCCGCTCGGTTAATCCTCTTTCTTTTCGTTTACTCTAAAAACTAGCGAGAGTATCGCAGGAACAAAGGGGCCGGTTCACTCTTCAAGGCATTGTTTTACTCTCGTAAAACGTCGAGTCACGGGAAATGCATTGCCCACTGCGTCAGCAATGAGAGAGTGAAATGTTCTTTATACTCTGTCCTTCTGAAAGAGAGTAGAACGCCCGTTCCCCTCTCTCGGTAATAGAGAGCACTTGGACACGAGGAATGGAGAGATTGTTAGCATGGGTTTGTCTGGTGTTTCGGAGTGCGCTACATGGAAACGAGGAAAAGTTTCTTTTTGACGGGCAAAAAATTCGAAGACATCATCGGTGCGCCCTCTGTTGAGGGAGCGATCAGGTAATGGGGGTAAAGAAGAAGCCATAAGAGGTAATTTCGGCAGTAATGCCAGCCACCCACCATGGAGTTCTACAAGGGGGCGTTGCAGGACCTGTGAAACACGGCCTGCAAACGCCAGCTGTACATTACCACTAAAACCAAATATGATATACCCTAGGTTGGCTATTCACACAAGGTTAACCCTTGCTGCCTGGGAAAATTGCAAGTAAGCGGAAGGTAGGAGAAGACAGGAAAGATGAAAAGTGAGAGAAATACGAAGGCTAGAGGAAGAGAGAGACAGGAAAAGGCAACTACCGATTTCCCCCTGGTGGGTCAGTCCGGGGGTGCTGTCTATGTGAAGCAGAGGCCAAAGAGGTGTGTTGCCTCCGCCGGGGGGCCTTAAAGGTCCAAACACCCAGCATCGGCTCAACCTCCAGGATCCCCCTTTCCCCAGACACGGCTAAGTCGCGCACGGCTACACGCGGGACGGTCCAACCCTCATGTGCTCGGGTACGTGGTGTCGCAACACACCAAACGCCTGCTGACGCCGACGCCCCTGCAGGGGAAAGGTGGTCACGTGAGAACAGGATATCGTGACGTTTCGATCCCTTTTTGACACTGCCTGTGGCTCATTCGCTGGCCTTCTATGCAGCCATTCCTAGCGAGATCCGATGTTGCGGCATAGCAGACGACCGAGAGCCTTTGCCTAGTCGCTTTATTCAACTATACAAGCTAATAAATATTATCCACACTTAACTGTAACTAAGCTCACAGAGAATCATAGTTCGAATTGCTTCGATATGTCTGGGGCGTAAAGCAGCGTCCTATTTCAGTATGGATTGTGCACGGTGTACTTTCTGGTCCAATTCCTGGCTAACACTAATTCCTCATCTTGACAGTTGGCTTTTATCTTAGTTGAAATTTTGCACTTTATTTAATTTTATTTTAATAGACACTGCCTTCATTCAGCTCATGAAAATGAGCACTTCTTATCGCATGTTCGCGAAAGTTCTGTAGGAGGAGACATAAACTTTATCGAAAATAAGCAAATGAAAGTTTATTGAAGGCTGCGTTAAAGAGAACACAATATATTAACAGCTGTAAGCTTGTCTTACAGCGAAATTTATGCCCACGCCTCATAAAGCAGTTAATGCGTGAAAAAGGAGTGACAAATGTTGCCAACGTCGCTGACAAGCGGAGCCAGTGCTTATCTCCAAGAATTACTGCATGCAGACCAACTCCCTCATTACCCTTCCAACTCGTGTAGCGCCCCCTCAGCGACAGAATAGTTACATTTTGCACCAAAGAAAATAACTAGCCGAAATGAAAAATTATCAGGCTGTTTACGAAAGGACCTTCAGCATTTTCACGCTCTCGCAGACCTTCGTTCGTATACGCCATTTATATTCACACATAGCGCGAGTGAGAAGCCGACAGAGCGCTGGAATAAAAAAGAAAAAAAAATATCGAACAGGAAGAAGAATGCAGGGCCATCGGGTGAGCGCGCATACACAACTACGATTACGATGCTCCGAAAGGCAAGGAAGGAAAAAGGAATAAGCAGGAAACGCCGCAAGAGCGATGGGCATCTCGGCTACATAGCTTTTTCACCTCGACGGGCTGACGCCGTTTAACTTCAAGCGTCGAATGAAGAAGCGAGCGGACAGTTTGACAAAGACATCAGACCCTGGAAATTGTGTTGCGTTCAGACAGAACATCACTGGGCTGTGAGGAGCGTCTGTAATAGGTAAAAATGAAAAAAAAAAAGTAAATAAATGAATGAATGAATGAATGAATGAATGAATGAATGAATGAATGAATGAATGAATGAATAAATAAATAAATAAATGAATGAATGAATGAATGAATGAATCAGCGGCCTGTACACGGACAAAGCGAAAAGTTGGATGAAAAGAGGAAGCACCACTGAAAAAGATATTACGCGGGCAAAAATGTTACAGGTGAGGAGTAAAGCTTCTTTTTTTATTACCTCTGTTTAAAGAAATGTAGGTGTCTGGAGTGTGCACCGGCTGCTCCTATTTCCTGGTTTGATTAAGTGCACGAAATAACACGAGAGTTGCGGGAGAAAAATTACAGCGACTTCAAATGCTAATTGAACCAAATTATCAGCCGGCAAGAATACTTGCACTTTTCCTGAGTGACTTCGACAGTGAAGTCGTCAGCTTGTGTTTTCGTTCTCAGCTGTGTTTGGACGTTCAATTGTGCAGAGGTCAAAAATAATTGCAGCGACTTCATGTCGCAATTCCTCTCTTTACTTTTCTTTCTGATCAAATCAGAAAAGAGACTTCAAAAATTATTACAGCAGACCTATCCGACATTTCAGCTTCACAACTCCTAAAGCCCAGCGAAGCTATCTATTTCGAGCAATTGCAATAAGAATTGCTGCTGCCTGTAAATAAATCACCTACTTTGAAAACGGTCTCCATATGACTGTTCTGCTCGAAACCTCGCACGTATATAACGACTTCCAGGACTCTTTAAGGAATATTCACTGAAGAAGTCGCTCATCCACGCACAGTGCACTTCGCCAGAACATTGGCCATACTGCCGCCCTCCCTCCTTCCATTTTCGCTAAATTTATCTGGTATACGTTCCCAGTTGTTACTGGCGAGTGGCATAAATTTTGAGTTCCTTGCTAAGAAGGGCGTGTTTCTAAGTTACAACATAGAAACACGTCCTTCTTAGCAAGTTAATTTCCAAAAAAATATTTCGCTCACTTGCCCAACTTTCCCGGCATTCTAATTTCCTTTCTTTTTCTTCGTAGCCATCAACACTATGCTACCTGGCTAAACTGAGAGCTGTTCAACCAAGGTGCGCCCACCTGTGGGGTCCGCGAATACGACTCGTCATTTCACAGAACGGGCACTAACGAATGCCACCTACCCCAACGAAGCACACCACGGGCACCCCGCTCTGCGCAAGCCAATGCCACATGCAACCTGCAATGCTCGCCGCTAATTAAAAATCGAACCTGGCCCCTGAATCTCTTCGTTGCCACTGCGTTACCACACCTACCCCGCCCACACGCCACGCACACGTACTCTCATTTTCATTCCGCACAATTCATTCCCAGCTATGACTCACCGTCGCACCTCAAGCAGACGCTGAAAATTACACATGCTGAGCTGGAACTTGGGATTCACCCTACTTTAACGGGACTCCGTTTTTCACGACAGAAAGCCTGATTAATCTTCGTTCGCTGCACCCCGTTTCCCTGAGTTCTACGCCCCAGTTCAAGCGATGTACAAACGCTGCCTTGAAGAGCGGAGCCCAAACTTTCGGTAAAGTTTGCAGCAGGCAAGGGCGCGTCATAAATATTGTTGCAGGAAGAAAACAGGCCCGCAAGTGTAAAATAATGTATATTTACAACTGGTGTATATGGCGTTCAGGCAACGGCCAGTCTTCGTCTTCCTCTAGTTCATGTCAACTTCTTCTTTCCCTTTACCGTAACAACACCTTCCCGGCGGGGTTAGCTCCGTCCCGGTGCAAGTTATAGACCCTCACCTAATGAGGGGGCGAGGAGATAGGGCTTGCGCCTGGCGACGTGAGCAACATCGCTGGTGACGTTGGGAGGCACTGAAGGCTGACCGACCGGGGCGATCTCGTATGTCACATCGGACAGTTGACGTAAGATGAGGTAGGGACCAGAATAACGAGAAGGTAGTGTTTTCGACAAGCTGACGCGGCGTGATAGCATCCAGAGAAGGACAAGAGAACCAGGTCAAAAATAGTGGTCTTGGTGCCGAAGGTCAGAGCCTCGCTTTTGAGAAGCTTGCGAGACTGCGAGGCGATGACGGGCGACCTCTCTGACCTGGGCGGCTAAGGCAATAGCATCGCAAGAATAACCAGTGCAGGGTGATTGTACTGCGGAAGGCAGAAACGTGTCGAAGGGCAAGGCGGGGTATATATATATATATATATATATATATATATATATATATATATATATATATATATATATATATATATACACACACACACAAGGAAGGCAGAGATGTTAACCAGTCAAGAGTCAGATTGGCTACTCCACACTGGGGGAAGCTAGTAGGGGAGAGAGCAGTTATATAGACGTGGACGGACAGTACTTGAAACACAGCCGCTCATGTAAACCAGACGTTCTCACAAAGGCTAAAATTTTCTTAATTCTGAGCCGGTGATCGGTGGGTAAGGTGCTCTAGTACTGTTTGTTCACTCAGAGGACGATCATCTAGTCTCCTCAATGTGTCGGACAAAGATTGTCTTTGCGATTGAAATTGACGATAATGGCAGATTAAGTGGTCAGTGTTCTCCTTGTATCTGCAAGCATTACATGCAAGACTATCAGTCATTCCAGTTAGTGCTAAATAAGTTTTTGTGAACGCAACTTCCAGCCACAACCGACCCAAAAGAGACGCTTCGTTTCGGTTCAGTTCGGTCGGAGGTCTGAGTTGCAGTTAAGGGATGATGTAACCCTCTTGCACTGGTTACATCATCATCCAGATACAAATGTGGTCGGCCTAGATGGAGAGCCTGACGGCACATGGAAGGATGTCAGCGAGTCCAATGAGTTTTAGATTTAAGAAGGTTGGGCTCAGTACTTAGCCCTGGGACACCTCACGGTTACTGTAATGCTAGGAGGCTAGGCTATCCTCGGTAATGATGATATTTGATGTTTTATGGCAGAAGGGCCAGTATGGCCAAAGAGCGCCATGTCCGTGGTAATGAGTTGGCAGTGTAATTATGAGTTCTATGAAGATGGTGTGACGTGACTGTAAAGGGGCCTTAAATATGGTCGCTCTAAAGTGCGTAAAATTCGTATAATAAGATTATGGCGATGAGGTATGACATGTACTATGAACATTAAGATGCATTTACGAAGAATGATACGACAGGTAAAAATATATCAGGTTGTAAGATAAGCTAGAGCACTACTGCTTCCTTAGAGCCCTTGAAACACAAGGGCCTGGAGGCATGTGCTATGCAAAACAATTATCGAAGCGGCATCCTCTAGAGCGAGGATGCTCTACGAATTTATTGGGCTTATAACGTGCAGAACGACATCATTTAAGAAGTTGAGGACTGCCTTGGTGTTAAAAAGCGGTTCGTTACCGAGAAACATAGCCGGGTGTAGAGGGATGTAATAACGGTATGCAAGTGGAAAATGTTTCTTTCTTTCGGAGTCGGCTTTCCGACACTGCAAGAGTAGGTGCAAGACGGTCAGCCTCTCACCACATCGACCACAGGTTGGCGGTCCATTTCCAGTACGCAGAAAATTGTGGGTAACAAATGTGTGCCCTATTCTGAGGCGACAGAATAAGACATCTGTTCGCCGAGATTTTGTTGAAAAGGGCCAGAAACCTAACTGTGGCTTTATAACGTGCAGTTTATTATTAGTTTCTGCGTTTCACATGCGTTGCCAGTGTTGTCGCAGTTTCCTTCTTAACAAAGGCCTCAGATCTGTGACAGGGACAGCAGCCGTAGGAAAAGTGGTTAGTGATGGGAGTGATGTGGCCATTTTGTCAGCTAACAGATTACCCTCGATGCCCCAATGGCCAGGCACCCAGCATATTACTACGTGTCTATGTGATAGATAAATATTGCATAAGAGCGAGTAAAGTTCAATGAAAGCAGGATTTGTATGCTTTTGTAAAGAGTTCAGCGCTTTTACAAGGGTTAACAAGTCTGTAAATACTATTGCTCTGTTGAGTTTTAAGTTATTTAGATCTTTTACTGCAGACAGTACGGCATAGGTTTCTGCAGTGAAGATACTCGTTAAGGGGTTCAATACATCCGATTTAGAAAAATAGGGACCAACAGTACCATAAGATACACCAGAATGTGATTTTGATGCATCTGTGTAGAATTCGGAACAGCAGTATTTCGATTGAAGTTCACGGAAATCCTCGGTAAGTATGAAAAAGGATCTCCTATATAGATAGCTACTAATCCACAAATATATCTTGTCGCCAAGTCCTACTGCCTCTAACGCGTTGAAAATCGCTTCGTGAGATACGTTATCGTATGCTCCTTTAACATCCAGAAACATGGCAACAGATAAACTTTTGCGGGACTTCTGGTGTTCGACGTACGTCACCAAGTTAATAGCGTTGTCTATGGAAGAACGGCCACGCGCGAAAGCGGCCATTGCATCTGGATACACCTGGTAATGTTTGAGGTACCATTCTAGCCGTGCTAGAATCATCCTCTCCATTGGTTTTCCGATGGAACTGGCAAGCGCAATTGGTCGTTATAATGCAATGTCTACAGGCGAATTGCCAAGCTTAAGCAGTTATAACCAGTTCTGGTGATGATGAACGCTTGCACAAGGCAAGTGCAACTTCGAGTTCGTCCGTGGTGAAAGGGCTGTCCATGCGGGGGTCACGTGAAATCGGTGAGCGGTCGAGCGTCGATGTTCCAGGGGATCTAGTTTCACTAGCAATCTTCCTGCAGAAACCGTCAGTGACGTCATTCTCTGTGCATTGTTGGTGAAGGGCCAATGACTTGAAGCAGTGACACTGGTGACTGGCTCCACGGAGACCACGAACAATTTTCCGTATATGAGACAAAGGTTTTCGTGGATCCAAGGCCAATGATATCCACCTTTGCGATGCAAGTTTGTCCATGCGACGCTGAATTTTCTTTTGAGTTCTTCTGGCCAACCTCAAGTCATGTACAGACTCTGTACGCTTGTATCTTCGCTCTGCATAGCGACAAATTGCACGAAGCTTCTCCAGCTCAATGTCGTATTCGGTGCGTGTAAACGTTCTCGGAACGAAGGCATGGCAGCCTCTAGGGCACCCTTTATGGTGTCCTCTAGGCTAGAGGACCACTTTTCATGACAGCCGTGTTCGACAATTCATTTGAACATCAGCCAGTCGGTAAATTGAGTGAGACAATAGCAGCCGTGACCAAGAAAATCCAGTACGGGTGAGCGCTTCGAGTTTCGTATCTATTGCATTTATTGTACGCTGAGTCTAGCAGTCGTATTGCCAACAAGTCTCAGCCCTAATACAGTAAAGCAATGCCCTTTCGATAAACTTTCGCTTTATTGTTCGATCATGATGATAATTTATTGGCATACTCTTTGAAACGAGGCGGTGACAAATAGTCTCGTAGGATGCCCGAGCGGGGCTTGCGATGAGCGCTACCCTGGCGCGCCTCGAAGCTTACCGCCGTACCCTTTCAGGCTTGGTGGAGCTCACTCTACCCGCACAACGAGGCGGCAGCGAGAGCCGGTGCGTGACGCGACGCGCAGCGAATTCTTAACCGGATTAGCGTAATCTCCCTGACGCAACTGATCCAGGCTATCTGCGGCCTGCACGTTCCACGCCTTAACGCCGGCATTAATGGCTTCGCTAAATCCGATCAGGCGACTTTTCTCGCGCATCCAATTTCACACGAAGGGCTTCCGCGAGCTGTGGAAGGGGATAGATACGCCCAAAAATTAAGCATAAGCATCACCCCGCGTCTTCGGATGTTTTCGCGAGAAATATCTGAAGGTCACTTCCCCGAACTGCGAAAGAAGGCGCTCTTTAGTGGCTCGAACGTTGACTTTCAACATATCAACACGAGTTAACGTGCTTTTCAAGCTGAACATGCCGCGAGATTAAACGTTGTTTCATTCCTTGCCACACAAAAAATAATAAAAGAGAGAGTAATCAAAACAAGCAGAAAATGCGCAAATCTTTTCGCTCATTGTAGTGTGGATACAGAAAGACAGAAGAAGCATAACTCTAGGCAAATTGCCGATGGAGATACGCTGAAGGGAAGAACACCCAAACGGAATTCAGTCAAACTTCATTTAGGAGGTAATAAAATGCTCGCATAGATGTTTAGGTCGCGAGATCAAATTCGGGCCTCGGCGGCCGCCTTTTAAAGGGGGCGAAATGCAAAAACGCCCGTGTCCCGCGCAATTGGGGCACGTTAGAGATGCCCTCATGGTGAAAATTAATTTGGAATGGCGTACTACGGCGTGCCTCACAATCAAATCGGGGTTTTGGCCCGTCAAACCCCCTAATATAATTCACTTCAATTTGCATAGATGTTTACTCAGAAGTATGTCCCATAGCAGATGGCGGAAGTAAATTGAGTGGAGAATAATACAAAAAGAAACAATGAGCGTCCTATGGCTATGCATGAAGCATGCTTCTGGAGAGAGCAAATAACACACATAGCATCATGGGGTATAAAGGTTATAAAAAGGGATAAGGTGCCTCAGAAAGGCCGGCCAATGTTTCGATAGGACGACCTATCTTCGTAAAAGGCGGCCTCATCATCCTCGGCATGTTAGTTTTAAAGGGTTAGTACAGTGACGTCACGTGCGGTTGTTGTTGGTGGCGGCTGGTTGTAAAGAGGAGACTTCAAAGAGAATGAGCGCTGTCGCCTGACGTCTGTGAGCGTCGTTCCCAAGACAAGGTGAGAAAGGGCGGGAGAGTGGGAAGACGGGGAGAAAAGAAAAGAAAGGTTGGAGAGAAAAAAAAAAGGAAAAGAAAAGGGGGGTACACCAAGTGGGAAGAAAGGGAACAAGAAAAGAAAAATAGGGGCATCGGGGGGTGTTGGGGAAGCGAGAGATTAGGGTGATACACATAGCATCATAAATCGCTTAGGGTATTCCATAATGATTAACTACTGTAGACTGCGAAAAATTGGCTCTTTCTGAGCAGCGGAAATGCATGTTCGCTTTGTTCGAGGTTTATTGTGTTTCTGCATTTTGTCTTGTTATTTTTCCTCATTTGTTTTCTTCTTTGTTGTAATAGGGGAAACACAGCCACAATATAATAAGAAAGACGCTTGCGATACGGTAGATATAACAACACTATAAATACTGCTTTTGTGCTCAGCAACGAAAAAAAAAACATATAATAGAAATATCTACCTATGCATATAAAGAAAAGGAAACAGCAATGAATCTAGCCCCATCTTATCCTATCGTTGACGGCGACGACAACAACAACAACAACGACGACGAGAAGAAGCAGCCTTCATTTTCATAAAAGTGATGCTTGTGCTTTTATCAGCCACGCCTCGGGAGCGACATCCTGGCTGGCGAATTCACGGACGCATATCGCCGAAAGAACTTAGAGGCGCACGCTATAATTACAACAATTTTTCTTTTTCCCAAGCCTACTCGCTAATGAGGTTTCCCCAGAAGCCTCGATCTCTCTTCGCTGGCAAAATGAAAGTAAGTATACGTGGGCACATACGCTGATGCTTTCGCCTCCCAGTGAGTGAGAACGGCGGCGCACCAGCAATTTGAATGCATTTCCGAGTGGCTTGAGCCCGAATCGGCAGCCGGAGCCGCGTTCTGCTGTCGCGCGACACCTCTGCGCTCTAAAGAGCGAAACACGGCGAAGCCACTGTCGTCGCGTTTCCTGGCATTCTTCAGCACCGCCACCGCCACCACCCACGGCTAACTGCGATTGCACCTTGCACGGGTGCCCGTTGCATTAGCGAATTTGAAGAAAGCGTGTGAGCTTGGTAAAAGCAGAAAGCTTGGAACGCGCGGCTTTCGGCATTTCGTTAAATCTCTCGCGTTCTTGAACGTCCCCGGTGGCGTCACGCGCGTGGTCGCTTTAGTCGGCAATTAGGCTTCCTCGCTGGGCGCTAACCTGACAAAGAAATGGAGGCCGTGTGTTCTTACGTCGAGCTTAATTTAATTAAGCACTTACTTGATAATTCTTTTTCAAGCGCCGGGGCAAACTCAGGAAGGCGCGTGAGTGAGGACGGGGAGGGAAATGCGGATTCTTCTCTGGAATCACATTTATTTGACTTGGTGGTTGGTAGGTGCGGGATAGTATATGGGTTTTTAGCATGAGGCCATATATTAAAGAGCTTTCTTTACCTCTTATCTAGACCCTGCGCGCGCCGCTGCTGCTGTGATAGTCTTGTCGCGCGTGCTGCGGCGTTTCTTGAAACACGACCAGATGGCGCTCGCATCCTGGATGCCTTAATGATGATATGTGGTGTTTAATGGCGCAAGGGCGCCATTAAACACCACATAGCCAAAGAGCGCCATGACAAGTGGTGATGTTGACGATGTATTATGGAGATGTGACTTGGCTGTAAAGTGGCCTAAAAATAGTTGCTGTAAAGTGCATAAAATCTACGTGATATAAAATTATGGCGATGACTAATGACGAATACTGTGAACATTAAAATCCATCGTAAAAGAATGACATAGCATTGAAAATATATGAGATGGTAAAAATGGCTGGAGCACTGTTGCCTCGCCGGAGCCCTTGAAACACAAGGGCCTAGAGGCACGTGCTATACGAAAGAGCTATCACAGCGGTATCCTCTGAAGAGAGGACCCGCTATGAACATGTGGGGCTAATAACATGCAGGACAACATCTTTCAGGAAACTTAGGACTGCGTTGTTATCAAATAGCGGTTCTGGGCCGAGTAACATTGCGGGATGAAGGGGGATCTGCTGCCGGTATGCTAGGGGAAAATGCTTCTTTCTCTCAGATTCGGCTGCCCGACACTCCAGGAGGACATGGAGGACGGTCAGCCTCTCCCCGCATCTACCGCAGGTCGGAGGATCATTTTCATGGAGTAAAACATTATGTGTGCCAAATGTGTGTCCTATTCTGAGGCGACAGAATAGGACATCTGTTCGCCGTGATTTTGTTACGGAGGGCCAAGGACCTAACTGTGGCTTTATCACGTGCAGTTTGTTATTTACTTCTGCGTCCCACTTACGTTGCCAGTGGTTTCGCAGTTTCCTTCTTAAAGAAGGCTTCAGGTCTGTGACAGGGACCGAAGCAGTAGGATTAACTGTATGCAATGAAATTGATGTGGCCATCTGGTCTGCTAGAACATTACCCTCGATGCCCCTATGTCCAGGTACCCAGCATATAATGACATGCTGGTTAGACATATATGCTCTACAGAGAATGGAATAGAGCTTGATTATTACTGGGTTTCTGTGTTTACAGTGCGACTTCAAGGCTTTAACGACACTTAAGGAGTCTGTAAATAAAATTGTTTTTTGAATATTTGATTTTCTGATATGTTTCACAGCCGACAATAGTGCATGGGCCTCAGCCGTAAATATACTTGTTTCAGGGTGCAGTACACCGGATTCCGAGAATGACGGACCAATGGCTGCGTAGGACACCCCGGCATGCGACTTACAAGCGTCTGTGTAAAACTCTGTGCACGAGTACTTGTACTGGAGCTCCAAGAAATGCATTTTGATATGTGTCTCTGGCGCATGTTTAGTGACCTCTACAAAGGATGTGTCACACTCTATCAGCTGCCACTCCCAGGGCGGTAGTAGCTTTAGCTGGAGGCATTAGGCGTTGTTCGAGAACTGGGACATCCATTTCCGTGCTAAGTTCTCTTGCACGCAGTGAGAAAGGAAGTCTCATAGAGGGTCTGTTATGAAAAAGTGTTTCACACGTCAAGTCGTTAGCGATTGTGAAACATGGATGTTCCTTATTAGAGCGAACCTTGAGAAAATACGTTAAGCTGATGTTTGTTCTCTGAAGATGGAGTGGCCACTCATCTGACTCTACATATAGGCTTTCAACAGGGCTTGTCCTAAATGCGCCAGTGGCCAGACGGATACCCAGATGGTCAACGGGGTCTAACATCTTAAGTGCGCTCGGTGCGGCAGAGTGATATACTACGGCACCATAATCTAACCGTGATCGAACTAGGCTCTTGTAAATATTCAATAAACACTGTCTGTCGCTACCCCACGTTGTGTGGGATAGGATCTTAAGTAAGTTCATTGTTCTAAGACATTTTTCTTTAAGATGTTTTATGTGAGGTATTAAAGTGAGCCTGGAGTCAAGAATAACACCAAGGAATTTGTGTTCTTTGTTGACAGGGATTTGTTGTCCGCCCAGTTCTACACAAGGATCTTGGACCAGGCCTCTCTTTCTTGTGAAGAGAACACAAGAACTTTTGTGAGGATTGACCTTAAATCCGTTTTCGTCTGCCCACTTGGAAACCTTGTTCAAGCCCTGCTGTACCTGTCTTTCGCATACTGTGAGGTTGCAGGATTTGAAGCCTATTTGTATATCGTCTACGTATACGGAATAAAAAATGGCAGGTGGTAGTGAAGCACGTAGCGTGTTCATCTTAACGATAAAGAGAGTCAAGCTGAGCACGCCTCCCTGGGGTAGACCAGTTTCCTGCGTAAAGGGACGTGACAGTGCATTGCCGACTTTTACTCGGGAGGTACGATTTGACAAATAGCTTTCAATTGTGTTCAGCATATTTCCACGGATTCCAATTTCCGACAGGTCTCGCAAGATACCGTAACGCCATGCCGTGTCATATGCCTTCTCCATATCGAGGAATATCGATAGGAAAGACTGTTTATGTATAAAGGCATCGCGGATATTTCCTTCCATGCGCACAAGATGATCGGTCGTCGACCGCCCTTCTCGGAATCCACACTGATAAGGATCGAGCATATTGTTGACCTCGAGGAAATGTATAAGTGTGCGATTTACCATTTTTTCAAAAAGCTTACACAGGCAATTAGTTAGAGCTATCGGACGGTAACTTGCCGCCAAGAAGGGGTCTTTTCCGTGCTTCAGAACAGGGACTACAATCGCTTCTTTCCATGTGGATGGGAGGTATCCGGAAGCCCAAATAGTGTTGAATAGTGTAAGTAGTGTAACTTGTGTGTCAGTATGCAGGTTTCTGATCATGTCATACATGACTCTGTCAGGTCCTGGTGCAGTGCTTTTGCATGTGTTCAAGGCAGCTTTCAACTCGGCAATACTGAAAGGCCGGTTATACGGTTCATTCTGCCTGGATTTTCGCATGATTGGCTTACGTTCTATTATTTCTTTATGTTTAAGAAAGGACTGGGAATAATTGATTGAGCTCGACACACGCTCAAAGTGCTCCCCAAGTGAATCTGCCTGGTCTTGCAGAGTTTCGCCTTGTGTGTCTACCAAAGGGAGGGAGTATGTTTGTCGCCTTCTTATCCTACTAACCCTGTTCCAGGCTTTCGCCTCATCTGTGTACGAGTTGATGCCCGATAAAAAGTTCTGCCAGCTTTCTCTTCTAGCCTGTCGGCGGGTTCGCCTGCCTTCGGATTTTACTTTTTTAAAGTTGATAAGATTTTCTACAGTGGGAGAAGCGCGTAGCAAACCCCACGCTTTGTTCTGTTTTTTACGTGCGATCCTACAATCGTCGGTCCACCACGGGGCGCGCCGTTTGCACGAGAGGCCATTTACTTGTGATATGCATTTAGATGCGGCATCTATTATAAAGGCTGTAAAATACTCCACAGCAGCATCAATTTCTAACGAGGAGATGTTATGCCATGCGATACCAGTAAGAGTTCGAAATTTGTCCCAATCAGCTGTCTCAATCTTCCACCGAGGTGCCTGTGGTGGATATTCGTTTTCTTGAGGTGTTCTTAGTAGTATGGGGAAGTGATCGCTTCCGTAAGGGTTCTTTGTAACTTCCCATTCAAGTTCAGGCAGTACAGACGGGGAGACTATGCTAAGATCTATGGAAGAATAGGTTCTGTTTGCTAGAGAGTAATATGTGTGTTCCTGCTTATTCAAAAGGCACGCACCACAAGAAAAAAGGAACTGTTCAACAAGACGACCTCGCGCATCTATACGAGAGTCGCCCCACAGGGAGCTGTGCGCATTGAAGTCGCCAAGAACAACATAGGGTTCTGGCAGTTCATCTATAAAGGACTGAAATTCATGTTTACTTAATTTGTAATGCGGGGGTATATAAAGCGAGCAAATAGTGATGAGTTTGTTTAGGAGAACAACTCGCACCGCCACTGCTTCAAGTGTCGTTCGAAGCTGTAAAGGTTGACATGCTATACTTTTATGTGTGAGAATCGCAACACCACCCGATGATGCGATGGCATCATCGCGATCTTTGCGAAACGTAACATACGTACGGAGAAAGTTTGCGTGTCTGGATTTTAAATGTGTTTCCTGTAAACACAGCACTTTTGGATTATGTTTGTGGATGAGTTCTTGCAAATCATCAAGGTTTGTAAGGAGACCTCTAATGTTCCATTGAGTGATTTGTGTATCCATATTTAAAATAAATTGGTGCTGTGTTTACGGAAACGGACGGGATGCCTTAGATTACAGAACCCTTTCGAGGCCCTGTAATAGGGGTTTTGTTCTTTCTGGAGCGTTCGAGGGAGCCTCGCCGTTCCTTAGGCGCTTGGTGCGCCTTGAGGATGGGTGTAGTGTCCATTGCCTCTTGTGAGGCGCCGGACACGTGCTCTTGCGAGCGGGAAGTTTTCAGAGGGAGTCCCGCCTTGGAGGGCAAGACCCCTGCGCCCACCAGTCCGGAGGTCGATGGGGCTCCCAGAGGGATTTGGCTACGCCGGCCGTTGCCAGCGCAGGAAGGGACCTGGGAAGTTGAGGCAGCCTCGGCTGCGCCCACCTTCGGGGTCGATGGTTCCTTCTCCTCGGTTGATGGAGCCGCGCTAGCTGCAACCGTCGCGGGGGCAGATGGCGTGACTGCCGACTCACTGCTTGTGAGTCGGACAGCCGCCGGAGGCCTTTGTGACGCTGCCCCCTGACGCGCCACTTCGGCAAAGCTTTTCTTTGGCAGGTATGCTACCCACAGGTATGCTACCTGGATGCCTTAGAACAAACTTATAAAGTGGGGTATAAGAAGCATGTGCTTCCTGCGGTAAAGCTATGGAAACGAGGAAGCAAGCTGTATTAGAATGTGAAGATATCTGTCTAGCGGTCGATTTAGAAATCGCTGGCCTCCTTGAAGCCCTTGGGTTCAGCAATAGCAGGGGGAAAGTAAACATGTGCGCAATATAGATTAGTAAAAGGCCATAGGAAGATTCGTAAAAGAAAAGTAAGGAAACGACAAACAATGGAGGCTCACAAAAAAGTTCAGAGTAGGGGTTCAGAAACTTTGGTTGTGGGAATTCATCGTGGATATTTCTTTTTTTCTTTTTTAACACAGGCAGGACATTAGGCAATAAACTGACAAGAGCTTGGTCGCGCAACCCACCGCTCCGTTCCAAAGGGGACGCTCATAATACCCATACATCATAATATCCATCTTCACGCGCGCTGTTGGGTTTCTTGCAGCACTACGAGATGGCGCTCGCCTCAGCGCATTCCGACCGGAAATAATTGTTCAGAGAAGAATAAAGAGTTAGTGGAATGCCTAAGTGCTGATATTAAGGGTTTCGTGAATGATGCCTAAATTATCCTATTAGGTGACACGAATGCCCGCATACACGATCTAGATGGCTATACCGACAACAGCGAGAAGTCAATGCTATGTCTTTGTGAGCAACATAGCCTCGTTTTCGTGAATACAGGGCCTAGGTTTGACGGGCACACCACGTGGCAAGTGGGAAACCGGCAGTCGACCATTTATTACTATCTGATGACAGAATAAATTCATGACAAGTTGAGAGAAAAAGCCATTGACAAGGAAGGGTATAGCAGCGTAGGGAGTGACCATAATCGCATCATTTTAAAAATGGGATATGCAGTTGGAAAAAAGAGCAATTTGTAGCAATTGCTACGAACGCGTAGATGTCTGATTTTCCCTTAATAAATTACTTCTCTCCACCTTGCGGGTTTCCGCAGCACTACTACGTCAAAAAAGAGCAAGGAGCGCAAAATGGCCAGCCCAAATTTGATTACTAAACAAATAACAAATGTCGTCACAAAAGTCGAGGAAGCACTTGGCAAATGGCCAAGCAAAGAGTGGGAATATAGGGAGCTTTTAAGTGTAATAATGGCAGAAATATGGAAAGAGAAGCAATATGTTCTTTGGAAAGGCAAAAGGAAACGAACAGCTGGTGGAACAGGAAGATACGAGAAGCAATCGCAGAATAACAGAAAGCTTCTCGAGAGCACAGGCAGCAAAAAAAAAAAAAGCGCAGTTACGGCAGTATGAAGTAGCTAGAAAATGGGAAATACACCGGGAGAAAAAAATCTCTAGTTCGAATACTGGGGCAAGCAAACATAAAAGGTGAAAGTGAATGTTGGTTGTAAGAAATACGTGAGAAAAAGAAGGCCACCCTTAGAATATTTTGGAACCACATAATATTATTAGGCAGGAAGTCTGGAACAACACAACAACATATCCTAGACGAAGATGAAACAAACTGGAAGCAGACGCAGCATTAAGTTGCATCCGAAAAATACCAGCCGAATCTTTCCAAGACGATGACGCGGTTGTAGTTGAGGAAAAAAAGGGCATGAAAGAGAACCATATGCAAAAGGAGCTGGGCTGACAAATTTCCACAGGAAGAAAGCCGAATGGAAAATTCCGAAGCGCACAGTCACAGGGTTAGACGAGGTTCTCGTTAGGCTTATTAATGAACGAGGACCAAAAGTAAGGAACCTCTGTTGAAAGCAGCAGGAAAAAGTCTAAAAGATAGACAGATACCACACTTTTGGTGACAAAGTAGAATTAATTTCATTTATAAAGGTAAGGGGGAGGAAGATAGAATTCACTAATATAGACCGCATCGGTAATATACAGGTTAGCTATGCAGGCAATTCAATTAAAGCTGCAAGCATGGGCAGAAAATAATGGCATTTTGGGAGAACTTCATAATGGCTTCAGGATCTGTAGGCGTCTAGAGGATAACTTCTTTGTGCTTACTCAGTGCATGGAAATATCTAGAGTAGTAAAGAGACCGCTATATGTGGCTTTTTTTATACACAACAGGAGTGTACGACAGTATAGACCGCAATATTTTATGGAATATTCTGGAAAGGGACGGCGTATAGGCAACGATTGTCTACCGCTTTTTAGAGAGATTTATCTAGAAAATACCGTTTGCGTTGAATGGGAAGGACGCTGCAGAGGTGCCCTTTATCCCCAATGATAATTGTGATGCACATGGTTAGGATGGAAAGGGCGCCTGAAGGAAATAATATCGGGCTTAATCTCTCATACAAACAGGTTGGTACAGTAGTACAACAGCAGATTTCAGGTTTGTTTTATGCGGACAACATCGTGTTGCTAGCTAACAAGCAAAGTGATGCAACATATGACCTGTACGGTCAACGGTCTGCCTCAGAACTGACAGGCGATAAGTTAAGTCTGAAATTGAGTGTTAAAAATTAGGTGTTATGGTATCCAGTGAAAACAGCGAACAGACAGTGACAGTACAGGGCCAGAAAATACGTGGAGTAAAATGTAATATTATTAGAATGTAATATTTTTGACGGGGTGCGTGAAGCCTGCTTCACCTCCACCGCGGGTCGGCCCGGTGTTGCACAATCGCCGGGAATGGCCCACGCTTACCCTTTGTTATTGTGGACGCACGGACACAAAAAATACGTGCAACCCTAGTGATACAGCTTCGCAGTAAAAGAAGGTTGCGTTAGCGCGCCATTTGCGCAGATGCTCCTCCACTAAATGCTCCACTACATGCTCCTCCGCACCTGCACAATCATCAAATTGCTGTGCTCCCTAAGTATAATTTGGGTTGTCCTGAGAATTGAAAGTCGCAGAGCGATAAGTAAGGTCTATAAAAGGGATGTTCCAGTGGGGCCCCAGCCATTTCTCTTAATTTTGCGGATGCAGAGGACAGCTGCAGTGCGGGGTCAAGTGTTTTCATGGAGAAGAATCACATTACATAGCTGACCACGCCTACTGCGGCGATAAGCAACTGTAATCTCTTTCAAGATATCCCAGTAATGCGCAGTATTTATTGTGTGACAAACAGTGCAACAACATGCAATGCCGTATGTTTCTTTTTTGTTATTTTCTTGCTAATAATGCGCGACCGCTTTTCTAGTGCTAGCTAAGTGCTATTGCCGTCTTTGTACATTTAGTCGTTTTCATTACTTCATTTTATGAAAGCGCGAACTGCGTAGTTGGATAACCGTTCGTAATACCGGTAGCGATAAACTTCCCTTTTCCAGTGCTCTTCGTACGAGCTTTTCAGCTTTACTTTTTCCATAATTTGTCATGTCATTTTATTTTTAGATTGTGTTAATGTTTCTTTCCTTGCGGATGTTGTGTAGCGGAGTGATCTTCAAGTGTGATTGAACTGTACCACATTCTTTCCTTACCCAATGTCTCTGGAGGCTTATGAGGTATTTCTATGTAAATGAATAAAATATACGTGAAAAATACCACGTTTGTTCCAAAAATACAGTTGCAAGCACCTTGTCAGCTGACAGCCGAGTTTTGGCTTTGAGTAGGGCTGCCTCACCTTCCTTTCTCTACTTAAGCTTGCTTGTTTTGACTCAGGCGTGCACGGTAGTTGTATAGTCCAGTTCCATGGCAGGTAACGATTAAAGATGTAAAATTAAAAATGTAAGGATTAAAGATGTAAATAAAGTGGGAGGAAAGCATTTTTTTGTTTTCTTTTGCGGCAGGTTTTGGAAAACTTAAGAAAGCTTGAAACGCTAGTAAAAAGACTTATATTTGTATTCCAGCAATAAAAAAAACAATTATCCTTAAGTAAACGCGATACTTATGCAGAGAACGCGGCAACAATGAAATTAACCCCTTATTCTCTTCTGCTAAAGATTGTTAATCTGCTAACTGTGAAAAACAGCCCTCACTCCGAGTCTCTCTCGCCGGTCACGCTTGCTTTAAAAAGAATCGCGGCTCGCCTACAGATTCATATTTGACTGTACGTAAGTGAGTTTTCAAACACGTTTACTTGTGAGAGTGTTGCGAAACTTGTTACGCACATTAAAAAAGGAAACATCCAATGATTACGATACTCCGTAACGCGAAATTTGAGCGCAGCTCAATAAGTGTTTTCATTTCGCGATATATTGAGGCAAAGCATTTTAGAGCGAAATCGCCACACCGACTGGAAGTGGGCCAGTGCCTTCGCAGAAGGAGGTGCAGTGATGACGATGAAAAAACGTTCATTTGCTCTATTTTACAGCGGTTTTTGCGAGTTCAGATTGAGTCCTCTATCTTCTCTTCAGGGTCGGTTCCCCTAGTCCAGGGCTCCACTGAGGGTACCTGCCCTGCGTGCACGCCTTACTAGTCCTTGTTGGGCTTTCAGGATGTCGCTGGATAACATCCTCTCCCACTGTTCCGCACTCAGGTTTTCTATTATGGCAAGCTCATCTATTTTCCGGCAAGCCCATGTGGTAAGGTAAAGGGTTGGTCTGTTTCCACACCACCGGCACTTGCTCTCGTACTGCGTGGGGTAGATTTTGCTTAGCATGTTTAGGCACGGGAATGTTCCTGTTTGTAGCTGTCGCCATGCTACGGCGTCTTCTCTATTTAGTTGTGTGTGAGGGGGCGGGTATTTTCGTCTGATCCCTCTGTAGAAGTTTAGCATCTCTGAATAGCTTTGGGCTACCGGTTCGGGTTCCTCAGCGGGGTCGGGATTGTTGGAGGCTCGGTTTGTTGCGTGCCCTCGAGCTATCCTATCCGCCTCCTGATTTCCCGTAATGTCAGTATGTCCCGGCACCCAAACTATCGAGTGTTTGTTGATGGTTTTGCCACTTGAGCGGATAATGCGGAGCGCGCTGTGGCCGATTCTGCCGTTTAGGTAGTTGCGGCATGCTGCTTATGAGTCTTTGAGTATGGTTAAGGACCTGTTGGATCGGTAGCCCTCGGCTGCCGCTAGAGCCACGGCTGCCTCTTCGGCCCCGACTAGCGTACAGTTCCGAATCGATGCGCTGGTGATTTCTTTTAGGTTCCAGTTGATCACCGTTGCCACTTTGCTTTTCTTGTGGTTTCTGTCCTCAGTGCATATTAGCGGCGTCTACGTAATCTGTGCCGTGTCTAGTTGCCAGTGTTCTTTGTACATACTCTGCTCTTGCTTCTCTTCGCGCCATGTGCAGGTTCGGGTCCATATGACTGGGTATCGGTGCTACTTTGATGGTGTTTCTGTATTTGTCCGGTATCGTCTCCATACTTTGTGTCTCCTTTATGGTAGCTTCACCGCCGTATCTGCTCAGTAGTCTTCTGCCCGTTGCCGATAGGTTTAGTCTTTGCATTTGCGCGATTATCTGCGCTTCTTGGAGCTCCTCGAGACTTGTCTACCCCCAGAGCCAGAAGTTTGTCGGTCGATGTTGAATGCGGTAGGCGGAACGCCGTGTTGAGGGCTTTCCTCAGGATTGCGTCCGCTTGTTGCATTTTGTGCTTCGTACAGTGGTAGTACGGGAGGCTGTACATAACTCTACTGACCACCAGGCTTCCGACAAGTTTGAGTGTGTCTGCTTCCTTCATGCCGTGTCTTTTCCGCGAGGCCCGCGTTATCATGCGGGCCACTTGGTTGGCTGCAGTTTTAAGTTGTGTTAGGCTGTGGGTACATCGTTGGTTCGATTGTATCCACATTACTAATATCCTGATGAGCGTCTTCTCCGGGATTGGCTGTCCCTCGAGGTGGATGTTCAACTTCAGGTTTACTTCCTCTGGGACGGTACGATTCTTCTTGCCGCGCCATACTCTTAGGAGCTCGGACTTCTCCGTTGAGCAGGCCAGACCTCTTGCCTTGACATACGCATATCGCAGCTTCTTGTAATCTTTCTGCCTTTTCCCTGAGTGAGCCTTTGGTGACCCATACAATGATATCGTCTGCGTACATGGTGTGGCGTACGCCGTCGATTTGGTCTAGTTGTTGGGCCAGTCCAATCATATCCACGTTGAACAGGATGGTTGAAATGACAGATCCCTGCGGTGTGCGTTTGTTTGAGGTGTTGAACTTTTCGGATCTCAGCTCGCCCAGACCAATTGTTGCTGTTCTGTTGGACAAAAATGCTTTGACGTAGCTGTGTATTTTCATACCGCAATTCAGGTTGTCTAGTCCTGTCAGGATGGCTTCGTGGCTTACGTTGTCAAAGGCGCCTTTGACGTCCAGTGCCATGATGATGTGTTCTCCGTTGAGCGGGATATTGCTCAGTACCTCTTCTCTGATTTGCAGCAGTAAATCTTGGGTCGAGAGCCTAGCTCTTAAACCAAACATGCTGTGGGGGTACAGCTCGTTTTCTTCCATATTATTTTGTAGCCTCCTCATAACCACTCTCTCATAGGTCTCGCTTGGGCACGATGTAAGGGAGATTGGACTGAGGTTTTCCCCTTGAAGTTTCTTGCTTGGTTTCGGGGTCATGATGACTTCCACGTGTTTCCATTCTTCTGGTACTGTTCCCGCTTGACAGTGTCCATTGAGGTATCCGGTTAGCTTTTCGACGAGCTCGTCTTCGAGGTTGCAGAAGAGCGCAGTGTGGGAACGCTGGCATGATCAGCGGCATCAGAGCCAGCTGTGCAAGAAGACGACAAACGCGCGCGTTCGCGTGGTTACGCCGATGCCGACGCTCAACCCAGCAACGGGTGCCTAAGAGCTGCGCTCAATTCACTACTGGCGGATGGCGAAGGTATATCATGTGTGCGGGACCCTAGTTATAGGTGTCAGTGGCTGGTCAGTGCAAAGGCCTTGTCACCATGTTGACGGTTTCCAGGTGCCTGCTCAGGTGCCTGCTGCGTTCGAAAGCTACGTTTTAAAAACAAAATTGAAGGCAGATGTTTAAGACACTTAAAACTGCGCTGACGTATTCTTGTCGTCGCTTCTTTAATTGTACGATGCGAGGCAGAGAATGGCAAATGTAATATGTAGAAATCTCAATGTTCTTTTTTCATGTTTTCTGTGCAGGAAAAAAGAAATTACTTTTTCCTCAGTCTTTCTAGTTGTTCTCCAGGCCCTTGCATTTACAGTAACGATGAGATTCAAAAGTATGTTCCTTTGTTGTGCTAACCGCTCTACAAGCCGCTCACACAGTTGCACGCGCGCTAACTTTTGCTTTGCATTGTACCGACAACAGACCATTTGGGCAGACGATGTCGTAAGTCCTTTACAATGACAGATTAGGCGCCTCCACAACCTATCCTTGTTTCAAAACAAATTTTCGGAGCACTCAGACGTCAGTGGCCCTCCAGAAGGTCACTATAGGCTTGAATATCATGCTCCATAATGCTCATCCGTGGATGATGATCATCGTTCGCATTTTTCATAGGAGGCCATGAGGATGGCCTCCTGTGAATTTCTTTATCGCAAGCAAATGCCCGTGGCCTTGGCAGTGTTTGACTCCTGGATCGAGCCGTCAATGTGTAGAATTTCAGTCGCTTTTTACTGTCACAATAAGAAACTTGTTAACAATACGTTGATCAATCGACCGCTGCACCACCTTCTTGCAACGGACTGCTTAAGGGATGTAATGAGACCAATGAATAGAAACAATAACGAGGACATCAGTTACCAATTTAACCAACCTTTCTCGGAGAAATCCCTCCTCTACGCGGCCTTTGCCAACAAAAACAGTATGAGTTATGGCGCATTTCAACTTCCCACACCGTCTGTGGTTTAAGCGGAAGATTTGTCCTTTGTACTTTTTTTTATTCGGAAGCAGTTAGCTCCTTTTAATTCTTTTCTCCACCGAAAGCAATACCCTTCTTTTTCATCGGGCGCAACATAATCGTTTTTGCAGGCACGGCACCTCTCTAACAGGCATTCTTATACAGATTTTTACATTTTTACTTGCAATTCTATACACATGGTCCTGTTACTTTCGACGGCAGCATGTCCTAAAGACACGTCAGGATTTCGACGATAAAAGTTTTCTGTCTGCTTGGGTTCACTCTCTTTCTATGCGTGAAGTTGACAGTGTGTACTCTTTCATCCTTACGCTTTGTTTGCATTGCGTTACGCACTATGCACAGTAGCTGTCGTTTAGATAGGTATATTTTTTGCAGCTGTATAATTAATGTCTCTCATTGCTAGGTTTTTTGTCTACGTGTAGACTATATCGAACCCGATCCTAGCGTCTCGCTCAACGGAACCAAGATCCCTACAGTCGACTCTCTTCGCGTACTCGGACTTCACATCCACAAGGACGGATCAGGGGCGGCCACTCTCCCGCGTCTCCAACGCACACTGTCACAAGTTACGCACCTCGTCAAGAGGATCACAAACCAAAGAAGCGGACTCAAGGAGCACGACACACTAAGCATAATTCAAGCGCTCCTCACTAGCCGTATCACCTACGGAACTCCCTACTTAACGCTCAAGCCGGCAGAAATAAAAAAACTCAATGTTGTCATTCGAAAGGCAATCAAAGTAGCCTTGACGCTGCCACCCATGGCATCAACGGAGAAACTCCTCAAGCTCGGCGTCCACAATACATGGGAAGAGCTTGTCGAGGCTCATAAGATCAGCCAACTAGAGCGGCTCAAGCTCACACCCACCGGACGTGCAGTTTTGCGCTACCTCAAATACAGTGAAAGCTTCATTGCAGACACAGACCAGAAAGCAAGAATCCCACCTGCAGTCCGGAACTGCATCAGCGTTGCAAGTATACCGCGCAATATGCATCCAACTTATCATAAGGAGCGTCGGCAAAGCAGAATCCGCGCACTCAGCAAGAAATACGGGAGCAACCCTGATACGAGGTACACCGATGCTGCCCGGTATATTAAACGAAACGCCTTTGCCCTAAGCGTCAAGGATCACCAAGGCAAAGAACTTGCAGCTGTCACCATCCGAGCAAGAGCCCCTGAGACTGCAGAGGAAACGGCAATTGCTCTGGCAATAACAACCTGCCCTGAAGTAGCAGTAATACTAACAGACTCCCAAGCAGCAGCTCGCAACTATCAAAAAGGCCGCGTATCAGAAACAGCGCTCAAAATACTAACAAATCACATCGCACGCGCCCCGCTCCCCGACACTTACATCAACTGGGTTCCAGGCCATCAGGGCATGACAGGAAATGAGGCGGCACACGCCGCTGCCCGCGAGCATAGGAGCCGGGCTTTCCTGCCATCCCACACTAGGCCGGCCACCAACGTTGATGATATCGCCCTAAAGTACTCGGAGCTTGTGCAACACCACCGACTCAGCAGAAGAACGTACGCTTTACCAAACAAGAATCTGAGCAAAGACGAAGAAGTCATCCTGCGCCGCCTACAGACCAACACCTACGTGCACGGCATAATGATGCACAGACTGTATCCTACGCAGTACTCGTACATATGCCCCCATTGCGACGTTCCAGACACCCTGCAACACATGGTCCAGGATTGCCCACTGCGTGACACATCTACAGACCCTACCTCACAAGCTCCACAAGACGACTCCAAAGAAAGCCGCCCCATAGAAGCACAAAATGAGCGCCCCAACTCACCGCAGATCCATACGATAACCGAAACGTGGGAGGCCAATCTTTCCTCCGATGACCTGGACGACCAACGCAGTCTCGTCGCCCGGGCCAAAGAGGCAGCCCAAGCCAGAGGGTTCTTGGAATGAGGAATCCTCCCACCTAGGGTGAACCGGGTTCTAACTCGGTTTACCGTTTCGGAAAATAAAAGTTTAGTTCTCTCTCTCTTGCCTCTTCTATTCCTATTGTACCTCTGAAACAAGTCCTCCTATTTTGATGTACTTTTTGTTGTGACTACTTTCCGTGCAATTCCACGTAACACGTCACTGGTGACAAGATGCTCTTACGCAATATGCCGACATGAAATACAATATCATTAAGATTTACCCTTAGCTGCCGCAAATCTGCAAAACTGGAAGCAAGATTCTTTAATGACAAAGCTGTATTAAAATAAGCGTGAGCTATTTATCGGTTTCGTAGTTCTTCACGTTTATATCATCTGCTGCATACAATGCTTTGTTAATTTTAAATTAACATACTTCCTAACATAATCCACTGCAACAATGGTTCGGTGGCGTAAGGATTAAGGATTTGTGTCTTGCTCCCCAACTTCAATATCTGGGCTAGTTGGTATTTAGAAAAATTCTAGCAGAACCAATCTCAAGATGAATGTCCGCGTTAATGTTACTACCATTGAAGCAATTCAGCGACACATCGCATTACCAAATTTTTTTTTTCCCTGCTGTGTAGCCAACTTCTACAATTTTCTGTTACCTACATCTTCACTAGTCTGTAAGTCAACGCCCTTTGCTCAGCGTACGCTGTTGTCCCTTCCGATATGTTCACTTCCCTTCCTTCTCCATACTAGGCTGCTTTGGATGCCAACTTTTTCACTTCTGGATTCTTCAATTTTCTGACGCAGACTTCCTCACTTCTTGCATGATGTTCTGCTTGACTCGTCTTTTGCCACGGGCACCTACCCAGCTGCACATAGTCATTCTCGGGGATCGACCAAAAATGTTTACACACCTAGCGTCATAACGAATTCTACATATCCAATAATAAAGTTATATATTTTTCGACATACCCAGTGGCACATGCCGAGCTGCACGCACCCAAATAACTCAAGTTGTCTATCGCCAAGTTGTCTATTTGGGCACACAACGAGTAGCACATATCCAGCGACAAATACCCAGTGACACATATCCATTGGTTCAAGTTGGCACGAAACATGTTGAATGCGGACACACCGAAAAGTGCGTGAATTTTCCAAAGGAAGCTGACCTCATTAAAAGAGATTGCGTGTCCTGAAAAAAAAAAAAGGAAAGGCGTTGCAGCGAACGCTTGGCGTGAACAACCAAATGAGAATTGCGGATGTACTTTCAGCGTCCTAATGCCGACAAAACATTGGGTAATAGAAGTGATTGCTCGTTTTTGTCGTTTCAATGAATGAATGAATGAATGAATGAATGAATGAATGAATGAATGAATGAATGAATGAATCAATCAATCAATCAATTTTTGTTATTACATAAAAATACTGTACAGATAGATGTATACAGCAGGAGGTCCCATAGTTGAAATTGAATTCCGACCTCCTGTCCGTGGTTGACGTAAGTGAAAAAATAAGTACACAGCGTGTTACAACTTTATTATGTGGTATTTAGGAGATGTTTTCGCATTTAATTTGTGCCAGCTGCTACTTTTCACATAGGGATTTGAAAAAAAAACATAACAAAAATAGTGAAATCATAACAACACAAATTCCAGTCACATAGGCACACTAATGTCACACTATAACTGAAAGTCTACTCCAAATCATAAAAACACGAAGTCCAGTCACGTAAGTACACTAACGCCACTTTAAAAGTGAAAGTCAACTAAGGTACACATCAACACAAACATCAGTCACATATGTGCGCCAATGTACACTCAAAGTACGGTCACTTAGCTAGACTGAAGTAAGGTCACATAAGAAATCATGGGTTAAATTTTTATGAAGTTACAAAAAACCAGGCATGGGATTGGCCAAAGTCGGGCAAAGGAAAAACAGAATGACCTTATCACATGTAAACTATACTCAATACTTTCCCAGATTATGCTCGCTTCTAGAAATCTTCGAAGGGCCCGTAACGCTCGTCCTTGCAATGAGTATGTTGGCCTACGACCTAAGACCTTCCTGAAGCTGAAGGGCCTGCGATCCAAAGACACTAAATGAAGTGCTAGCCGGTTTCTGTGTGTGTCGTGTCGCGGACATTCTAGCAGAAGATGCTGCACATCTTCATCAGCCTGGACACAAGTGCGTTCCGCACTATCAGCGCTTGAAATTTTATGTAGAGTGGGTTTTGCGTACTCGGTACCGAGCCGCATAGGGTGAATCAGTATTTCAAAGGCTCTGGTTGTATTTAATGTGGACAGGATTTTTAATTGAAGTGCCGGGTCAATGTCACATAAGAATTCTAATCAAACCATGTCGCTTTGCAATCACGGGCTGGGATCTGTCTTAGTATGCAGTGCAATTCGGCTTGTGTTTGATGGAGACCAAGTGTGGCGTTACACGTACGGGTCAGAAACCCGTACGGGGCGTACTCACGTACGGTGCACAAACCTAGAGGCTTATGAAAAGGGTTCTACTTAAATTGAGGACGACGCAATTAGCTATGGAAAGAAGAATGTTGGGTGTAACGTCAAGGGAAAAAGAGCAGATTGGGGGAGGGAACAAACGCGAGTCAATGACATCTTAGTTCAAATCAAGAAAAAGAAAAGGGCAGGACATGTAATGGGGAGGGAAGATAACCGATGGTCATTAAGGGTTACGGGCTGGATTCCAAGGGAAGGGAAGCGTAGCAGGGGGCGGCAGAAAGTTAGGTGGGCGGATGAGATTAAGAAGTTTGCAGGGACGACATGGCCACAATTAGTACATGACCGGGGTAGTTGGAGAAGTATGGGAGAGGCCTTCGCCCTGCAGTGGGCGTTACTAGGCTGATGATGATGATACAATCTGGTGTTATTAACTTGCGCTTGTCCACCTGCCTTGTCTGCTACAACATTCCCAGGGATATTGCGGTGGTCGGGTATCCATTGAAACATTATTGTGCGATTTCCTTCACTTGGTTTTGTGACTTCCTTAGCATCTCGTTAACTAACGCCATGTTATGGGAATCGCTGATGTCCCTATGAAGTGAAGACAAAGATGCCTGCAAGTCAGTAAGAATGGCCCATTGTTCCCATTTTTGCGTTGAATACATCTGGCGTAACAAAGACAATATTGAAAAAGGCTATCCTGTTGTTGGTGTCGTCGTGCGACATAGTTTAAACGTTTATGTTTAATTCCATTCTGGAATGACAAAAGGCAGCTGCAGAAGAATTTTTTTGCCAAGAACCATCTGTATAAGCTCGAATATAGCCAGGGCATTGAATGTATGTTTGGTATAACACCAGTTGTTGTGCTGCTAGCATACGCATATCTTGTTTGCGAATAATTCTCTCAACTGAAAGTTCAATTTTTGTCGTTACGAGTCGCCATGTAGGGTAGCAGACATCTGAGAACCAAAATTTGTGATGTGGTAGTAGATTTTCGTGCACCTGAATCACCAAATTGATGTTCACACTGTCTCTCTCAATTAGTGCAGATGCTAGTGGGTGCCTTTTGTGCTGCACTGAAATGCGAAAGTAGTGTCTACAGGTTGCAACATTCTTCCCAATAGGAACTGGAGTATGACGTGCCTCTGCAATTACTAAGGATACTTGAGGTAGCTCGAGAAACGCCTAAGCATATTCTAAGGCTCCTAGGTGCTCATCGTGGGAGTCTCTCTTAAGATAAACGGGAAATTCCACGCATAACAGGTGAAGACTATGCTATATTTTGCTTGATAAGTGCATTATGCAGTTTTAGTCAGGATGAAACCGACCCTCCCCATTTCGTGCTTGTTACATGGTGAAAAATATTGATTGTTGAGTTTATTTGTTCTTTTAGGGTGTTATTGCGAGAGTTCCAAGAAGGTTGCCTGTCTAGCATAACCCCAGGACATTTGTGTTGTTTCAATAAAGGTTGCCCTTCAAGGCACAGCTGAATATCCTTTAGTTATCCTCTGGTGAAATGCAACACAGCCGTCTTACTGTAAAACAGCTCCATTCCTCTTTCCCTTAAGAATTTCTCCACAACGTTTCGGCCTGCCTGCAAACTTTATTGAACTAGGCTGGTACTTGAACCAGAGGCCCAAATACAAACATCATTCGCATGTTTTGAATAGTTTAGTGCGGGTGAAAATCGTCGCGGTAAACCTGCCATCACACAATTAAAGAGAAACGGACTTAAGTCACTGCCTTGTGGAAATCCTTGAATAACATTATGAGAAAAATTTTTCCTTCGTTTGTTCGAATAAGTATTGACCTGCCGTTCAGGATGTAGGATATCTACCGTAGCGCCTTTTCAGTGACTCCCAATTCAAGCAGGCCATACAGTATGTGAGCATGGCTGACTGTGTTGAAGGCTCGTTTAATGTCTAAAAATATCACTACTGTGACATTTCCCCTAGCTTGTTTGTGTTCAACATACGTGTAACGATATCCAAAATTGCATCCATGCTGCATCGCGACCTTAGAAATCCTGTCATGGGATAAGGAAGTGCTTCTGTTTGTTCAAACCACCATTGCAGCCTAGTGTCAAGCATTTTCTCCATGACCTTGCGTAAAGAGCTCGTCAGACTCACACTGCGAAAAGACTCAAGAGAAAGGGTTGTTTTGGCTGGCTTCAATATAGCTATCATACATGCCGTTTTCCAAGAGTCAGGAACAGACCCTTTTTTTCCACAAGTCATTGAGTAATTTAATTTAAAAAGCACCGATCGACTATGAGGTCCCATGTTTTGCAACATACCGATGTCATTAAACCTGGACCTGCAGCCGTCTTTGTCTTGCAAGACGAAAGTGCACTACGAGAGAATTCGTAGTCAAATTGTACATGCTGCGACTGAAAAATCGTAACAACTTTTTGTTTTGCCATTTCAATCAAACATTGAAACTCTGCACAACTAATAGATATGCTTGTTGCAGTTATAACTTTGCAGAATTCCTCACCAATCACTAATCCTGAAGTATCCTTGTCAATTGCGTGAGCACGAAATGGTTGTGTTTGAACAACAGTGCCGGTTAATCCAGGAATAGCCGTCCATACTGGTGCAAGTGGTGTTAGGTGAGACAATGTATCGCAAAATTTGCGCTGTCTTTTTTCCCTAATTTTTGTGGTCGTCTCCGCATGACTCAGTAGATTTGCGGCGAATTCTTATATGCTTGTTTATTCCCACTTCAACGATAAACTCTTTCTGCTCTTCTTCTTACAGCTCTTAAATTCTTCATGTGCTCCATCAACTGATGTGCTCTGGTCAGGAATGGGTACTTGTTTCGCAAACATTTTCATTGCTTCTTGTATTGATGATGTGAGTTTTTCTGCGTCAGCTTAATAATCCACTCGACGGGACAAGTGTCAACCAAAGAGCTGCCAGTTTGTTATATCCACGTATCTTCGTTTCACATTATTTTTTGAACGTGGGTGTAATATAAGAAATGGGAAGTGATCATTCCCACCTGTTTCTACGTCTGTTGTCCACCCAGCGTCGGTAACAAGATCATTTGAGCAGAGTGTTATGTCTGTGCAACTGGCGTAGTGATATTCCCACATAAATGTGACAGATACATCATTCAGTACTGACAGATTGCACCTTTCCGCGGTGCAATTGATTTCTTGATTTAATAAATAAATAGATAATTTATTTATTTATTTATTTATTCATAGGTTGTTATTATTGATGTTCAGTCTCGATTTTGCATGGCTTGATGAGCAGTCCTTTACGTCACCGATGCACATATCTGGCCCTTGTCCTACAGCCTAGTGCGTGTGTGCAGACGTGACGCTTGAGAGTGAGTGAGTGAGTGAGTGAGTGAGTGAGTGAGTGAGTGAGTGAGTGAGTGAGTGAGTGAGTGAGTGAGTGAGTGAGTGAGTGAGTGAGCGAGCGAGCGAGCGAGCGAGTGCGCGTGTGTGCGTGGCGCGCGTGATACAAAGAAGCAAGTGTGCACTTGTGTGTCGTATCTGATTCCAGGTAAATATCTTGAGAATAAATTCTACTTTTAGGTTTGTTTGACAAATAACGAAGGCATTTGTCTAAAAGACAAACATTGTTAGCCAATGTACGGAGTAATTTCGCTGGCTCTGTCGGTTTTCACAAATTTATAAGAATATTTAATTCGGAATTTACATGCTTTGTCAGAGCGAGAACTGAGGACATGGAGGTGCAGTTTCAACAGAAACGCTAAATGCTGATGTCTGTTGATTTGTCCGTATTTTGATGTATTCGGAGGAACTTCAAAGCTCTCACCTATCCAAATTATTTCCGGAGCGCAATAATCTCTGTACCCTGGAGATAGTTATGTAAAAATCATTTCACTGTAGAGAGACACTAATCTGTCGTCTCTTTTCTGTCAGGTTGGTACCTTGTGGACAGCAATTGCACTAAGAAATTCAGCACCCTTCTGCAGATTGTCTTAACTATGACACCATCAACCTGCTTTCTGCCTTTTCTGTATTTGCTGTCATAGTTCGTCGCTTCATTTTCTAAAATTAACGTCACTTTTCACCTAGGGCATGTGGGCGCTACTGCTATTTCCGCGACCACACGCCGGACCACTACGAGCACCAGCACCACTAGGTATACGTATGTCTGGCAACCAGAACCGCATCGTCCTCTTCTTTTTTGCCGACCATGATTAAAAAGTGAGTCGACAGAAGCGCACCTCAGGATGGCCAAGAGTGACATCATCTTCTCAATAACCCGGAGACAGTCCACCTCTGTATTTTTTTGCTATTTACACAGCACCACTGTAACACTTTACTTTGACGGACGCTGCGTCGCCATGGCACCGCCAACTGCTCCCCCTGCGAAGCAACGTGGGATCGGCGAGAGCGCTTAAGAAACCGATCCTCACAGATTTAAACAGCCGTTAGCGACACTTTGCAGAAGGTTTCTTTGGGGCAACAACAGCATGCACTGGTCTGTGAGGTCTTCCTGTACGTTTTCAAGAATAAACGCAGAAGAAACGTTATCTGTATTTTTGATGCGAGGGTGTCAAATGGCCTATTGAGCGAAACAGGTGGCGTCTGTCGTCTGTAGCAGCCAAACGGCAGGTGAATTCCCATCGACCTTGACGCCACCTCACGAGCGCACCACAACCGAGCAGAGTGGGTTAAAGGGCATACCTGCGGAAGCGATAGCGCGCCAGGTATTGCGTGAGCGGAGAGGGCATCGCCGCGACGCCACGTCACCTTCGCTCTCGCTCCTGGAGCCTGTGCGCCTGTGTTATATGCGCGTTCCTCGTCCGCACATGCTCTCGCCTGTGTTCCGACTGCGCCTCAGTAAGGCCAAGTGGAAACGCGCCACGCGTCTCAACGCACTCGCTCGCCCGTGAGGAGTTTATAATTCGAAGGACCACTCAGTGGCGTTCAAGTAGACAATAATACTTTCGCATTCACCGCTCATTCGACGTGCTTAGGTGTCCACGGATTTCTTTGCTTATGTTGAATTCCAATGGCGGAGTCGGAGCAAGTTTTTCTGCTCGTTTCGGAGCAAGTTTGTTCCAATGACAGAGTGAGAGCAGGATTAAGGTGTTCCAATGAGAGAGTCGGAGTGGATTCAGAGCGGGAGTCACTCCGTGGAGCAGAAAAAGATGCTCCGCCAAAATCGGCGGAGTGGACCGGAACTCTGCGTGACGTATTTCCTTTACCACGTTTGTCTGCTGGGAGGCGCCACCGGTCACGACTCGCGAGTTGTGTTGGTAATGGCGGACGACATGAACGGCTCGGCTGGTTCGGCAAAGCGTGCGGTATTGCTTCTGCTACTCGATAGTGACAGCTCTGAGTCGGAAAGCTCAAGTTCCGACACGAGCGATTGCTCGGATAGTGACAGCGATGCGGAAACTGCCGCTTACGAGCGGGAATTCGACAGGATGTTCCGCATTCCCGCAAAGAGGCCTAAAGTAGTCGGCTTCATCGAGGACGTCGTGCGGCAGTACTCGGACGATGAGGTAAGGAAAGAAAAAGGAAAGCAGCATACTGAAGGTTTAACACGTTGTGGTGCTTTCGTTTCTGTTTCTTTTTTTGTGCAGTTCCGAAGGCACTTCAGGCTATCTCGACCTGTGGCGGAAAAGTTGATCGCCGACTTTGCCGCGTCGTCAATGTGCCCTTCGGGCACACATGGAGAGGTTCCAGCGAAATCTGCGGAAACGCATATCTTGTCTTTTATCTGGTTAGTTCTCGCCGTTTTTTCTATGCACCTGCCAAATTAACAACGATAAATGAAACGCGAAAGAGTCGGATGCCTGCATAAAAACGCATTTAACTACGAGCTCGTTGCTTGCAGTGCACTGTAGTCTGAAGCAGCTTTTTCCGATGCGTGTAATCCCACTGCGCAGGTACGCGGCCAACAAAACCTGCATGAGAAACGTGGCCAGCCGGTTCGACTTGTCGGAAAGTTCTGTTTTCCGAATCCTTCATAGAGTAGCCGACTTCCTCCTGACTCTGGGACAGTCGTTGATAAAATTTCCTGCTGACCTGGAAAACCTCACTAGAAGTTTTGAGAAGGTTTGTTTTGATTTTCTTTACCTATAAGAAGCACTGAATATCGGCCAGCCAAGTTTTATTGATATTGCAACATCACTGTGCACGTTTTGTTTGCTATTTCAAGCTCTATAATGCTGGACCTTCATGAAACCGTGATAGCTTGTGATGATAACACTCAAATTTATACCAGTGGTAGTCGAAACATTTAATCTAAAGGTATCTCTTGGGATCACAGCCAATTCCTTGCTTAGGAATGATGCTGCATGTTTTGTCATCACCCACAATAGTAGATGTCTGTTCAGATTTCCGGGCGTACGATGCGATATAGACCATGTCTGCTTTGGCTAGCAAATTCTCATTACGTGCTTCAAATCGATTAAGGGAAGATACACGGGGTTTGTTTTATTTTCTCTCCCATTTTGCTATAGTAAAAAGAGAAGTGGATAGTAAAAAAACATGTAATATGTTGTGTGCACGACAGTGTATGCCGCCCTCAGTACTTCTCAAAGTTGCATTTGGTTTGTATTTTGTTTCTTTAACTTAAAATAAATGGTGCTGTGCTATGAAGGGTATGCTGTTAACGTGAGTTAATGGGTATGAGCACCAGTATTTCCCCTTAAAACTCCTTGCAAATGCTCATTTTATGTTCAGACATGGATGATATCGCTCAATACAAGTGTATGACTTGCTTGCAGGTGTCTGGAATGCCTGATGTTGTTGGCTGCATCGATGGGTCGTACATCAAGATACAGTGCCCGGAGAAGAAGGTTGCTTCGACATATTGTAACAGGCACCACTACCTTTCACTCACACTACAGGCCGTCTGCGATGACAAAAGGCGCTTCTTGGACACATTCATTGGAAGTTCAAGCAAAATGCATGATTCGCATGTGTTCAGCTTGTCGCCACTTTCAAAGAAAATCTCTGCAGTCTGTCAGGCGTCTTACCATCTTTTAGGGGATGCAGCGTATCCACTGCGGGAACACCTGTTGACACCCTACAGGGATTACGGTGCTTTAACGAAGCAGCAAAAGCACTTCAATTATAAGTTTTCAGCCACAAGAGTTCTCATTGAAAATGCATTTAGCACCCTCAAGAAGCGCTTCAGACAGCTGATGTATCTTGAGCTCCGCACTATTCCCTGGCTCAATAAGTTTATCATAAGCTGCTGCGTTCTCCACAACTTGTGCATTGAGTATGGTGATGTAGAGCCAGATGATGATGATAATGAACAAGTACCCGATGACGTTCAGTGGCAGAATTGCAGTGGTAATCATATTGACAAATCTGGTGAATAGCGAGCACTGCGCAGGCTTGGAGAAATTAAGCGCGCCAAAGTCTTGGCAAAGCTCCCGTAGAAAAACTGGTCACTAAGCCATCCTGCTCCAAACTGTACTTTTCCTTTAGCTCCAAAACACCAAAAGCCACTTTAATGACAGCACTAGGCTTCATGCGTAATCATGCAATGATGTTATGACATTCTTTGTAGCCCTGTAATTCATCATCATCAGCCTTGTTACGCCCACTGCATGGCAAAGGCCTCTCCCATACTTCTCCAACTATCCCGGTCATGTACTAATTGTGGCCATGTACCTGCAAACTTAATCGCATCCGCCCACCTAACTTTCTGCCGCCCCCTGCTACATTTCCCTTGGAATCCAGTGCGTAACCCTTAATGCCCATCGGTTATCTTCCCTCTTCATTACATGTCCTGCCCATGCCCATTTCTTTTTCTTGATTTCAACTAAGATGTTATTAACTTGCATTTGTTCCCTCACCCAATCTGCTCTTATCCCTTAACGTTATCTCCATCATTCTTCTTTCCATAGCTTGTTGCGTCGTCCTCAATTTAAATAGAACCCTTTTCGTAAGCCTCCAGATTTCTGCCCCGTACATGAGTACTGGTAAGACACAGCTGTTATACACTTTTCTCTTGGGGGATAATGACAACCTGCTGTTCATGATCTGAGAATGCCTGCCAAACGCACCCCAGCCATTCTTATTCTTCTGATTATTTCAGTGTCATGATCCGGATCTGCGATCACTACTTGCCCTAAGTAGATGTATTCCCTTACCACTTCCAATGCCTCGCTACCTATTGTAAATTGCTGTTCTCTTCCGAGACTGTTACACATTACTTTAGTTTTCTGCAGATTAATCTTTAGACCCACTCTTCTGCTTTGCCCCTTCAAGTCAGTGAGCATGCATTACAATTGGTCCCCTGAGTTACTAAACAAGGCAATATCATCAGCGAATCGCAGGTTGCTAAGGTATTCTCCATTAACTCTTATCCCCAATTCTTCCCAATCCAGGTCTGAATACCTCCTGTAAGCACGCTGTCAATAGCATTGGAGATATCGTATTGCCTTTATTGGGATTTTGTTGCTTTCTTTATTGAGGACTACAGTGGCTGTGGGCTGCCATAGATATCTTTCAGTACTTTTACATACAGCTCGATTACACCCCGATTCCATAATGCCTCCATGACTGCTGAGGTTTCGACAGAATCAAACGCTTTCTCGTAATTAATGAAAGCTACATATAAGGGTTAGTTATATTCCGCACATTTCTCTATCACCTGACTGATAGTGTGAATACGGTCTATTGTTGAGTAGCCTTTACGGAATCCTGCCTGGTCCGTAATTACCTGGATGTAAACATGAGAACCACTAGCTCCAATGTGCATTGAAATAAAGTCCATGCAGTAGTTGGGGGCTGCGGTGTGTGTACTAACGTGTGGCCCTCTTTAAATACAGAAACACATGTTTGGCACTGTACACTTTTATTTAAACAAGCCGTTATTCTCGGACACTGGAATTTTTTTATTCTTCAAGGCCAAGAGCACGGCTTAGAAGCCTAATTTTTTCTGAATGTTGTTTTGCTTTTTCTTGCCGAATACGTTCCTTGTATTCTTGCCTTTCTTTGTGGCGCCTCTCTCTTTCTTGTTCTCGTGTAGCTCGTCTTTTTTCTTTTTCTTCTTGAATTTCGCTCATTTCATCGAAGAGTACCTTCATCTCCAGCATTCTCGAACCTGAGGGCTTAGGCCTTTTGGGCATAGGCTCCTTTGTCAATGCTTGGTTCTGCGCTAGGCTTTCAGATTCCTGGCTTTCTGATGCTTGGCTGGTCGACGCTGGGCTGTCGGATGCTTGGCTGGTCGACGCTGGGCTGGCGGATGCCTGGCTGGCAGATGCCTGGCTGGCTGGCCTCTTCACAGCAACAACGCCAGAGCTGTCCCTCAGCTCTTCGGGCTCGAGGCTGTCGTCTAGCCAGCGTATTCTGGCTACTTCATCCTCAAAGGGCACTTCACACGGGGAATTCCCGGATTTGTTGTTGTGTGCTGCAGCACTTCTTTTTCTACGCATGACGGTTTTGTAGCGGCTGCAGCACTGCTCACCGGTTTTCGGAACTCCGAGTGCCTCTGTAATGTTGGCTGCAATTCGGCTGAACATTAGCTTTTTATTTTTGAATTTTTTTAACGGCCCAATCTCAGCAAAGTATTGCTCATAATAATCAAACAGCAGCTTGGTTTCCCCGGCTGTCCATTCACAGCCTGTACCTGCAAACAAAAAAGTGCATGAGGTAGTTGTAGAGGTGTTACAGCTGCATTAAGCTACTGTATTTGCTGGTTTGATTTGCGTAGTGCCCGTGTTTGCAGCTATCTTCTGAAGCTTATTTTATGATTTCTCCATCCTGTATCGGCATTTGGGCTAACAGTATCAATAAATAAATATGTCATTGTAAATGAACTCACTGCGTTGGTCATTCTTGCGGCTCTGTTCTGGCACTGTTGATGGAAAAACCAAATGCAACATTATTCATTGCCCTGGATTCATAAAGGTGGCATATATGAAGCGACATAACCATTACGAAGTTGTACTCTGTGACATGTTGCAGTACATTGAACCACCACGTGCATTTCATGCAACTACAAGCCATGTCACACTTCCTAACACAGCTTAACAAAATAACTCGCTGTTTGCTGCGCTACCTCATCTCAACACGAAATTTCGAATAATAGCGTAATATAAACATGCACGGTGCCGCGCAAGTTCAATATTTGCTCAACACATGGTGCACATTCTTGATTACGTTACACACGCTTAGCATGATGCAACGTCCCTGATCAGGTGGCTGTTAATCAAAATTACCGTACGGTCCTTCTGGCCTGAAATCGACAGTGACGCCTGAACACCCATAGGAACACGCTTGAACAGCAATTTGTAGATTTCTGTGGCACTGAGACTGATTCGAAAATTGGGTGCACTTACTGTCCTGACCTACATAACAGCACAACTCCATTCGGCAGCAGAATGTACTCGCACTGATACCTCCGCTAAAATTTCGTGGGAGACAAATTCTCAGGCACGTGACACTGCTTCATTGCTTCTTCGCGACATATAAAGCTAGACAACTACTTCTGCACCACGACGGACACACAGGAAAATGCACAATACAATGACGGATGCGATGCGTTTGAGTGAAACGAACACATTAGCAGTAAAGCAACTACGCAACTGAAATGTAGCGTCAACAGACAATTGCTCACGCAACACGTGCGTTGCATTGAACTTGCAGCACAGTGTTCAAAGTTGCGAAGACACCTACCATGTTTGTCCGCATCCTGTGTGCTCACCAGAGGAAGCAAAAGCCGCTGCACGCTTGCCGAGATATCCATTCCGCACTTTTGAAAAAACAACAGGTGAACGGCGCTGAAGAGGCAAGTGACTGGCGCGGCGGTGCTGGGAGCAAACAGCGGAAGGAAACGACAACACGCAAGGCGTCCTGGGTAACTCAGCGATAGAAGTTCCGCTTCCGCCTTGCTCCGGCGGCGCAGGTTGTGTTCCACTCGCGGATTTGGAGGCGCTGCTCTACGCCAGAGTCGAGTGCTCGCTCGCGGAGTCCGTCGGCTGCTCCGACTCCGCCATTGGAATTCAACATTACCTGCTTCACGAGAAACAGAGTTGTTAGCGTTAAGGCTTTGAACAAATTAGCTTGTAAAGCGTTCATGGCCCTGCGACGGCGTTCTTGCAAGTGCACTTCCACCGCACACTTTCTGTGTTAACAAAAAAAAAAACTCATATTCAAAGCCGTGAAATAAAACACATGGATCCCTTGAAGATAAGAAGAATGTGAAAGAAAGTGTTAAAGTACTATTACCAAGCTATTACCAAGTACGGAATATCTACGTTCCAAGCCTTAATTGTGCGCAGTAAGAACAAATATACTGCAAATGATCACACACATGAGCGATTAGGAAGAAAATTAAGAAAAACGATAGTGACCGCAAAGAGTAGAGTTACTGAGTCAGAAATATGAGAAGCTACTGCGTCAAAGAGTTTCCCAAATAAACAACGAAGAGCAAGACCCACGGATCCTGATTTAATTCATAAGGGAGAAGTTTGGACAGCTTGGAATATGCTTCTACAACACCGCTTCTAGTACAAGCACCGCACAGGGTGCTCGAGCTTTTTCGACAAGGCGCAATGACCTTATAAAGCGCTTACGTGTCCTCCAAAGCTGTGGCCAAAGATTGCTGTCGTCTGCCCAGTCTCCATTTCCGACATCCGCCGGAACATAGGTTTGCTGAACCGCATTGGCGTCATGCACATCTACTGTAAACATGGAGGCAACGGAGGAAGCTGGGGAAACAAATGGACGCGTCACCACGTGATCAAACATGGTGGCGCCCACAGGATTGCCGTGAAAGGGACCTATAGTCGAACTTGCGTATAGTTATAACACCGACCGAAGAGTTCAAGTGCAACGTTAAACCTTGGTATCCTTGTGAGTGCTCCGCCCTTCGGGTGAAACTGCCTTTTTTTCGATCCGCCCTCATCAGGATGCGCCCGTCATGGCCGTGCACGAATCCACCACCTCGGGGTCAGCAGGGCAACGCCATAGCCATTAGGCTACAGCGGCGCGTCTTGAGCAAAGCGATAGTTCTAAAACGTCCAAGTCGATGCCTCCGGTTACCCATATACGAACCAGCACCCTTATGGCACTGAACTGATGGCTACTATAATAACGGCACCCCTTATATGAGGCAGGTAGCTTGAGTTAATATGCTGAGATGAATCTGAGGAGCTACAATAAGAAAGATAAAGCTCGCGACGACCATCTTTGAGGAATGGTGAAAGTCCCGGGCATAGGAGAACATTGTTCGAGAGGGACAAATTAGATTGTTTGGTTAGTTGAGAAGAAAATATCAAGACATATGAACTACCTCAGCGTGTGTTGTATGTTTTCAGGTTGCATCTTGGCATTCATGAAGGGGGTTGATTGGTTCTGGCGGACAAATTTACCATTTTATTTACTAATAGCGTACGTAGACTAATACAGTACATGTCCACATTTTTCTCAGCAACATCATCTCTGTTATCACTGCTATAGCTTAAGGTTACAGCACTAAATTCAGTTTATAAAAATAGAGATTAATTGTGCTACCTTAGTTTCGTCTTCATTTGTGGAACACACTTCGAAAGGTACTGTCACTTCGACGAAGTTTTCATTTAGCTTGCTTCCAGTGAGATTGAAGGCATATTCGCAACAAATCAATCTCATCCAAGCTAGATCGAAGCAGCATGTGCTACGTCAAACTCTCGAATGAGGTTTGGCGTGACAGATGGGTGGGTTTATCAACGTGGTGTTGCTGTACCGGCGAACAGCTTCGCAAAGCAAATGTAAACGTACCGGTGTGACTTGTGTCGCACTCGGAAGTAGACGCACGTAATAAAGAAACACGGAAAACCAAAAATAATACCAACAGAACGGGCCCACAACCTTGCGCCGCCTTAAACGCACTTCAGAAAACTCGATGTCTGGGCGTCTCGAGTGCCACTGGGAATCGCACGGTTCAAAAATCCCGCATATTGGTTCCTCACGACAGCGTCGGTTGTTTTCTCAATCGATCGACTAGGGCACGTTCTTCGGTTCCGCGTGCAACCCGAAAAATAATAAGAAACGAGACGGCACAAGCGATCGGGTAAGAAAGAAACAAAGACAGACAATGAACGCCACAAAAACGTGCGCACGCTCGTGTAATCGCATCGAAACGCACCGCGCTCGCATTTGTGTAAAGCGGGGCTTAGGAGAAACGCCGCAGATGCTGGGAAAGAGAAAGCAAGATGGCGAGATGCTCATTTCGCTCCTGCTTCGACTGGCACGATCGTTTCTTCCTCGTCTGCTGCCGCGGCCAGCACTATATCCTGAGGCCTTGGGATGGCAGTATGGCATCACGCTAAAGACTTTAGCTAAACGGCGGGCACCCTTATTCCAAGGCCAAGCTCTCTCTCCATTATTTCTCTCTCGCTCTCCTTCCAAAGAGGAGTGCCGCGACTGGCTGTATCCACTATCATTGGTAATTCCTTGTTACGAAAGCACGGTCAGGCTGCAGCTGCCCTCGTTGTAGCACGCCCATCGAAAACCTCCCTTCCCCAAAACTCATCGCTGACGACCAGCCCTTCACCCCACTGCTACTCCCTATGCCCGCACCAAGCAAAGCGCCGCTACCGCACAGGCCCACGCTGAAGCTTTCCCTTCTCCAGTTTTTCCCGTTAGTCACACATACCGTTCCGCCCGGCCGGTCGACCGTTCGCGTGATGATACACTTTTCCTTTTGGTTTACTTTCATGGTTAACATCCTTGCCTCTCTTCATCTCTCTCTTGGGTCTTGGCAGTTTCCTTTTCATCTTTTCTCGGCGCCCTCCCGCTTCCTGCCGCATCTCTTTCGGACAGTGACGCATAGCGGCGACAGGGGAAATGGCTCGACCTGACGACGACACAAGGGAGGCATACTAGTTCCGAAGGCGCTCATTCCACTGACGAAATTTGTTGCTTTGGCACCAGACACGTGGTTGACCTCAGTCAAAGCGGAATGGTATGTTTTTAGTCGTAAGTCGTCATCATTTATACGGTTCTGTTAGCTACATCTGCCCTTGCAAGGATCTAGGTGACCTCCGAGACGGGATGTTAAGCTAGACTACTTTTAGGCACTTTTGTAATTAAAGAGTATATGGAAAAAACAGTCCAAGTTTTATTATATTCCGTCGTTGCTGTGCCAGCAGAAAAGCGCCCCCTCTTTCGTTATGCTGAGGCAGAGGTATTGTGAACAAATTTTGTGCGTAATGAAGATAATTCGTGGCCGCCAATTGAAAATCTGGGATCGCCGGCGTCCATGTTTATTTACGAGCCCTTCCTAGGAGTGATTGAGTGAAAAAAAATGGCACTCCGTATTCAAAACTCACTTCATAAAGGCATAAGAGCGCTTCATGAGCAGGGCAGCTGTAGCATAGAGCGACGCCTCTAAATTTGCAGCTGGTTTTGTGTTCGAAGTGCATGAGTAATGAGGCACCTGTGCGCACCATGCCACCAGATATTCAGCTACTGAGCGTCTCTTATTTACCGGTAGAAACGTGTAAAAGTATCCTCTCTGTCATCTTCGCCCACAGGCGGCTTCTCCTTGATGCATCGTGTTGCGAGCACGACACCACAGGGACGTAGAGGCAGGCGATAACTCAAGCGTCGACCAGCAATGGAATATTTATTTTCTAAAAGGCAGTTTGCAACTAAACGTACGCATAGAACGTGTAGAGAAAATAAATTTAAATGAACTTTTACAACTTGCTGACTTCCGCTTTTAGGCTTGGCACATATGCCTTGGATAAAATTTTAAGCGTCAGCGGACGAGGACAGAAGGGAGACGTTGACAATGCAATACTCATTGTGTTGTGAACGTCTCTGTCTGTCCTCGTCCACTGGCGCTAAAGATGCTATCCAAGTTAGAATACCAACATGTCCAACCTACAGCAGTGCCACATACGGCTGTCGGCGTCTGTGAAGAGGACACTCCCGAAGATATCATGTAGAGGGACATTGAAACTTCGACGTGCTAAAAGCCTAACGAAATGCATGAAGGGACGGGGCAAGCAAATTTGCCCAGACGTGAACGGGCGTCGAAGATAGCGGGACACATATGGTGAAGGCACCGCTGTGCACAGCGTCGAGTGCCGGGACTGGAGAGCTACAGGTTGTCAGATACGAACCCTTTTCCTGGCTTCACTCGAGCTCACCAGACCACATCGAATTGCTGTCGCACCCAATTAAGGTGTGCAGAAGCGCGTCTAACACGTTCCCAGACCTGTCAAACAAGTTGGCGACCCCACCCGAGGCGACGCACGTCCAAAAAAGTTGCCCCCCCCCCCCCTGGCGCGCCCCATGTGGAGCTATTGTCCCACTGCTTGTCTCTTCCTGCAAGTGCAACGGGAGCCTGGCGCGCTTCCAGGTAGTTGATCCTACCGAGCAAAGCTGTTTTGCAGCTCTGAAAGTTCGTTCGGAAACAACCCGTCTCCCCCAGCTGAGCGCTTTCAGACGGGGATGCAACACCAAGGCAATGCCGGCTGTAAGTCACCCGTGAGAAAGTCACCGTGAAGCCCTCGGAGCCACACCATCTGCCGATTGTGACGGGAGCTGCAGACAAGGAGGCAATACCGGTAGCAAGTCACCCCTCGAACAGTCATCATCTTTAATCAATCAAAATCAATGAATCAAACAATCAGTAAGACTGTCAGTCATTCATTCAGACAATGTGGACTGACTCCTGAGCCGTACTTTAGGAGCTCCCATCCATTTTAGTGCGGGGAGGACTCCCTCACCAGATGTAAAAACTGCAATGTGTATCTCACATTCGCGCACAGGTGTGGACATCATTAAGGCTTTGGTTTAAGCTGGCGTCGTAACTTTTAAAATATGTGATGCTCTCTCGTTCCCACGTGTTCGAAGCATCCAGGTAAGGGAAAGAAAGTCGCCGAGTGGAGCTTTCGTGATGCGAGAAAATAGCTACTATTCTTCAATTCCGACGTCATCTCGAATAACAATGTAGCGAATTAATAGAACCAGCACCATGTGTGACACACCCCGCAAGGGTTCGACCATGGAGCTGCGCAACCCTCGCCTCGACTGGAAAGAAAGAGACGCAAACGAGAAAGGGGTCGCTGAGGCGAACGACCTAATTAAGCGCGGAAAAGGTCTTTGTACCATTGATAATTCAATTACTTGTCTGGAAGGAATTTAATTTCGCCTCGGCATGACCTCTCCGGCACAGGCCTCAATCTCCAAGCAAACGGATTCTCACTTGGTTCTCTTTGTGTCGGAAGCCATGAGGTGCCTTTGATGAGCAAACACTGAATGAATCATTCGCCTGGACAGGAAAGCACACTAAAGACGCAAGTAGTATCGCTTCCTGAGGGTAAGTAAAGGCGGCCGCTCAGAACGTGTTTTTAAGCAGAACAGTTTTGTCGTTTGGCCAACTAACTTACAAACAAAAATGTGTAAACAGCTGATTTGTTCTGCTCGTTTATGCTTGGTACATGCGACTTAAAGCACACTGTGCCGAGTATTGTCCTCAAGAACGTGCGTCTGAATTCACTTTGATTGTGATGTCGAATACTCGCACAATTTCTCTTTGTCCAGGGACAGACACCAAACTGTAACGAAGTAACACATCCTTTTTAACACGCAAGAAGCATTGCTGCTTCAGAAACAGTGAAGATGATCATTTAAAGATAACTTTATGGGACGTTTAGGAACTTTCTTTTTGCATGTAAGCTTTTCTTCCACTCCTAATCATTCTTTATCACCCGTCCTGCAAGCCAATGGTGACGAAAAACAAAATGAAGGATGATAAAATAATTGTCGCAAAATGTGGCCATTGTTCTACATTTACAAGATTCACGTAAAACCAAAAAAGAGGTATATCTTGAAATAACTGTAGAAATAATATCCCGTTTTTCTTCGGGAGAATGGGTAGCACAATATATATATATATATATATATATATATATATATATATATATGTATATATATATATATGTTTTCATAGCGAATTGCAGAAAAGCAACGAATGTTTCTTGTGTTTAAAATCAGATATATTTTTATTATTTCATTCAAATACAAAGTTACGCAACTGACGCCCTGTGCAACACAGACTGTTTCAAATTTCCTGCTGGCGAATAAACTGAGAAAAACATTGCCGTCATAAACATCATTGCTACTATTTCCAGTGCAATCGCAAGCTCCCGAGTCTGTTTCTTTTTGTGTTCTGCTTCCTCATGTAATATGTTCAGTAGTGTACCAATAGCCCTCATCTTACATATGTATATATAATAACTCCAAGGCAGTGAGTATCTTCGGCTGCCGAAAGGTTATAATTGAAGAGATGATGCGTTTTTAAATAAAACCGATTAGCCAACCCCAAGGAACTCACAAGTGCAACAAATAGACCCAGGTACCACCATCATATTTAAATACACAGCAAATGATGTCGATGCAAAGCACGAAAGTCAATCTCGTTGCAGAGTGAGGTAAAATATAACAAGAATTATTACTGGCCTTAGCTGTTGTTTCGTAGGATTTCCATGTGTACAGATCACAGTAGTGCCGGCTTTCGAGAGTGCGAGAGAGGGGAAGGAATAAATGGCACACTATGTCCATAACCTCCCTGTAGCCAACACGTCCAGCTTTATCTATTTAGATCAATAATTCAACACACTTAACTTTTTTACCACGTGGTTGCCTCGCGATACTGTTTCTATGGACTGCCTCTTTATAGAACACGCAAAAGACACTCGTAGAATGAACGCAACGCAGACCTCTGGTCAACTTATAAACGATTGTGTCTAGCTCTCCAACCCGATTGATCACAATCGCCGCGCTTTCATGGCCACTCAGTACGGAGACAATCGCGACGAAAGTGCTCGATACGGCGTTCTGTGAGTGATCCACCCGATTCGGAAGAATCTTCGAGGTTGGGGTTAGTGCCTATTGCGCAGCGTCATTTGGTGACATGGTGCCACAAAGAACGGACGTGGTAACGACTATAATTACGTCTCCCTCGCGCAAAAGCACCCCGAATCCTAACGCGTTGTGCGATGCAAAGCGATTTGCCTCCAAAGAACCATTGCCGCGATGATTCTCTAGGCACTTTAGTTCTGAGACGATGATGATGGCCAAACTCGGCGCGTACTCTACGTGTGCTAAGTGCGGGGAGCTACTCTGTCGCATTCTACGGCGTCGGCGGTCAGCGCATTGCCCAAATTACCGTGGATAATTTGCTTCGTGGAATAGCGTTTTACGGTGGGATAAGGTACTTTGGTGATACGATAACCAAATTATCTATATTGCATGGAACAGTCCGGGCGTCAGGTTACCGCACATAAAAGGCTATAAGTAGCAAATTCAAGTAGTAAACATACCGCGTTGTAGACGGTACCGTAATATAGGTTCCATCGTAAGTCAATAATTTCTCCACTTATATAAACACTCACTTATGATAGGCCAACCCATTTTTAATGTGATGGAGCAGCATTGGGGAACGGCGCCCAGTTTGCACAATCTTTATCCGCGCCTAACATCGTTCGCACCAACTTGTTCGTGGGTGTTCGTTGGGTGGTTCGTGGAAAACTGCACAGAGAATTTGGCTGCTGTAACTAAGGGGACCAGATTCAAAGCAACTTGAGTCACTGGATGTTATGCAATGGGTAAGGAGCGCTCTTAAATGAATGTGTTTTGCGCAAACTTTGGTCACTGGGTATGTGCTGCTTTTCAAGATCACCATAAAATACGCATAATCCCCAATTACGCACTCAGGAAAACATAGATTGCTACTCGCATTGAAGTCGCCAGTCATCACCGAGTGAAAGATCCACCGCCATTTTTTGCGTTTTGTGAAATCTACGCAAGTATAGCACGGTGCTGGCGAATAATGCGGTCATTCTTAAAGCCACTAGCGTGCAGGAATTTTATTCATTCCTTTATTTGTACATACTGCAGCGAAATAAGCGCTATAGCAAAGGTGGGCTAAAATATGGGAAACTAAGACATTGCCACCACAAAATGTGTGTCCTCCTTACGCACTCAAAAGCTGCGTTGCAAAAACTCTACCCTGGCCTGCCATCCATCAAATTCCCAGGCAAAGCATTTGCCCTCGGGAAATATCTTGGTAACAAAGGCTTCACAGTAAAGTTTTAGTGGATTTCCTCCCACATTGGAAGCGCTCGCTACGAAAGAGCTGATGCCTCTTGTATATGCAGCGTTCCATCCTCCTCCCTATGTCAAGGGCCCAAATAGCAATCAAGTTAAGAAATCTGAAATTCGAAATCACTTCGGGTCACTTTGGTCTCCACCACATAGGCCATGCGTAAACGAGAGATTCGTCGAGAGGAAGCCTACCTTTTAAGTCCAATAAGGACAGGATCTGCTAGTACACCAGCACCGTGGTTACTTAAGACGGGGCGCATCTATTATCTGAACTGTAGGTTATGTGACAAGACAGGAGACATTGAACACTTTCTGTGGTCGTGCCCGAAATTCCTATACGAAAGGGACGTTCTCCTAAAAATCTGCAACAAAAGGGCCTTCCACATACGTGCCTACAACGCCTTGTGTTCCCCGAAGGACGGGTTATAGCCTGCAAAGAAACTTCACGCTTGCTTATCGGATTCTTAGGAGAGACTGGTTTGATGGACATGTGGTGAAACACCACAGTGGTTTTATAACAGACGCTCGGGTGGAGTAATTGCCGGCCTTGATCGCCAGGAGAAACCTGCCTGTTGCTGCAACTCCCCAACACCTCCACCATTAACACCAGGGAGAATTATACACAACCAAATATCATACAGCGATAAGGATGACGGGCTAAGACCATACATCTTGGACGGCCGATACAAAACTTCAGAATTGGCATGAGCGAATGGACCAAAGTGAGGAATTCCAGTCTTCTATGGAATGAGAGAAAAGGCTGGATTTAAACATATTAGTGCATGCATAGTAGACCATCCAGTTTAAGTTGTGATGTCTCGTCGGTGACTTTGGCGCGAGGTCAGTATAGATGCTTTTTAACGCGAAAGCTTTACTGGCCGCGAACTTGCGATTTCGCCGTGGCCGTGCTCCGAGGAAGCACATGACGTCACACCGCGTTCCTACACCGCGTCCCTCGTCGTTGCGCTCACCTCCGCTCGATCTGCCAGCTGCGTCACACGCCTGATAACATGTCGGAGGAATGAAAAGGAGAGCTCGCATGCGCCGCAAGCACAGTTGAGGCGGCAGTATGAACGGTGATAATTCTCAGAAGCAGGAGGAGGCCTGGAATATGACATCGGAACGAGATGAAGAGGAAACGAATCACCCAGGAAACAGACGAACAGCGCCCCTAACGGCTGGCTAACCGCCGTAACATAGCTAGACAACCAGACTCACCTGGACTTGCAATCAAACTTCACCAAGGCTAACCAAGCTATGCCTCAGATTTCGCTACGTATATCCTGGCATAGCCGAGCTAAGCTGCTGTCAGTATTTTTTAAAATCTAACGGAAGAATTGATGCGGCTGTGCAAGAACACTAATGACGCTATGCGGCGACATGAAGAGCGAAGTTATATTCAAGGAAGAAGTGCTAAGGAGGGTGACAAGTCACGATCATAACGGTGACATATAAAGCTTGCAGCTTATTTCTGGATTGCTTCTTTCCTTTTAACCTCACACTGGTTGGAGCGCCAAACGACAGATGCGTAGTGAACAACTTGACAGATTATCGCTTTGTGTAATAGTAGCTTGGTACCTTTTGGAGAGTAGGTAACTTAATTTTTTGTTGCTTTGTTACAAATATAATCAATCTAATTAGACCCTAACATGTTACGCGTGAAAACGACACCGATAGAAATATACTCAGATACCGTATGCATATATACCCACGGCGCGGTTATTGAAGCGTCACGACAAATTGAAGTTTTTTTTTTTACAGAAGGCCATAATGACGGTTTTATCAAAGTTAATGCTTATTTGCTAATTTGCTCCACCGTGTAAAACCTAGAAAATGACCCCTGAAGGCGGTCATGATCACCAGAACAGTTAACCACGTCATATAAAATACAATAACAGGCATAAAGACGAATATTAGAAGAGATGTTAATAGGCAAATCATTTATGTAGATTAAAAAAAGCGGTGGCCCAAGAACAGAGCCTTGGGGCTCTCCAGATGTCACATCAACGTAAGAGACAAACTGGGAGTGAAGTAAAAGGAAGCTTGAAATCCAGTTAACTAGTTGAGGATTATTTAGTACAGCGTTAAGTTTAGCAAATAGTTCAGAATGTATTTCTGTGCGAAATGCTTTGGCTAAATCTATAAAGATAATATCAACCTGGTTGCCAACAACAAGGTTAAGGAAAATGTCATGCGTAAACTCAACTACGTTGTTGAAGTTAAAGTTTATTCATATTCTCTGGCGAAGTTCCAGTTCAAGTTTATTCACATTTTCTTGCGTACATGATAACAGCATTAGTGACGTTATTACATTCTGTGGTCCCATAGTTACGAAACTGTCAGGCGGGGGCGCCTAATACTATACATATCAAAACAGCGCTTAAAAGCTGCTAACTTCAGTCTCCGTATCAGGTTAATTTACCCTCAAATCCTGGTCTTCAGCGACGACTCGTGAGACCATTGAAGTTGCTCTTGCCTTGCGCCAGTCTGTAGAACACGCGCAAGAGTACGCAGCTCTCGTTCGCTTGCGCGCAGCTAGAGCCCTTTAATACCACTACTTCCAGCGAGGCCTGCCAAGCGCTCCTTCCATTCATCAACCAAGTTCCTTCCTACCGGCATCAAACGGAAGCGCGAGCTGAGGCATGCGCTTACTGAAAGAAGGAGGGAACCCAGAACAGCGTCTCCAAGTATCGTAAATGGAATGCCGACAAGAATAACCACCCCACTTTATTTTTTAAATTTTTTTTTCGGCGTACTTGTTTACTCGAAGCTTCAAGAACAGTGTGGTGCCTCCACGGTGCACGAATACGTTTATGGTATACTCAGCGCCAGAACGCAAGACTCATAAAAGAGCGATGTAGAAAATAATTTTGCGGTTACTCTAATCCTGCCTTGGTATGGGATACAGGTGTGCTTCCTATAAAAAAACTGATATATGAGGTAGTTCTCTAAGGCAGAGCGGGTAAGAGAAAAGAGACATTGGTAGCGAGAATGAGAAACAAAGGCAGAATAGCTGAGGGATGAAGTAAGAGAGACATTCATTTTGCTCTAGGTCCGGAGACAAGAGGGGGGGGGAGGAGGCGGCTAGCCAAATGTGCTACGCTACAAAACACTTTCGCGTGAAGAATACTGCTTATCTGAAAGGTAATGCGACGCCGTCTTAAGCGTATCGCGGTCGGTTTCACTGTGAATCGGAAAAAATATTGAAGCAGCGTAAATTAGAAACACGGAAGTCATTTTTCTTTTATGTACAGGAGATCAATGGAATATAGCAAATTGTAAAATGGTTACACAATTTAGCCAGATCCTTGATACACTAAATGAAGCATGAACCACAATCATGCCACCGGTTATGTACTCTATTGTTACTGTGTTTCTTTTTCGTCCTTTACGCTGGTATAAAAATTGTTTTTATTCGCACAGTTAGTTATATTGAACATTGTTTTAGATTACACGGCCGAAAGAAGGGGAGGAGGAAGCTGATGCTGTTTTTAAGTGATTGTTCTTCGTTCGCTTCTCACCTCTCCCGTCGTGTATTTACCTGCTAGTGGGTTTCAAGAAAGAATAATTATGAGATTGAATATTGGCAGTTTTAACACGAAAGTTGTTTAAACCGGGGTCCGCTATCAAGTTCCTGTAACGGATGTGACGTGGGCGCGAACGCGTAAAGTAAGCTCTCTCTTGACAGAGATGGTGCTGCCATCTAGGATCGATGAAGCGAAGCACTGCATCATGACCCTAACGAGCGCCGACAGCGAGCGCTTCGGTAGCCTCAGCGCAGCGGAGACTCAAACGCGGTGTAGCCTGGTGTTGGTGGTGTAGGCCTTCCGTAGAGGTGACGACACAGTTGGCGGACATGGTTTGTCTTTCGCGTCCGATTAGCTTGTGGCGCCTCGTCGCCTACGGAGTGCAGCTACAACATGCATCAGCAGTCCTTCATGCAGCCTACTGCTTTGCTTGCGATGGCAATAACTAAGAAAATTGAGTCGTTGGCTCGCCGATGACTCAGATCTGACTATGTGCTCAGAGGTGATTGGGGAGAGGGTGGAAGGCGACAAAAGAGTGGCGATGGGGACGTTTGCAGGGCACATATTGAGCTGGCTCATGGGGCGAGCTCAATATACTCAATACAAGTACGCAGCCTTGTAGTTGTAGCGGACGGACTAAACAGGAAAAGGGCAGGACTTGCCCAACGTTTGGCGAAGGGTGTAGACGAATTGCGCGAGATGTCCCCTTGAATGCATAGTGTGGTGTGCACCCGATGGGAGAACAGGGCCATGAGCACTTGTATACGTGACACTAATGTACATAGAGCGGTTCCTGCCGCTAATGAGGCGATATAGAGAGTGAGCATAGAGAAGGCTCGGAGGTTGTGGAAGTAAAGAGGCAAGTGAGAAGATATGGTAGGTTTCTTTTTTTTTTGGGGGGGGGGGGCACGGGCACTCTGGAGGCCAGGGTAAGTAGCAATGGAGAAGAAGGCCCGCCAGGGGAACCTCCGAATAGCATCACCGCCAATAACGAAAAAAACGAGGAAAAGAAAAATGAACAGAGCTCACTGTGCAATAGGTGCAGGGTGGCAGAAGAAAGGTAAAGTGGTTAGAGATTGAGGAGCAGTTAAATAGAGAACAAATATGCGTGTATACGGTTATAGAAACGTACCTTAGAGACTTAGAAGAGCCACGAATGATTTACAATTATGTCAGGAAAGTGTACAACAGAACTAATTTGGAAAGAAAGGGAGGGGAGTCTGAATACTCATACATCATGGAGAAAATTGGGAAATACAAAATTCTAATCGCTAAGAGCATCTTTGTTTATCAGGCACAGTGACTGGAAAGAAAAATTGGCCGGGCGTAACGTATTTATGGACGGGAAAAATTGCAGAGGAGAATTAAGAGTTAGTGGAATGATGCCGAAATTATCCTGTTATGTGACATGAATGCCCACATACAGAATAATAATATTTGGGGTTTTACGTGCCAAAACCACTTTCTGATTATGAGGCACGCCGTAGTGGAAGACTCCGGAAATTTTGACCACCTGGGGTTCTTTAACGTGCACCTAAATCTAAGCACACGGGTGTTTTCGCATTTCGCCCCCATCGAAATGCGGCCGCTGTGGCCGGGATTCGATCCCGCGACCTCGTGCTCAGCAGCCCAACACCATAGCCACTGAGCAACCATGGCGGGTCCCACATACAGAATCTAGACGCTTATACCGACAACTACGGGAAGTTCATGCTAGATCTCTGTGAGATCGTAACCTCGTTATCGGGAATACGGGATCTAAATGTGATATCCAGATAACGTGGGAAGTCAGAAATAGGCACTCGATCGTTGATTACTGGCTGTTGACAGGAGGAATTCATGATAAGTGGAGATAAGTGGTCATATTTGAGTTAGGGTATAGCAGCATAGAGAGTAACAATAAACGCATCATTTGGAAAATGGGATATGTAGTTGGGAAAGAGCAAGGAGTGCAAAATGACCAGTCCAAATTTGAAAGCTGAACAAATAACAAATAGAGTCACTAGAGTCGAGGAAGAATTAGCAAATGGCCTAGAGCGACACACACACACACACGCACACACACACACGCACACACACACACGCACACACACACACACACGCACACACACACACGCACACACGCAGGCACGCGCGCCCGTTTCTTTTAAGTTCGATGACGCTGTCTGCGAAGGCGTTACACAGTGTTACAGAGTCTCAGCGTCCCACTAATACATTTTACGTCACACAGTGTACAGTCACAATTTGTCGCAAAGTACGATGTCTTAAATAACGTGGAATGCCTTCATAGCGACTCGAGCTGATGTTTGTGTAGGCCAATTTCTGTATTATTATTATTAAATTATGGGGTTTTACGTGCCAAAACCACTTTCTGATTGTGAGGCACGCTGCAGTGGAGGACTCCGGAAATTTCGACCACCTAGGCTTATTTAACGTGCACCTAAATCTAAGTACACAGGTGTTTTCGCATTTCAGCCCCATCGCAAGGCGGCCGCCGTGGCCGTAGGCCTATTTCTAAGAACGTTGATTGCCGTTAGTGGGCGCTTGTCCAGTTTGTCTAGCATGGCTGAGAGGGCTGCTCTCTGCATATTGAAACGAGGGTACTCTCGAAAAAGGTGCGCGATCGTTTCGATGCACCCGCAGAACTTACAAAGCGGGCTATTGGCCATTCCGAACAGGAAAAGAGTACGCATTTGAAAATGCTACTCGAAGTCTTACACGAACTGGAAGAGTGCAGTTACGTCGTGGAATATCGGGCGGAATGCGGAGCTGTAAATTAGGGCCAAGGGTATGAAGGCTAGCACTTTTGAAGTCGGATGAATTCCTCTGAAGCAACGTTAGGTTACGCGCAAGCGGCGGAAAGCTTTTTCGCGGCCTCGGCTCTCGTAAGAGGAATATGGCAGTGCAGTTAACGCCGTCATGGCCGGATAGGGCAGCTTCATCCGCTTGACCACTGGCAGAAAAGTAGGGAGACCATAAACGACGGATGCATACAAAAACAAACTTCCCAGTAGTGGTTCAGGAAGCTTGATGCTGGAAATTCATGGTGTGTCTCTTTCTACAGCGAAGCTGTATATAGCTGCCCTCCGGCGGTAGTCGATGTCCGCGTCGAGATTTAAAAAATTTTTTCGTCGCAAGTTTTTCGCGAATGCTCTGTAGCTCTCAATCTAATGCAGGTATCCTGGAAAAAAATATACTAAAATTGGCCGCTACGACGACTATATCATTACGCCGAGTTTCATGTACTTGTCATAATTAGTTAACAGCTAAGCTGCAAACGTTACTCCGAAACAAATTATATGACAAGTAGCCGCTAAAACGACTGTAACATTACGCCGTTTCATCTACTTTTTATAATTACGTAATTACGTTTTGTAACAACAACAACAACAATAATAGTAATAATAATATATAGATAGATGCGTCGATTCAGGTAAAATACTCGACAGCTTCCACTGAGTAGAAAGACTGATGATTTTTTTTTTACTGCGAAAGATAGGAAGCGCATTAGGCAAAATAAGAACAAGAGATTGGTGGCACAACCTACAAGTCCATTTCAAAGGGAACGCTTATAGCATGCATGCGTGCATGCATGCCTCCATCCATCCGTCCGTCCGTCCATCCATTATACTATAGGGATGGATGGTATAAGCCTTCCCTTTCACTTCGTGTGGACATTCCATAAACACAAACTCACAGAACGCTTTTATGCCATAATACAAAGATTTGATGCATATGAATTCGGACTAGTTAGATCCGCTGCATTTCTTTTTTTTTTGTAATAATGGTGTCGGAAAAAATGGTTAGACACTGAGATGCTTCATCATCAGCATCAGCCCGGTTACGCCCACAGCAGGGCAAACGCCTCTCCCATACTTCTCCAACTACCCCGGTCAAGTACTAATTGTAGCCATATTGTCCCTGCAAACTTCTTAGTCTCATCCGTCCACCTAACTTTCTGCCGCCCCTGCGTCCAATCCAGTCCGTAACCCTTAATTACCATCGGTTATCTCCCTTCCTCATCACATGCCCTGCCCATGTCCCTTTCTTTTTCTTGATTTCAACTAAGATTACATTAACTCGCGTTTGTCCCCTCACCCAATCTGCTGCTTTCTTATCGCTTAACGTTACATGCATCACTTTTCTTTCCATAGCTCGTTGCGGCCTCCTCAATTTAAGCAGAACCCTTTTTGTAAGCCTCCAGGTTTCTGCCCCGTACGTGAGTACTGGTAAGATACAGCTATTATACACTTTTTTCCTTGGGGGAGAATGGCAACCTGCTTACAGATGCTTACAGAGCAGTAACTGCGTGAAATACTCCAAGAATACTATTCGCAATAAAAGGCCTTGTAAAATTCAAGGCACGCGTTTGCTGCGTGTGTAGTTGTGCGCTGGCTGCTTCTGGTCGCGTTAGAGGACGACGACAAGGTATGGAAGAACGCAACGAAGACATGTTTTTCCAGCTTGATAAAGTGGCCTAGGTAATTACCTACAGTATACAGTCCGCCATCTGATGAAAAGCAAAAAAACACAGTGATATTTAGCAACAATCTAGTCCACCTTGTCATAGCCAAATAGTTAAGCGAAAGTTACGCCGAATTTGCTCTTCCACGTGAACACCACACAGAGCAGACGCGGTAACGCCGCTTAATAGAGAACGCTAATGGTCTCTATATTCATCGCGGTGATGACTAGCCCATAGCAGAGCAGACGCAAATGCTTCGAGAACTCTTTGCTTCCGCCAATCGATCTATTTCCGTGTCTATTTCAGGAATTATACAGGGGCGCTCAAGCTAGAAGTAGAACATTGTAGCGAAGCAAATCATCTGCCGTCAGTTCGGCGGCCCCTTTGTTATCTGAGTCACGAAAACTAAAAGTCGCGTGAATCTACTTGGTGTACAGGAAACAGGCTTTTGTTCATAATGGGCTGAGCGGCTCGCTATTATATTTGTTATAACAAAGGTTCTTCGTTAATCTTTTGTTCGCGGCAATGCTTCAGGTTACTAACCGTCTTTTTGTTGCTGTTCGTTATTTGTTTTGTTACACCCGGTAACTTTCGTGTTACCATGCAATTTTTTTTCTTTGCCCTTTATTTACGACAGTACGCAATCTATGTTGCTGTTTTTCATACGTTACCTTTGTACAAGCACTCTGTTGGCTCGCTGTGCACGACCAGAAATGCTTAGGACGCCGTTCCGGAGCGTGCCCTTTGTCCTTCGAGCCATTTAATGGCCGTAAAAGGGAACTCCACAATGCCCCTCTAAACAAAGAGGGCGGCATCGCAAGGCAGTGTTATCTGAGCGCGTGCCTGCATCGAAACGACGTTCTACTCTAGTGAACATTACATTTTATTGTTTCTTTTCTAACGTTTTCGTTGTTATAGAAGAAGCTGACAAATCTTTACACGGGTACACGCGTGTTTAGAAATCTGCATCGAAAGTAGTCGCGGAAACGGTGTTAAAAGCAGATAGTTCACTGAACACTCGTCATACGTGATGCTTTCAAGATCGGCAGTGTCACTTTTTTTTGTGTATCGGCATAGGCACATGATGACGACATGTTTGTTCTGACGTCCTGGGCATGGCAACATCAGCTGCTGAGCTAAACCAGCTTATCGACTTCAATATCTGACTTCCTCCTCACGTTTGAGACGTGTGCTGGCAGACGGTTCAGTCAGCTACAAAATTTTGAAAAAGAAATTGACATTTACTAAAGACTCTTCTCCGTCACACGTGCCCATTTTTCGCAGTTACCGCTTTGCGGCAAACAAAAATTTCTGAAGTCTATAGACTATACGTTGTCGTCGTGTTCAGGGCTACTTCGCCACATTGTGATTGTGAATAGCCTTCGTAATGTACTTTACGCACTTTGCAGATAATATCTACGGATCTGTATATCGCTAACCGTTTTACAGCCAACTTGGGTCCCCGGATAAGTGGCACTGGGCACGTGCTCCTGTTCGATGAAACCCTTTTATACCAACTTGGGCCAATGGGTATCTGCCACTTCTTCTGCGCCGCTGTTCAATGAGCCTGGCGGCGAGTTAGGCCACTGGGTATTTGCCACCAGGTATGTGCTGCACTTCAATGCATCGCTTTGAGGCCAACTTAGGTAACCGAGGTTGTACCACTGCATACGTGGCGCACACTAATGGCATCAGTTAAACAGTTTTACGCAAGTTCAAACACCAACCACCCTCGCGCCAAACGAATTCGAAATAACCGCCTGCAGATCAGAGTTCCGTTTCACGTAAAACTGTATTAGTAGGTGCCGCTCCTCATTGAATCTTTCTCACCCCGACCTGGGTCGCTGGGTATGCGCCCCACTTTGATTAACCTTTTTGTGGCAAAGTTGGGCCATTGAGTTTATATGGGCTACTCTTCAATGCACCTCTTTACAACATGGCGCATTGGGTATGCGCCATTGTTATGTGCCTCTCTTCAACGACAAAAAAAAATATCTTAGCTTTCTCTGGTTCTGGGCAGAGTCAGGTTCGCGTAATAAATATTCAAGAAATCGTCTTTGAACATATATTAACACACACTGCATGCGGTGACTTCGCTGAGGCGGCGCTAGCTGGTTCAATGTGTCCCACGGGGAGCGTGAGAGAGCAACCCGGCTGCATGGAGAATTACACGTGACGCATTTCGGCCGTTGCAGTACGGTTAGTTAGTTAAATGGGGTTTAATGGCGCAAAAGTGGCTAAGGCTATGCTGCGCCAAACACGATGTGTTTTAAAATCCAGCTCATCAAGGAAGAGGCTGTGGTAATAATCTATACTTTATGTAAAAAGCCAGTGTCATCTAGAAATTTACGGACGTCACATAATGGGACTAGCGGATCTTCACCTAAAATTAGAGCAGGGCGTAAGGGTATGTACAGTTCATGTTATTTGTGAGAAAGTGCTCGTCTGTGTGTTTCAATATGCGTACACTTCAATAATATGTGCATAACAGTTAGTGGCTCTTGACATTTCTCGCATGTTGGTGTGTCTTCTTTCGTAAGTAAAATAACTCCGCAAACCACGCAAAAACGCTAAAGCTAACTCGTTTGCGTTGCGTACGCCAGCTATACCCGCTATTTCGTTTAGCGTTCAGCGCATGCGCAGTGACGACCCGCTATTTTTTAGCGTACGCAATGGTATAGCGTACGCTATACTAAAATTGTCTATTAACCAAGCTTATTTTTACTCTAAACAGCATCGTGCTGAGAACACAGCCTTGTGCAACACCATTTTCCTGTTTAAATGTATGATATAGTACTGAGCCCAGACCTACCTGAAATGTTCTATTAGACATAAAATCAGCTAGGCAGTTCAGCATTTTAGCCCTTGTGCCGAGGTCAGCCAGGTCTCTTAAAATCCCATATCTCCATGTGGTATGATAGGCTTCCTAAATCGAAGAAAACTGCAAGACAGTGTTGTTTGTGTAAAAATGCATATCGTATTTCATCTTCTAGACGGACAAGATGGTCAGTGTTGGAACAACCCTTTTTATATCCACACTGGTGGTGGTCAATAAGGTTTCTTGATTTCAAAATAAATGAGAGTCTTATATTGATAATGCTTTCATATAATTTTGCCAAACAGCTTGTGAGGGCAATAGGCCTGTAGCTACTTGCGGATGTTGGGGATTTACCGGCTTTTAGAAACGGAACTACTATTGCCTTTTTCCACTCTTCCGGCATTATGCCAGATTCCCAGATTAAGTTAAAAATTTTAAGGAGAGCGTCTACAGATGCTTAAGATAGATGAGCCAGCATGGCATAGTGAATACGGTCGTGACCTGGCGCTGTGCTTTTCCCTGCAGAAAGAACTCTGTTTATTTCTCGTGTGAGGAGGGAACGGTACAGTTCATTTGATGCGCCAGTAGTGGGCAGCTTCTGTTTTTCAGCAGACTGTTTGTATTGTAAAAATTTTTTTGTATAATTCCCTGAACTGGACACATCGCGGAAATGTTCGCCAAGTATCTCTGCCTGGTCTTGTATTGTTTTTGTGTGCCTGGACTGGTAAGTAATGGTATTGTGTAAAATGAGTACTGTCCTCTAAATTTCCTCACCCTGTCCCACATTCGTTTCGATGTGACCGTACTATTAATTGAAGATATATATTTTTGCCAAAATGATTTTTCAGCATGTCTTCTAATGAATCGTGCTTTGGCTTTGGCTTGTTTGAAGTGTAAGACTTTGCAATAGGTGGGGTACCTCCGTAGGATTCCCCAGGCCTTATTTTGTTCTTTTTTAGCGTTGGTACGCTCCTTCGTCCACCAGGGGTTTAGCTTTTCGCGCACAATACCCGATGACTGTGGTATCGCCTTTGCTGCCACTGAGATTATTACCTCAGTAAATTTTTTCTTAAGTTCATTAACGCTTAGGTCTGGTGAAAAGACATCTTTCAGTTTCGAATTTTCCGTAAAGAACAGCCAGTTAGCGAGCTTTAGTTTCCATCGGCGTGGCCTAGTGGTTAAGGTTGGTGGTGATGATAAGAGTTTATTGACTGCTAGTAAGTGATCACTACCATATGAGGCGTCGAGGGCCTCTAACTTAAGCTCATTAAAAAAAGATGGTGAGCAAAAAGCTAAATCTAAACAACTAAAACTGCGGGAAGATGATGAAAAGTACGTTGGGGCACCTGAATTTAAAAGGCAGATATCATTGGATAAGATGAAACCTTCAACCAGCTGTCCTCTTTGGTCAGTTTGAACACTGCCCCAAAGTGTACAATGAGCATTAAGATCTCCTACTAAAACAAATGGTTCCGGTAATTGACCTGTTAGATTTTCTAATTGTTTAGTAGTGAAGTGGGTGTGGGGTAGCATATACAGTGAGCAAATGGTGATGGTTTTGTAAGATAGAATGGTGACAGCTACGGCTTCTAAAGATCTATACAATTGGAGTGCCACCCTGCACGACAATAGCCACTCCGTCTGACAAACAACTGGAACATTCGCGGTCCCTTCGGACAACGGTGACACCTTTGAGAATTTGACTATTTTTCGGACCGAGATTTGTTTCCTGAAGACATACAGCAACTGGTGAAAAGATGTTGATGATGTCTTTGATGTCACCTAGATTGTGTATGAGACCTCTACAATTCCAATGGATAATAAAAGCCATTTTGAAATTGAAAGATAAAAAATGGCACTACGGAAAGAATTAGAGGTGAGATGTTAGGTGACATGGGTTTAAAAAGGCTTATACAAATAAGCGATAACGGTTAGGTTATTACTTTCTTATTTTCAGTGGTTATTGGGATTTTGTCCCTCTTACCGCGCTCTAGAGAGTGTCAATGATCCCGGGGTTCTTGTGTCGACCTCCATCGCTCTCTTTGAAGCGCTGGAGGACCGAGAGTTTGGCGCCGAAACACGTGTCTCAGGCCTTGGCGTTCGTTTGATCTTAGGGCCCTGCGGGACTGGTGTCTGCAGGGCCTCCGAAGATGATGGAACAGCACTGGCTGCTTCCACCACGGGGGCGGGAGGCGTCATTATGGGACCACTGTGCGTGGGCTCGCAGGACTCTACAGGCCTCTGTGACGATGCCCCCACCTTCGTCACATCGGCATAACTTCTTCGCGGAAGGTACGATAGCCGCTTTCTGGCTTCAGAAAATGATATTTTTTCTTTGACAGTTAGAACAATTACTTCTTTTTCTTTCTCCAGCAAGGGCAGGACCGCGAATAAGCTGTATGATCTCCCTTGCAGTTAACACAAAGTGGGGAAGAGGTGCAATGGTTACTTTGGTGATCGTTGGAACTGCACTTAGCACAAGTTGTTCGTCCTCGACATGCATGCGAAGCATGTCCAAACCTTTGGCATTTAAAACATCGTCTCGGGTTCGGGATATATAGTCTAACATTTACCTTTACATAACATGCATCCAGCGAAGTAGGCATTACACTTGTTCCGAAGGTGAGTATAACATGTTTTGTGGGGATTTGTTGGTCGTTGCTGCGGATGCCAATTCGTTAGAATTTAGTAGCATTTTGTTCCTGGAAACCTTCCAGTAGTTCTTCGTCGCTCAAGCCAATAAAGTCCTCCTCTGATATCACACCCCTGCTTGTATTGTGTTCTGTGCGGTGAAATTGTCATTGTTGCTTTCCCAATACTCGTGAGTTCTGTGAGCTTTTGCGCTTGTTCTTAGTCATTTAGTTCTAGAAGCAGGTCCCCGCTAGACATTCTTGAGGCTTTGCATGAAGTTTCAATTTTTTCGTTTAGACACTTGGCCACTAGGAATGGAGAGAGCCTTCTCACTGGTACGTTGTTTTCGCTGTGCAGTACATAGAACTTGGGAAATGATGGAGCCTTGCCCCAAAAAGAGAACTGGAACGTTGCTTCGGTGCAGTATCTTTTCAGACGCCGATCATAGAGAATAGAGGCTTGAGCTGCCATGAGAAAAGTGTGTATGTTCGGCAACAGCGCCGACCGCCCACCACGGAGCCCAACGCGGGAACGCGGCAGAGCTTGTGTACAAGTCTGCACGACGCCAGTCGTACGCCGTCACTATAACCAAATATGGTGAACCCAAGGTAGGATAGCCACACAAGGCCCCCGTGGAAAAAGGAAGTAAATGGAAGGGAGAAGAGGACAGAAAAGGTCAAAAAGTGAGAGATAAAGACGAAGATTTGAGGAGAGAGAGGCAGGAAAAGGAAAAGCTGACTGCCGATTTCCCCCAAGTGGGTTATTCTAGAGGTGCCGTCTACGTGAAGCAGGGGCCAAAGAGGTGTGTCGCCTCCGCCGGGGGGCCTTAAAGGTCCGAACACCCGGCATCGGCTCAACCCCCAGGATCCCCATTTCCCCGAACACGGCTAGGCCGCGCACGGCTACACGCGTGAGGGTCCAACCCTCATGTGCTGGGGTACGTGGTGTCGCCACACACCAAGCGCCTGCTGACGCAGATGCCTTTGCGGGGCGTTGCAGTACGGTGTGTCGACGAATTGCTTCCATGTCAATCGCACTAACGTCGACTTCCATCGTTAGATGAATAATGCCGGATTTCGTGACTTTCGGTTTTGCTAGACTTCCGTTGCAGGTTTGTAGTCAGCGATGAACGATTTATTCTGTAACTGGCGCACGCCCACGAGTATGTTATATATGCTAAACAGGAAGAATTGAAAAGCGAACTGAAAGGAAGAAAGAAAGAAAGCTGACACGAAATTATTGGCAAAGGACAACGAGAAGAACAACCTAATCCACCCCAAAAAGTAAAGAAAAAACAATGCGCAGAAACCACCAACAATGTTTTTCAATGTAAGCGAACGGCCAACAGCTTCTCTAAGGCTATCTACTTGATTAGAAGAATGATGCATTTGAACGCGTGTATCTATTGCAAAAAGGACATTTCATAGCGTTAGTTGCTTTATTGCATAATTCCATAGAAAAGAGCACATTAACAAGCACACATAAATAGCGGTAGTTCAAGTGGCTGCACAGATAAGCCGATTCATGACACGTGTGTTGTCTCCAGCGGCGTGAGCGTCGGTATGGAAGCGCGAGTGCCAGCCTTCTCTCCCGCAGCCGTCCCAGGGAGCGAGGTTGCCAAAAGAAGAGAAATGCTGTCACTATACCGAACGCTCCACCATAATTCAGACGCCAAAAAAGCTACCGTGTGACAGCATTCACGCCTCAAAGAGCCAGTACAGTTGGCATAGGCAGGGAACGTGCCCCCGTGACTCGGCTGTGCGCGAAACCGCGCCCTCTTTGTTGACGCCTTTGTGTTGGCGGTGAAAAGCCCAGGACACTGGCCGCCTCGAAAACGTGCGAAACAGTCAAATAAAGCGAAGCTATTTGTTTTGAAGCCGATGTCAGATGGAAGCAAAAGGTCGCCCGTGTCAACTTTGCCTGGAGAGATATAGAACCCTACAGCGTAAAACTATTCCAATATATTTTTATTCCAATCTCCTGACGTCAAATGTGCGTAACTGCCAACGCAAGCACTGGGCGGTCACCTGCAGGGTTGTCTGAACAGACCGATCAAGCGCTCTCCTCGTTCATAGGAGGTCGCTTTAGTTTGCTTGAAAAATGAATAGCATTGCCTACACTGAGCGGCTTGTCATATATAATTGGCTGACAAGAGGCGAGGAGGAGCACGCTAAAGTGGAGAGGGATTCGATAGGGTCGAGCCCCTGCACTCAGTGTCGATAACCGAATGAAGAAGGTGGTGCCGGCGCCTACGCTTTCCCTTACTTAGCTAGCTTGCGATGGCTGGTGGAAAATCGCGGTAGCATATAACAGAAGCTTAAGAATGACGCTAGAGTAGCAGGCCAGATGCTCCATTTTCCGGCTGACCTCTCTACATTTTCCAGTCATTAAACTACTTCTCTCTTAAGAATGACGCTAAAACGGATCCTCAGCAAAGAAGAGTTGGGAGAATGAGGTCGTAAATGTGCCGAAACTGCACGAAAACGTTACATGGCCACGCAACACGTTTTATTATACGCAAATAAATCCATGCTCTCTGGCAGGTGCGAGTACCCAGCGCCTGAGCGATCGGCGGCTGCTATCTTTTATTCGTTCAGGAACGGGGAAGCCTGTGGCTAGTCAGAAGAAAATTCAGTTTTGTTCGGCATATTAATGCACCTTTAATGCGTACACGTCACTTTGACGCGGTAAGTTTTTTCGGTTTTGTGACGTCGCGTGACAGGCAGGTGAAGTGGGCGTAGCCCGAAAACTTTTGACCAATAGCCGGTGGCTAATGGCGAAAAGGCGTCGAATCAGAAATAACTTTTTCTTTTTTCTGTCAAATCATGCATAATCAGTGTGTACACATCATATCAGATGGGGAGCTATCGCGGTTTTCGTGACGTTGCGTGACGGACAGGTGAAGTAGGGGTGGTCCAAAAAAGCTTTGACTAATCGCGGAGGCCTCATTACAGCATTGGAATGGAAAAGTTTGGAATAGTTTTACGTTATAGCGCGCATAGACGCAGATCTCATGCAACCTACAAAAAAACACCAGGTAAACACGTAAAAGACAACGCGAATATGGCAACCATTCACCCTTTCTATCTTTTCGTTACATTTATTCAATCTTTGTCGCGATAAGTGACTACTCTCTCTGCTAAAATTCATTGTGGCCATCCGTGTACTTATCATTCATTAGACCCCTTTTCACATAGCTAGGTCTTCAGTTCCTCTTTCAAAACCTGAGACCGAATTCGCCAGCTCTATTATACGTTTCAATCATCTTGCATGTTTTGCGCGGTACTTCTCAGATTACTTCAAGACGTCCCAAAGACGCCAATATTGTTTCATAGTTACCGCATTTACTTCACTTGAATGAAAAAATTAAATAACTGAATTCAATACTTTTACCAATCATGCGACCATTGTTGAGTCCTTAGTGAATTAATATTATGTGCGCGGTATTCGCTGCTAGCAACGGCACATTGCGGAGGATTATAGTGGTTAAGAAAGAGCGCCAGAACTTTGCCCACAAATATTAAGCCTCACTGCGTAGTGGTTTATTTTGGCTTGCAGAGTTATGAGTTAGGAAAAATGAGACGAAAATCAGATATGATATTCCATGCCTTACCTGGCCTTGTCACAAAAACACCGCTCCTTTACGTCCCCAGAAAAGCAGAGGAAGAAAGTGATCCTTCTACAATTATAGATGGGCGTTCGTTGGCTTTCAGCAAGCAGTCGCCGCTCGTTCTCGCTTCTTTATGTTCACAATTCGGCCGGCAAGAAATCGTGACTTGTGCACGAAATGCGGTTTCAGTGGAGGCCGTTGCCTCGGGAGAAATATGAAGGTGCAAAAGTCGATGTGCACAGACGTAAGAAGAGAGAAGCGGCGCAAAAGAAGAAAATAGTCGTAGGCATGAAGATCTTCCATCGAAGCAGAAACGTACAAAAATACACGGCGCAATCCCTCCTTTTTCTTTTCTTTTAGGACATAGGCAAGCGTGGAAAATTCTCTTCTTTACAGGACCTTCGAAACAACGAAGGAGGGTCCGGCTATCTCCGTGAGTTCTTAAATAAAAAAAAGGAAATCTATCAGTCAAGACCTATTCGTCCGCTTGCGTGAAAAGAACCATTCGTGCACTCCTCGAGATTGGAAACGCGCCATTTCTGGCACATCAGTCGATAGCGTGCAGACGAGAGGCATTCTCTGTTTTTCTGGCTTCACCTGGTGTCAGGCTAGACACACCAAAAAAAAATTGCTTTTAAATCGAAAGCCGGTATGTAAACAACATTTTTTTCTTGAATAAGCATGTCCTATTTAACTTATTCAACTTTTTAAAGTGCGGAAAATAGTTCATTTTATATTTTGGGAGGTAACTTTAGTCATGCAATTAGGTAAAATTGCTGGTCGCACAAGCAGTGATATGTAACTAATGAAGTGCTGAATTGAGTAAAGCTTTCGCATTTATGTAGCTAAAAGTTGGACCTATGCAATGAACCATTATAAGTGCAATGTGATAAATATTAAGGAAGTAATATTCAAAAGTCTAAGGTAAGGGAATAAAACAGTACTTGAACCAAATTTATTTGCAATGTGAGCTATAAATGAAAAAAATAGCAATAATATTTTTTGTAGTTCCTGGCACACCTCTATGTGAGGAATGAGTGTGAAAAATTTAACATCAAAATGTTTATTCACAAAAACTTATCAAAGTTCGCGTAACACAAGGTGGAAAGAAGTTTTGTTTTGGGAAAAATGTTAACAAACCTTCAAACCATGCGAAAGATGTAAAAAACTACACAGAAGCCTAAAATGCACCAGCTTCATAGCTGACGCCCCCATGAGATCCATTAGAGTCTCCCTTTGTTGGCTTGGCCACTCGGCGACAAAATAAAAGGAAAATAACTATTTTGAATAATATTTATATAAAAGAAACAGCACTGATTTTTGGTTTCGCAATACAAGGGTATGGGTTGGAAAATTCGCTTTAACTTTATATTAAAGACGATGGGAAGATAATTTTTTGCAACATGTTACTGAATATTTGGGCAAACACAAAATGTAAAAAAAAACTCAATCCTGTCGACAAAAATTAAAAGTCTGGAATATGTCCAATCATCCTTAAATATTTATCTTGTGCCCGCGTAAATGCGAAGCGAGATGGCGCGGCTAAAGTTATTCGGCGTTGATACGCGGGTGGCCACACTCATTATCTGGCTGCCGCATTCAAAATTTTACAGAAGTCACGCGACATGTCGAATCGAGACGGGTATGTCATAAGTGTGCTATATGTACAGGGGTACTCCAGCACCAAGTTATCCTGCTTTTCATTTCGCGGTGCTTTTTTTTTTGTTATTGTTGCTGCGCTTTGTAGTAAGTGACAAACAAAACAAGACTAATTTCTGCATACTGTTAACACATTTGCTTTCTTCCGTTTATGTTGTCTGAAGCATATTACAGTCCTACGAAACCTGCCAGAAATCGCTGTACTTACACAGGAAGTGGCTGTTACCTATCCACGCTTCCATAACTTGGACACAGGGGCGCAAGTACGTAAAGCTATTCCAAACTTTCCTATTTCATTTTTGCAATCGCCCTCCACGATCTGTCACATTTTTTTGGACCACCCCTTCACCCCTTCACTTGTCGGTCATGTGCTGTCAGAAAAAACCGTCAATGCTCCTCAACAGATATGACGTATACACTCTGATTATGCATGATTAGACCGAACAAACGGAAAATAATTCGTTCCGATCCGACGCGTTTTTCACCCACAAGCCTCCGCAATTGGTCAAAAAGCTTTCGGGCTGCTCCCACTTCACCTGTCTTCCACACGACGTCACAAAAGCGCGAAAACTCTCCCGTCAAAGGGAAGTGTATGCAGTAAAGATGCATTATATGCCTAACAGAACTGAATTTTCGTCGCAATAGCCGGAGACTGCCCCGTTCCGAAATGAATAGAAGATGGCTACCCGCCGATCGCTATAGCACTGGTTATTCGGTGCTGCCAGGGTGAATGAATTTATTTGTGTATAATGAAAACTTTTGCGTGGCAGTATAAGCTTCCAAGCCCTTTCAGCAGGTACACGACGTCACTCTGCGAAATTTTCTTCACTGAAGATAGGTTTTAGCTGCATTTTTGCCATTGCACGCAACTGCAATTTTCTACCAGACATCGAAAAATAAGCAAGAAGATACGCGCCAATCGCATATGCTGGCATCACCCTCCTCATCGGGTTATCTACTTTCACTGCGCAGCCCGGCCCCACCGAAACCCTCTCCTCTTCTGCATGCTCCTCGCCTCAGGCCAGACGATCAGAAAAATCTGCCAATTGAGGCAAAGCTATTCGTTTTAAAGCAAAGAAAACTGAGCTCCTGTTAAAGAGCAGAGAGATCCATTGGCCTGTTCTGACAACGCTGGAAGTTACCTGCCAATGCTTGCGTAGGCGGTTACGCAAATTGACGTCAGGAGATTGGAATGAAAACATATTGGTATAGTTATTCGTTGTACCGCCCCAGGTATTGTTATCGCTCTTACATTAAACGAACGTGTTGTCGCTTTTCCGCGCACTTTTTGCAATAGACGATTTGATCCGCACTCGAGTGTTTTGTCGACTGATCTGCGCCCCCATTTCAACGCGTTCCACTTCTTAACTGTTGATGAAGAAGACCGCTGGACTGTTGTGCGGTTGTTGAGTTCTTCGAAGAGCGTCAGTTCTACATTGTGAATAAAAAAGGCTTGAGAGCAAAACAAACTCTCGTTTTGCGTTTAGGTGTTTTGCACTGCGGACGTGTGAATAACTTTTTTTTAATTCTCAGTCCTTTCCTTCTCCCTCCTTCCATTACTTCTTGACTCTAGTATTTTCTTTTTCTTGAAACACCAGTGAGGCCGTCAACTCCACAGAACTTATTTTTTTACTTGTAGAAACGGCTCTAACCGCGGTTACAAGGAACGGATACATACAACACCCGGTCACGTAGTGCCGGCCAAGTGCTTGGCACGAGCTATTAACACTTGTGTGCTGATAAAAAAGAAAAAAATAATTGTGCAGTTCCTTTCCTTGAAGACACTTCTCAGTAGCTCTTATGCACGCAATGCCTTCTTGTACTAGTAAGCAAAACCTCGCAAATTGTGAATATTGAAAGCGTAGAAACAAAACAAAACAACACCCATTTGCGTCATTGGCGTTTCTTTGCATTGCTTGTGACTAATATCAAATAAAGAAGTGTCGCCTACTACCTGATGAAAAACCGCATATTATACTTCACGATGACATTTCGAAGCCATTTTATGAAAACGCGCTGAAGTAGTACAATAAATACGATGGTGATCAAGTTAAGAGCGCCGTTCATTAAAGCGACAACAGCGAACACACTTCGCCGGAATATCCTGATATTCGATGCCGTACTGAATTCGTTTCACGTAATCGGCAGGCATGTGTTGACCTTAGCAATGAGTCCTGAAGCACGGTTGCATAGCTCCATTTGAATATATTTGATAGCAACCACTTTTAACTTTCCTTGCCACGAACTTGCGATTTCGCCGTGGCGGTGCTCCGAGGAGGCACATGACGTCACAACGCGCGCCTCGCCGCGGATATTTCTCTCTCTTTCGCTCCCTAATCACTACTGCGCGTTCGCCGCTGGTAGCACCGAGCCACAGGTGGTCCGCCGCTACGCAGCGCCGCGCCTTTCCGCCACCGCCGTTTAGTATGACGTCACACCGCGTTCCTCGTCGTTGCGCTCACCTCCGCTCGCTTCGCCAGCTGCGTTGCATGCCTGATAACATGTCGGAGGATTGGAAAGGAGAGCTCGCGTGCGCCGCAACCACAATTGAGGCGGCAGTATGGACGGCGACAATTCTGATAAGCAGGAGGCCTGCAATCGACATCGGAAAGAGATGAAGAGGAAACGAATCGCCCAGGAAATAGACGAACAGCGCGCCGAACGACTCGCTAAATGCCGCGACATGGCTGGACAACCAGACTAACCTGGACTTGCAATCAAGATTAACAAAGGCTAACCATGCTATGCCTTAACTTTCGCTACGTATATCCTGGCATAGCCGAGCTAAGCAACTGCCAATTTTTTTTAGCGCTCTTAAGTTGTCTTTCTTGCGTATACCTGGAAGCCGGAAATATGACGACGGTGGTCATAAATAGAAGGGCAGGTAATTATTAGGCGAATGTTAATAACCACATGCCAAGTAATTTCGTGCACTCCACATGTACACTGCGTAAAGAAAATACTGCTAGCAGCACACATGTCAGCCAGATTAAGAATGCCTGTGCTTCCATGTTTTGTGTATGAAGCATTGGAAAGAAAGCTACTTACAAACTTATGAACAAAATCTATTTTGTTAACCTCTTTCCTACCGAAAAGAATATAGACAAGGAATTGAGCAAGCGCTTTTAAATTTTTTAGCGCAATTGCAGGAGATCATAAAAAAGTATTGGTTACAGAAAGCATCTTGAAGCCATGAAGCCGAGCCACGAAGCCTTGGCAAGTCTCGTGAGCTGCACGCAGCCATTTTCTTTATTTAACGGCAAACTCGGCATAAAACATATTCCGCCCTACTTTGGAGGCAGGGTAATCATTTGGCGGAGATGCACTTGGCTTTAGAAAAAGTGTCCACACTCGTGGATACTGGTAGGGAACAGGAAGATTTGAGAAAGTGCTCGCAGCCATGTTCTTTTCTTTAAAGCCACCTGAGCAGAGATATGGTTTTCTCCTTTGGTAGCTGAGTAAACCATGGTCCAGGCTAAAAAAGAAAGGCGCGTGATTTTAGCGCCCCGCTGGCTTACGCTCAGGAGTAATTGGCTTTATAAAAGTCTGTGCAAATGCGGACACTGTTAGCAAAGAGGTTAAGGTAACGCTACTTCTCAACTTTTTTTCGAGTGAAAGAAAGAAGTAAGCAAATACATGCCATGCGTGATAGCGTAAGTGTCAGATGAGCTCTTTAAACTGCAACAGTCAGACGTCCAGCAACATAAATCACGCGTTTTATTAAAGTCAAGCGTGTTCTCAAGTAGTTTTCTCCCTCCTCTCTCATAACATAAAGGGCGCAATGACTGTTCATGATTCATGGGTTATCACACACCCTGATTCACAGATCAGATGTTTCGCACAAATGCCACGAGACTTTAGCTGACACGTTGAGTGGCATAACAGTTACTTCGAATAAGAACGAAAAAACGTGCAATTGCTACATTCGTCGATGGTCGAAGTGGCGGGGCCCTTTCCGTCCATTTTCCCTAGATGGCAGCCACCCGCTGAGACTCATGACTCAACCCTAACTCACCCATGCAGTTTTCAACCCTCCCCCCTCACAACCATCACTACTACCATGATCACAACTCGCGGTCCCAGAGGAACTTCCTTCCCGAACCCTCGCGTGCGACAAAGTCTCCTTCCTCCCATATTCCACCACAACACACACGAAGCCACTCTCCGATTCTCCTCCCCCTTCCCTTTCTTCCTTCATCGCTTCAGCAGGAAAGTTAGAGGAGTTAGAGTAAGCGTCATGCAGGGAAGCAAGTCTCCCTGATGCCGAGTGCCTGGCCTAATTCAGTTCTCACGCGACCATATTCCAGCATCGCCCGCTATTAGACTTGAGTTAAAGTGCGGCGTGGGCGAGTACTCACTGGAACTTGGAAAAAAAGGAAGAAGAAAGCAAAAGTATGGAAAGAAGCGCTTCGAATGTCAAAGCCACTATTGACTGTTGCCACTGTTGGGCTCACAGGAAAATCAAGAGAACAGCTCAATACACATACTCGGAAACGGCTGCGAAGAGGTGTGACAAACAATGCGTCGTGCACTTCAGCGCCCACATTTGTTTCGTTATCGACCTAGAAGTACTTAGCTGTTCCTTTCGTGTTTTTCCTCTTCATTTTGTTTTTGTTTTTGCTATTTTTGGGTTTAACAGGATATGAGACAACACTCCTGTCCAGCAATTCTTTCTTTTTTTGGCCCCTGCGAGGGAATTAACGACGTCGACTGACCCGACTCTATTGGATAAAGAAATCGTATACACGACGGAAGTACAAATCCAGGGAAGAGTCTCTTCAAAAGCGCGATTGCAAAATTTCACCTTTGAAGGAGCGCCTGCCTCTCGATGATGAGGATGACTCATTGGCATTCCCTTTGGAGTGGGGAGGTGACAAATAGTCACATAGCCTGATTGAGTTATTCAGATATGCTATGCACGCTTTTCTTTCTTGCATTCTGGTATACATCTCTTTTTTACTGTTTTTTTTTCTTTTCCTCAAATCTTCTCTACCTACCTTGTACCGCTAAACCTATGCTTGTAACGGGTCCGGTCGTATCAGTCGCTTCTCTGCTTTTCTTCCACCAATACTTTAAAGTTTCTTCCTTATTTTGATTGCTGACTGGTTGATGCCTCCGTCCACTTTAAATCTAAGCGCTTCTGGAAGGTGCATGTGTGGATCCCTTCGTATTCCTAATGGAATGCAACGGGGTCCTTGCGTTCAAAAAAAAAAGAAAAAAAAAGTGCCATCAGGTGGAAAATGTAGGGTGCTCATCAGAAAAAAAATAATAGAAAAACAATTTTTATGTTTGAGATATAAATGCGGCACTCAGAGTAATAAAGTCTTACGGTTTGTCCATGCCGGGTTTTCTGGTTTCCCTTTATTCTCCCTCTGTCATCCCCCTTATAGATATTTGATGCGTGCGCAATGCTTGCATTTACGTTGCAGATGCATGAAAGTGAATATCGAAATTCGAAGTCTCATTGATTTGCCACTTTCATCTTATTGTCCCAAGCCAGATAGGCTGATGTTTGCTGTAAAATTAAAGAAAGATGATCTTGCTGCGTTGTCTAATTTTCACTGGGGTTCCTGCAGCATGTGCCCTAAATAGAGCACTAGAACATTGTTGTTTATTTCTTTTTCCGCATATTTTTGACCACCACACTAAATAACGCCAGTCACACATTCTTGGAGTTATGACATTATGACATTTACTTTGTTTGTGTTAAGCTGCGTCTCTCACAGCAATCTTATAAGACATTTCATTAGTTTTCGCGCCCTTCTGTTTATTGCCTTTTATTGCGTGTACTGCCATTGTCTTTTATTTAATGCGTGTACTGTTCCATTGGCTAGGTTGGCTACACGAAAAGATAAATGAAGAATTAAGAAATAAGCTCAGGTTGAAGGCCTTTCCTCATTAGGTTAAACAAGCAGAGAATAGCATGATGTAAACGTCGTCGCACCAATACCGTGCAGTGGTATGAAGATCGCATCCGCATATCTGTAGCCCGTATGCATTAAATTGTTCTCACCATGGAATTGTTTGTCGGAGCTCTTTTTGATCACCATGACGGTACGAGTTTCCTAAGGCAGGCCCGTAATACCGTTTGTGTTTCCAGAAGGGTCTGTTGTAGTCTGCAGGGAGGCTTCGGGTGTTCTTGCGTTCCTAAGAGACGCTGGTTGGCTGGACGTCTGGCGACAGACAACCGTGACAATGCAAGAGACGTTCAGGCGGAGCAGTAACCGGACGCGATCGCCTAGCTAACCACACCTGTTGCAATAGAAACAAGCGCCAAAAGTGCTGCCATCGCCACGAACCACCACCACACAATCTCGGCATAATCTCAACAGTATGTTCGTGAAATTATGGGCCGCCGGTTCAGTGGAAGTGCAGACAGTCGCAAAACGAGTGATCAAGTGACCTGTTAGCATTTCCGATGCTGCAGTGTTTTTTGTTTGCAGAGCCGTGAGCAGGTCCTTTCAGCTTCAACATTATCAAAGTAGTTTAGGACCCCTACAAGTAGCTCAACCACAAGGTCTCAGCCGCTGTGTCCTACACCATTCCCAGTAATGCATTTTTCATTTCTTCTCTCTGTATCTGCTATTTTTCAGTATATGTTTCATGGGTACATAAAGCAAAGAACCAGCAAACATACTCCCGCATCAATATTGCTTAGCTTAATGAATTCACGGTTATGTTTTTTTTATTCAATTGTTTATTTCGGTTCAACATTGAATGACGATCGCTCTGCTACACAACAAATTTCTTAATTTCCACCCGAGGCGCCTCTCTAGAATGTCGAACTAGTGCACTGCCTGTATGCGCGTCTCCTTTGGTACTTGTCTATTATTGCGCTTAACGGGTTTCACGTGTGGTACCAACGATGGCCGAACCACTGTGCACGTTCCGTCCGAAACTCGTCAAGAGTACTATACACGTGCAGTAAACAAGCGATTCCATTCAGATAACTTAACACAGCCCGTCGTTACGCGTTAACGGTTGCTAACTCGACAAAGCTTCGACAACACTGCACCGTATTTTCCCCGCAGGACTGCAGTATACGCTGGCCGGGGCACTGCTCACTCACTGCATGCCAGAGCAGAGGGCTGTAGGTTTCCGGTATGCAGTGCGCTTTCTTTTCCCATTCCTTGCGACGAATGCTCCCATGCAGCGACGCGAGTTAACGTTGCTTCCGCGCACTTTGCGTTTGTCTTTGTATTGCTGTCAATCAAGCAGATTATGTCGCTGTCATCGGTTTATATAACTCCGGCTTGTGAGTTCCTTGAATTCTGCCGGAAGCAGTAGAGTTTCACGAATAAAAAAAATATAAGAGAACAGGAAGGGCAGACGGACGGACAGCTTGTTTATAACAAGTGACTGGGACGTTGGAGCTTTCAAAAAAAGAAAAGTAAGAAAGAAAGAAGAAAAGCAAATTCAGCCGCCCGATTTATAGGGAAAATTCGGAAGGACGTCGACATTTATTTATCTTACGCATCGCGTCGGAAGAGCGCGGAGCACCCAAGTGGATTAAATTCTTAAGAACGGGGCTTACAGAGGAAAGTGTTTGCTTCTGTGAACTTCAATATTGGTGGTGTCAACCATTTACTGCACAATTTCTTGTTACCTCAAGATATTATTCATGGAGTTATTCATGGAGTTATTCATGGAGAGAAGAATAACAGTAGCTGTACTCTCATGGAAACGAACTTTAGCGAATTTCAGTGGTTTGAATTTCCCGAAAATAGGTATGTTGCGTATTTGCAACAACGTGCAGATAAAGAAGAAGTTGAAGGGAAAGATTGACTTAGTGCTATTGACACTCGGACGTTTCTTTGGACGTGACAATCATTGGTGCAACTACGATTTAGTGTGGAACAAAAAGAAGCAATTGTACTTGCTTGTGCAGCACAGTTGGTTCCCACTTCATGCAGTACGTCATGCAGATTCCCATGCAGCCAGGAAACGATTGCAGTATATTTTCGCGTTATTGTCAAAATTTACAACATAGAAGCACAGACATAAGGCTGTGCCTGTAATGATGTGACACGGCAGCCATTTCAGTTTTCCGAAGAAAATAAACCACGCACACGTTGTTGCATTTCCACAGCATAGCAACGTTCCGTCGTCAGGAACAAACAAACCGAGATAACAATTTTTTTGAGTCTACAGAGTCAGGAGGATGGGAAGCTTAGCGTAAGAATTTTTTTGCCCTTTGTCTTATAGATAAATACATTTACAATTGGCAAAACTTACTTGTATCACTACTCGTGGGCGCGCGCAGCCTCCACCACATTTGTTTTGGTAGAAGAGGCGAAGGACGAGCGCAGATTGCAGCACAAGGCGGCGCGTTTTTCAGACGAATGTTGCGGAAATGCAACAACGTGCACAGGCAGCTCCAAACGGACTTTTTTTCTGTTTTTAACGCCGTTCATCGGAATGTTGCGTAAATGTAACAAGGTGCATTGTCATTGTGTTCTCGAATTTTATGTAAGTGCAACTTTTATCTGGTTCTAAAATGAGCTTTTTAATCAGAATACTGGTGTCTGTATTGGTTCACGCGTGGCGCCTGTTCTTTGTAATATTTTTTTTTATCGTTTGTCGAACGCGCTCTTAAGAGTCCTTTAAACAATGTCTCGCTTCAAATTTTTAGATATGGTAGACGCGTTGATGCTGCGGCTTGCGCAGGACATCTCAACTCGTGGTTTGTAGTATGGGGAGCCGTGTAACCTTTAAAAAAATGTCCACGCATTATGCATAGGGAATGCAACTTTCCCTTCACTGTGCGTTTTTCTATAGCTTGATTTCTTTTAGTTTCCGCTTGCATCCCTAAATCTCATTGCCTCGGGCAGTCAAGGAATGTCCACATTTAATTCCATGGCAAAGCCTGCTCGATGATCTCGGAAGGCAAATGGCCCTGTACGAGTAGGCTGCGTGGTGGCGTGCCGTAACAGGCTGTAGGTATGCTCAACCAGGCGTTTACAGTTTTATGGTATGTATAGCCACCTCGCTTGGCTTGCGTGGACAAATGGCTGCAAAAGCAAAATGCAGCCAGCGTTGGGCGATTCCGCAAGTGTGCGCGCATGTGTGAAGCGAAACTGCAACGGAAGGAAGTACAACTCTGTTCTGCTGCGTGTACCCCAATAACGCAGCGTGAAACGCGCCTGCAGAAACTTTCCCACGTTGATTGAGAGCATAGCGGTCGAAGCGAACTAAGTATGGATCGATGCGAACAATGAATCCAACCGCAAGTGGAAATCCATCGCTCTCTATAGGAACTACGATGCCGAAACTGGAAATCAGCCAGAAGAAACAACAAGAAGATACCGAACAGAAGAGGCTGCGTCGTATAAAGGACGGAGGAAGTTCGCAAATGAAACTGCAAGAATGAAAAACAGATCTGATGACTTGACTTTACACCTGATGTTACACCTAACAGAAGCTGCTGCTAAAGAAAAGAGCCTCTTGACGGCTGTAACTGTCCCTGACCGCCCACAAAAGCATTGCAGAAACTGCAGCGCTTACCTTCGTATTAACGTGCAACAGTCCACAGGGGAGGTAGATAGAATGGTAGAGAGGATACAGGGAGAGGAGGCAGAGAATGGGTAGAACGGACGCAGTCACGAAACGAGTGGATAAAAGACTTGCCACTCTTCACTTGCACCTCCAATACGTAGGAGAAAGTAGAAGAGGGAAAAAGAGACTTAAGAGGACGCTTTAGCTTGGGCCCAACTCCGACGCGGCCTATTCAAATACATGTAAACGCAAAAACGTGTTTCTGAGATAACCACTGGACCAACTTTAATGAAATGTGCTGTATTTGAAAGAGAATCTTAAATTATAGTGAATGCTGGAAGCGGAATTTTGATTTATGGCCTACATTTTGTTAAAATATTTTTCAAAAATTCGAAAGTTTGAAAAAAATAGAAACGAAGCTTCCAAATTAATAACACTGTATCAAGGATGGATATCAAGGTTCTGTAAATGGAACCAACCCATTAAATCATTGAAAGCAGACAAATTCAATATGCAATTTTATATTTTACGTGAATTTGTTACGTTGTGAACCAGGGTTCTGCAAAAGCTGTAATTTCTTATCAATATTTTTTTTTTAGATTCATGTGTAGCTTATCAATTTTGTCCGCTTTAGATATAATATTTGATGCAAATGACAGAATTGTGATAACATTTTGTGTAGAAGAGTTAGAGAGTTGTAAACTTGATAGCTTCGTTTTCGGAAAATTTTCAATTTTTGCCAATTTTTCGTAAAAAAATTGACGACCTAAATCAAGAATTTGAAAGCAACAGTCACTAGATTTTAAGTTTTTCATTTAAATGCAACAAACTTCGCCAAATTTAGTGCAGTGGTGTTCCAGATATCACGGTTATCACGGGAAAAACTAATTCTCCTTTTACATGTATTTAGATAGGAGCACCCAAGCTAAAGCCTCCTCCTAAGCAGGCAAAGAGGTGGTACAAATAGATTGACAGCGGTTGCGGAGAAACTGGATAAACTTATGTTTGATGAACCGTAGGGCATCTTTCTCCTGTTTCTTAAAATAACACCGTGCAACTATGTCAAGCAGATAACTGACGCTTTTCGTACCGACGCAGAGCCGCAAAGGAAGGAAAAAGTGGAGAAGGAAAGGCAGGGAGGTTAACCAGTTTAGCTTAACTGGTTTGCTACCCTACACATGGGAGAGGGATGGGGGCGATGAAAGATGGGGAAGGGGAAGAGAGAGAGAGAGAGAGAGAACAGCACACACACATCGTCCGTTAGAGTCCATCAATCTGGCATGGTACAAAGCCGCAAAAAGCACCATAGCGTCTCGGGGACTCTACAGAAGCGTTTGCACGCGAAAGAAACGCTCCTCTCGTCCCCACAGTAGTTTTGCGGCTATGGCGTTGCTGGAGCTCGCGGGTTACTCTACTACGGCGTGATTGATGCTTCCGTTGTGGTTAAATTTTTTTTTAATTATGGGGTTTTACGTGCCAAAACGACTTTCTGATTATCAGGCACGTCGTAGTGGGGGACTCCGGAAATTTCGACCACCTGGGGTTCTTTAACGTGCTCCGATTGTGGTTTCGGCACGTGCAGCCGCATAACTAAGTTAACGATGAACATTTCTGCCACAATGCGAGGTGCCGTGTGACACAATCACAATGCTAACCTTCTCGGAGGTTATGAAAAATGGCGCACTACAATGCCTCAAGCAAACACTGCGCAGAGAAACAGCAGTCGCACACGCTACATAACCTTTACTATCAACTCACCACTCTTGTGTTGTACTAAACGCGGGAAAAATTAAACATTCCCCATGAACATCCCCCTTAATTATCGTCAGTCAAAGTGACCAGCACAGAAAGCGTCGCTTACATCGATTCCCACGGCGAGTGGGATCTGCAGGATTTTTCTTTCTTTCTTACATTCGAGTTGGCTTTTTTTTATGTTGTTACGGCAACAGACAGACTGACAGGCCGACTTGTTTCTTTTCAAACAGCATATTATTTCTGCAGGTGCACACTTCAAGAATGCATCGACCAGAATGTCGCCGCATGTGTAAATAAAGAGCACGGCCGAAGTGTACGCCCTCCAGCGTGTTCTGAAAAATGACTGTATCTCCATCGAACGGTACAAGCGTACACTACAGCGAAAAGAGATGGACGAAACGTGCAAGACCATTTAGAACAGTGCCGTCGACATCCCTTTCCTCTCGTAGCCGTTGCAAAGATTCTTCAATTTTTACAATCATCGTACCTTCACATGTGTTTTCAGACGCACAAACACTTTCTTTCACCAGCCGTGCCAGAAGCCCTTCAACTGAGGAATGGTCTTCCTGATAGTGTCGCTAACATTCGCAATCCCGTAATTTTTAGACATAAATTGCCTGCCATGTTCAGGTTTCTCGTCTTTTATTGTTGCTTGTTTAACACGCACTTGTCTCTCGCTAACTACTGTATACCTTCGCGGTGCATCAAGACATATACAATATTTTAGGTGGTGTACGCGCCAATTTTGTTTGCTGTTTGTGGCTATATTGTCTTCAATAATTGCTATGCAATTTCAGCTTGTTTCAGTGCGTACATCGAAACATTTTTCTGATGTCTGCGCAAGTTGTGTTGCTTTATAACTGTATAACACTTCTATATGATATAACGTCGCTTTGCTCACGCAGTACTGCTGCTTGAGTTCATGCTTCTGACTAAATTAATACCGTGATACATATAGATTTTTGCACAAAATGCCCATTTCCCCTTTTTATAGGCATGTTGATGCAGGAATCGGAGCACCGCATAATGTTGCTACCCTGTCTGAAGAAATGCTCAGCACAGATGTTATAAACGCACGAAAACCCTTTTGCTTGCTTAAATTTACGCCCGTTTTAACACTATCAAACTCTCCTTAAGGCGCTCTTGTTCATAGCCGTATATTACAACAATGGCCGCAAGCATCGACAAACGTTTTCTGTGTTCGGAAATTCCCATGTCTTGCTTGCATAAAAAAAACAAGGCTAAGCCTAGTGGTTTTTCGATTAGGTACTGAGTTTCGCTGCGAAAGAGTCATGCTTGATGCCTTGAATAACAAGTAAATGATGCTTTTACCCATCAAAACATGGGAAAGTGGCTGCCCAACACACTGATTTTTGTACCAACAATGTTGGTCATGCATGGGCTGAAAAGTGCACAGAAGATCTCTTCTCAGCAGCACGCCAAAAAGTTTGCCATAGTGTTGCAGCCATACCTTCATAATGTAAGTCATAGCACATTCGAGTGATTTTTTTTTTAATAAAAGTACACCTGATTTCACGCTACAAGTTGATTACTCTTCGTAATATTCTCGCTTTTTAGCTGGTTAGCGGCCGCGCTTGTCATTGTACTCTGGTATGGCATTTCGAGTGGCTGAACACTTCATTTAGGCATTAAATTGTGAACGCACCAATATCCCCTCGCAACACACAGCGTACGACGAATATATCAGGCGATCTGTGCGTTTTGTGTTAGTGCTGATGTCATTGTTTCTATGGCATAAAAATTGTTTCATGCAGATTCGATACCTCGGGCATCCCTGAAGGCAGAGATGACAAGAAATGCAAACATCAACAAAGTGGTACGTGACAAGGTTAAAAAATATAAAAACAAATGTTTGCTCTGAGGCATAAAATGATTTCGTCAACATACAATCCAAAGACAAATATAATCAGAAAATCTTCCACTTCACGTAATCGACTTTTGTGATGTATGTGCACGTTGTGATTAATGTATTTGAATGCTATAACATTAGTTTTTTTACTGTATTACATATGAACATAATTATTGTCCTAAAATAATGTAACGTCAGAGAGGGAAATATTCACTCCAACAGCATTTCGCTATTACGGTAACAACCAGTATTTGTCAAAACCAAAAATTGTGATGCGGTTAATGTAGGCGCAATGCCGGATGCAACATAAGTGAGCAGCGCTGAAGAGGGCATCAAAATCAAGTTCCATAATGAACATAATCATGGTTTCGTGATGTATCGCCTTAACAGCAACTGATGTTTTTCCGTTAAATACATTTATTTATACACCTTACTCCTGAGCGAACTCGCATTCATATTTCTTGGCATTGCTTGCCAAATGTTTAGCATTTTTTTTCGTGTTCAATAAATATTCCCTTTACAAATATCAACATGTGTAGTTTATTTGATATTTCTTCATGTCAAAATCAAAAGTTCCTTTCTCACTTATGCATCATGTTTACACAGGTTCTCAACTACTGTAGGTGTTAGAGTTCATCTGTAAATTTTGCGTGACACTGCTGTACCGAGCCGTTAATTGCAGTCATTATGCAAGGAACCTTGTATAATTTTAATGATATCGGTAGTTGACGAAATTGCACTATGTTTGAAACATTTGTTATATATAAAGCAATGCATGCATTATAGATAGGTAGGTAGACAAACTTTGTTAAAAGAATAATCAGAAAAACCGCTAATGGTCGGGGCCCTTAGTCCAGGGCTCCGCTGGCTCTTGCCATATTCTCGGCTCTCTATCAGCTTGAGCTGCTCGTCGAGGACCGAGCTGGAGAGCATAGCCTCCCATTGCTCCCTCGTGGTGTTAGTGTCTGGGTGTTCTATGTTGTGTAGTGTGCACTCCCACGTAATGTAATATAGGGTTGGTGTGGCCCCACACCATGGGCATTCGTCCCTGTAGGCTGGGGGGTGTATCCTATGTAATATGTGTAGGTTCGTGTAAGTGCCTGTCTGGAGCCTACGCCAGGCAGCGGCATCTTCTGTTCTTAGATTTCGGTGGGTGGTGGATATCGCAAGTGACGCCCTCTGTGGTAGTTCACGATGGCTGAATACTCGAGGTCGACAGGGTCCGGGCCTTCTGCAGCCGGCGGGAGGATGAGTGCTCGGTTATGTACGAATCCTCGAACTGCTCTGTCGGCCAGCAGGTTGCCCGTGATGCCAGTGTGGCCCGGTATCCAGATGATGGTTTCGTTGGTGAAGTCCTCAGGGTGCTCCTTGAGTATTCCGACTAGGACTAGTGCTACAGGTCTTCCAATTCTTTCCTGTAAGCAGTTGCGGCAGGACTGCTGGGAATCCGTGAGGATCGTCAGTTGTTGGTTTACATGTAGGCCCTCGTGGATGGCTAACGCGATGGCCAGCTCTTCGGCTTCCGTAATTGTGCAGGGGCGGGTCGATGAAGTGGAGGTAACGTGGCCTCGGTGGTCGCATGCCACTGCCACGGCGCCCTTGTTGTTCGTCCCATATATGGCGGCGTCCGTAAAACGGGCCGTGGTATTGAACCTGAACGCTTTCACTATGTACTGCGCCCTTGCTCTCCTCCTGCCGGAGTGTAGCTTAGGGTCCATGTTGTGTGGTATCGGGGCAACGTGAAACCTGTCCTGGACGTGACGAGGTATCAAGCAGGTTTCTTGGGTTCGTGTTATTGCTGGGAACCCCAAGGTTTGTACGACCTGCCGGCCCGTGCGAGTCCGCGCAAGTCTCTGTTGTTGCGACACGTAATGGGCTTGTGTCAGTTCGCTGAGGGTGTTGTGCAACCCTGGCGCCAATAATTTTTCAGTTGACGTACTCATCGGCAGGCAGAGAGCGGTCTCGAAAGCCATCCTCAAAAGTGTGTCGGCCTGCTTCGTCTGGGACTGTGTGAGGTGGCAGTAAGGCAGGCTGTATGTCATTCTGCTCAACACCAGGCTACTGACAAGTCGGAGGGTGTCCCTTTCTTTCATGCCTCTGTTCTTGGATGTTACGCGGGAGATCATGGGTGATATCGCCTTGACACTGGTTTTGAGGCGTGTAAGGGCGTGCGTGGCCCGCTGGTTGGACTGCAGCCACATGCCCAGCACCCTCAGCAATGGCTTCTCTGGTATGAGGATCCCGTTGAGGCGTACCTCGAGCCTTCTTGTTGGGTCTGTGGGGAATGTGTGGTTTCCCCGGCCTCGCCAAACTCGTAGGAGCTCAGGTTTCTCGGGAGAGCATTGTAGTCCCCGTTGGCTGACGTATTCTTGAGTGAGGTTTGCTGCAGTTTTTAGCCGTTCTTTTTTAACGAGGGACCCTGTTGTGGTCCAGAGTGTTAGATCGTCTGCGTAGATTGCGTGCCGAAGACCTGCTACGTCCTGCAGTTTGCTTGCGAAACCGATCATGGCGAGGTTGAACAGCCTGAGAGAGATGACAGCACTTTGTGGTGTGCCCTCGTTGGGAGGGTGGTACACTGGAGTCTGGATCTCTCCCATCTTCAGCTCCGCCGTGCGGTGGCTCTGGAAGCTCTGAACATATTTGTACGTTCACTCGCCGTAGCTGGTGTTGTCCAGCCCTTGTAGGATTCCTTGGTGGCTGACGTTGTCGAAAGCCCCTTTGATGTCGATTGCTAGGAGGACGTGACGGCCGCTGCAGGAAACGTTACTGAGGACTTCTTGCTTGATTTGGAGTAGCACATCTTGTGTGGACAGGCCTGAGCGGAAACCGAACATGGTGTCCGGCAGCTGTTTGTTATCTTCCAAGTGTATCTGTAGTCTCGTGCTTATAAGTTTTTCGTACACCTTGCCGAGGCAGGACGTGACCGATATGGGTCTGAGGTTTTCAATTGCCAATTTCTTGTCCGGTTTGGGGATTGTGATTATTCGTGCGTGTTTCTACATCGCCGCCACCGTACCTTGCTCCCAGTGTTGGTTGAGAAAGGTGGTGAGCGTGAAGATAGACTTGTCTCTGAGGTTTCTGATCATCGAATTCGTAATCTGGTCCGTACCCGCCGCTGTGTTACGGGTGGTGGCTGCGATGACCGCTCTCATTTCGTTTTCGGTGATAGGTTCGTCCATTAGTGGGTTGGGTTGTCCTGTGTAGGGTGTTCTACATGGTTGTGTAGGAGTGGGATCTCCATAGCACTTGATCTTGCTGGCATCGGTGAGGTCTTGTTGGCTTCATGGGTAGGTGTGTAGTAACCGTTCCAGAGCCCTGTGTCCTTCTCCTTTGGTTTTGGTGGGGTCCAGGATGGCTTTGAGGATGTGCCACGTGTTAGCCGTGTCAAGCGTGCCACCGAAGGAGTCACAGAATATATGCCAGTTCGCAGAGGCGAGTTGCATGGCATATTCTTCTGCTTCCGCCGTTATTTGTGCTATGCGCGTCTTTAGTTTCCTGTTATATTTCTGTTTTTTTCCAGCGGCGGGTAAGGCCCCGTTTGGCATACCACAGGTGTAGTAAGTGGGGATCATCCTCTGGAGTCTCTTCCATTCTGGCGATTTCCTTTGTGTGGCGTTGCTTATGTCGACGGAGGTTGTCGCACCAGTATTCCAGGTTCGTGATTGTGTCGGCGTCCTGTCCATGGGTTTCCCTGATATTTCGCCAGTCAGTGAGTTTAGCTGTGCCGATCTGCCTGCGTAGGCGTCCAGTATGTAGTGTTATGTTTAATATGTAGTGATCGCTGCCTAGGTTTTCGAGTGCGTTGAGCCATTCGGCTCGCGTGGTTTGCGTGATGAAGGCGAGGTCGGGAGTGGTGTCGCGCTGTTCCCTTCCCTCGTCGGTATGTTCGGGTCTGTGATGAGCGTGAGGTGACACTGTTCAATTAGCATTTGTAGCTGGAGACCCTTCCAATCCTGCTTCTGGTACCCCCAACGCGTGTTCTGAGCGTTGAAGTCGCCTATGATTACCAGGGGACTGTCTTTAGCGAGGCGGAGGGTGTCCCCAAAGAGTTTTCCTATGCTTTCCCGCCTTTGGCTGGGGGGGGGGCAATAAATGTTGAGGACGAAGGCGCTCTGTTTCTGGTTGTCTTTGTATATTATTTCGAGAAGCACATGTAGTACGTCCACGTCGTCTGTGGGTTTGTGTTGTATGGGTGTGATGTTTTTGTCTACTAGTGTGGCTACCTTCCACTTGTCTTGACTTGTGCGATATTATTTGTAGCCATGTAGTGTTGGTCGGGTGCCGGGCTCTTGTAGGGCTATGACCCCCGGCGGCTTTGAGGAAGGAGCAATCAATTGTGTCAGCAGCCCTTTCTTCCTCCGGCACCCACGACAGTTCCATTGCCAAATTTCTGTTTTCTCTGACTTGCCTGTGTGGTCTAGGCATTGTTGAACGTTGTGGTCGGTGATGTTACGATTTGGTTCGCTGCTGCTACAGATATGGCCTTGTAAAGGCTCTGTCGTAGTGTCTTTCGTAGTATTATGGAGTGAAGCTGGTTCTGAAGCTTGCTGTCTACAGTGGCTTCCATGTGTTTTATTGCGGCATCTGTGCGTTGTATTGCAGTCTGTTATTTGTTCCAACTGGTCGCGTGTAGCATCCATGAAGGCTTGCATCTGGGTGCGAATGGCATCGACATGGGTTGGTAGGTCAATGATGTCCTTGTCTGGAGCCATCTCTCATGGTATTTGTGTGAGCTGTATCACTTGTTTGAGTTGTCTGTTTTCTTGTGTGAGTGTATCTGTGCGCGCATGTTCGCGAGTTCCTGTTCCAGTTTCACAGATGGTGGCGTCTGTGGTTTTTTGTACGAGGGGGAGGCTACTGCTGCCCAGCTTACCTCGTATTCTTTGGTTGTAGTCCTCTTGAGTGAGGCTTCCTTGGTCTTACGGTGGTGTTACTGGGGCCCCTTGTCTTTGAGTGCCGCGGCGGCTGGTGCTGCCTGGTGTCCTTGCTTGGGCGTCGACCGAGATCGCTGTCTGGGCGACCGAAAGTGAGAACGGGGGCGAGAGCCGGAGTGGGATCTGGACCTCGGGTTGGAACCGGACTGGGATCCGTAGATGCTTGGAGACTCCGAGTAGTCAAAGTCGGAGTCTTCCCACTCGGAGCTGAACCATCGCGGGCGGTCAGCCGCCTTGGTCGACTGAGTGACCGGGTGGGGCTGTCGTTGCGTTTTGGGTGTGGTGGTGGAGGCAGGCTTCCATCTGGGCGTTATGCGCTTGAGCTTGCTGTTGCACTCTGTTGCGGCCGTGAGATGGGCCCCTCCGCACAGGGCGCACTGCGGAACACAAGTGTGTCCAGCGTCTGGGTTAATGTGGTTGCAAACATTGCACGCACGAACCGTTGGGTTGGGGCAGACGACTGGTCGGTGTCCGGTGGTTCTCCAGATGGAGCAGACTGCCTTCTCGGCTGGTGGTCTCGGCAACGCATCTCCCCTCCATAGTAGTACACAAATCTAGGCACCTGGGGCCCTTCGAAGTGGAGTAGGGCTGTTTGGTATTGTCCGACCATACTGGCCCGCACGATGCGGACTCCATGTGTGCGGCCCGAAGATTCGCCATAAGCTCTTCTTCGCCGGTGACTGCGTCGATGCCGTGTACGACACCTTTAAGCAGGCCCTCGGGTGTTGATAGATACACCTTCACAGGGTGTGATCGTCCGTGAAAGGTGAGGCTTACAATTTTCGTGAGGGTGGCCGCCGTGGCCTCGTGAGAGGTGCTCACGATGATGATGTTCGAGCCGTGTCGCAGGCGGACGATGAAGTCGTCCCCCTTGCAGGTCGGCGCACTTCGGTGGGTTGGACGATCGCCTTGGCCACTTGGTAGGTCTGTAGTTTTCGAACTATGAGGCCCGGGGTCGGGCGGATAAGGATTTTCATGTCAGTGCACGGGAGTGGAGGCGCGCGTCGGCGAGGCCTGCTCCTTGCTGCTGCGTCTTCAGAAATAGGTGTTCCGGCTGCGCGCTCTTCGCAGTTAGCTTGCGACGTGGCTTTCGTGGCGGCGGCTGGCGCCTGGGTTAGAGCTAGCCCTAACGGTGTGGTTTTCGATGGCGGGATTTGCCCGACTGGATCTTGCTCACCAGTGGATTGTTGTTTTCGCAGGTGGCGTTTCCGATGAAGGGAAACAACCGTTTGCCACTGGGATTCTTGATTGTCGAGCTGCTCTGAGAGGACAGGAGACGGCCCGGGCAAGGCCTCGTCTGGCAGGGGTCTCGGGTGACTCTCGGATACAACTTCCATGGTTTCGGTGTCGGTGGGTCGTTGGGCAATGGTGCCTGGGTTTCCAGCGATCGTAGCCTTCCGGGATGGGTCGACCCCACAGCTCACTGTAGACACGGTGGCTGCCTGCGGGTCTCCGAGCTCCCGCGCCCCAGCGTTCGGCGTTAGGGCTAACCCTACCGTTGGCGCGGCCGAACGCATAGGGCTCTCGTTGGTCTTAGAACCGCGGCTCACCGTAGTTCGGTTCCGTTGAATCCCCTTGATGTTTACAAATATATCCCGCTGATCCCAGTCGTACCAGGAGATTTTGGGCGCTTGGAAATATTGAAATCACGGAGCCGATGCAAAGCACGTCTGCATGCTTCGAGCTGCTTGTTCTTCGTCTGCATTATAGACTTATCAAACGTCTGAGCACGTCTCACTGGACAAATTCTGATATATGGTACATACTAAACCGATCGGTACATGCAAAAAAGAACAAAAGAGTGGTAAAACAGGGCGAATGGTGAGAATGTAATCGGACTGAAATGTTTGATGTACAGGGTGTTCAAAATTAAGCTTTACTGTTTTCTTAATATTACGCACTGGGAGGCACGCGAAGACCACCTGTGCAAACAAGTTATGAGTCCAAGGGGACACCAATTGAGATGATAATTTTCGCTGTCAGCAGCCGATTTACCTAAAATTGAAGAATTACCTTTTTGTTGATCGCAGTAAGTGCACGGAAATGTTTGAGGCAGTCGTCTTTCTACACGGTACCAGTTGGAAGAATTCTAGCGTGTCTGTGCTCCGAGATATCCGACTCCAAGTTTTAATTGTCGTCAGCATGATTGCGCATGCAAGAGAGTTAGGATCGGCGGAAAGCTCCTTCCTGATGTGACGCGGCTGTTGCGTGCGGCGTTTAGTCTCACAATAGGGCGGAGGCATTGCCAAAGATTATAACTGTCCCCCTTTGCCTGCAGCAAACCAGCAACGCCTGCATCGCCTGTGCGATATGGACACTCATCAAAGACCGATGCCATCCATCAAAGCATGGTGAAAGGAATGCCGAAAGTTTTAAGCAGCAACTGCACAATAACCGACTGGCACCATCAAAGCGTCGTTAAGGGCCTGCTTCTTTTCTTATCTTTTCTTGTCTTCAACTTATCCCTAGGATGGGGTCTAGTTCTTTTTGTCACAACGCAGTACATTTGTTCTTTATCCAGTTGGCACATGTTTACAGGCAGTCATATATGTCTTGATAGTTCTTTGGAACGTCGTTTTGAAAGAAAAAGAGCAGGTGAAAGGAAAAGCGAAGCAGGTGGCCTCACGCGCGTATACACACACGCACACGCACACACACACACACATACACAGGCATAATGTAGGGGAAGAATGCTGACGCTTTAAGAATATGCACAGTGCAAGTCAGACACAACATGCACAACACTCAACATACAAACTAATTAAAATATATCATTGACATCATTGTCTCCAAGATGGTTAGCGGTGCTTTTGTTGGACGATACGCACAAGCATCGTTAATTCATGGGCACGCTCAAAGCACAGCAGTCATCGATGAATGTTCAATAAGAACGTAAGGACTATTATAACAGAGGTGGCTGGTACACGAGAGGTATAAGCGGAGGTAAACGAAAGTGGTTTTCTTCATGCAGAGAACATAAAATCAAGTGATTATATGATTAAAGTGATGATAATCGACTACGAAAGCTTCGGTAGTCTATCAAACTGGCACGTTAGCGTGATATCCTTTGCAGTAGCTCTACAGCAGCAAGATTCATTCATTTTCTAGCGGCACGGCATGCCAAACGTACTAATTTTCTTGTGCACAGCTTACATTTTTAAGAACATTAACTGCTCTGTTTTGCTTGTCTGTCAGTCCTGTCTGTTTCATTATGAAAGCAAGTAAGGTCATCATCATTATCATTAGCCTGGTTACGCCCACTGCAGGGCAAAGGCCTCTCCCATACTTCTCCAACTACCCCGGTCATGTACTAATTGTGGCCATGTTGTCCCTGAAAACTTATTAATCTCATCTGCCCCCCTCACTTTCTGCCGCCCCCTGCTACGCTTCGCTTCTCTTGGAATCCAATGCGTAACCCTTAAGGTTATGCACTTTTTTTCTTGATTTCAACTAAGATGTCATTAACTCGCGTTTGTTCCCTCACCTAATCTGCTCTTTTCTTATCTTTAACGTTACACCCATTATTCTTCCTTCCATTGCTCGTTGCGTCGTCCTCAATTTAAGTAGAAACCTTTTCGTAAGCCTCCAGGTTTCTGCCCCGTACTTGAGTACTGGTAAGACAGCTGTTATACACTTTTCTTTTGAGGAACAATGACGACCTGCTGTTCCTGAACTGAGAATGCCTGTCAAACGCACCCCAGGCCATTCTTATTCTTCTGATTATTTCAGTCTCATGATCCGGATCCGCGGTCACTACCTGCCCTAAGTAGATGTATTCCCTTACTTCTTCAAGTGCCTCACTACCTATCGTAAACTGCTGTTCTCTTCCGAGACTGATAAACATTACTTTAGCTTTCTGCAGAATAATTTTGACACCCACCCTTCTGCTGTGCCTCTACAGGTCAGTGAGCATGCATTGCAATTGGTCCCCGCAGTTACTAAGCAAGGCAATATTATCAGCGAATCGCATGTTATTCAGGTATTCTCCATTAACTCTTATCCCCAAATTCTTCCCGATCCAGGTCTTTGAATACCTCCTGTAAACACGCTGCGAATAGCATTGCAGAGATCGTATCGCCCTGCCTGACGCGCTTCTTTATTGGGATTTTGTTGCATTCTTTATTGAGGACTACGGTGGCTGTGGAGCCGCTATATATATATTTCAGTATTTTTACATACGGCGTGTCTAGACCCTGATTCCGTAATGCCCGCATGGCTGCTGAGTTTTCGACTGAGTCAAACGCTTTCTCGTAATCAATGAAAGCTATATGTAACGGTGGGTTATATTCCACACATTTCTCTATCACCGGATTGATAGTGTGAATATGGTCTATTGTTGAGTAGCTCACATAAAAGTCATAGAGTCTGTTATGTCAACGCCGTGCTGATTGAGCTTGATGGCCCGTAATTTAGAGGAGTTCCTAATTAAAACGTAATTAGCTTACTTCTGGCCTCTCTAATAACTTATATAATTAGTCTTAAGTTAAACGCAGTAAAAACTGCGGGAAATAGTCGCTCACACACTTTTACACATTACTTCACATTTTACTAGCTTTCTACAAAGTTTCCTGTTACAGCTTTATTCACGAAAGACTACGGAATCGTTGCCTCAGTACATTTTATAAGATCAGCGAAAAAATGCAGGCTTGAGTGGAATCACATTGAATCTGCTTTAGTTTCTTACTTGACGTGCAATCATTAACATGGAAATTGTAAAAACTCTGAGGCGTAATTTGTCAGCATAAAAATAGAATTAAATCATGCATGTAACCTTAAGCCAATCATTCGTAAGCCAACGGCTAATGTGGGCCCAGGAGCTGACTTTTTGATAAATTGCTGCATCATTATCAATAATCAGCTCGACTATCACTGCCAAGGCCATCTGGCAGCTGTGCGAAGGTTGTGTAATGCAACATCTAAACTGACACGCCTTCGCCGAGAGCGGCGATGGCTGAAACTCTCGCAGGGCTCATCATTCCACACATAAACGATACCCAAGAAAGTAGACCAGCAGGGTGGTGCCGCTGCAGCTTAATTGATAAAGCAGCGCAAGCTCGATGCTGACGGCATGAATTCGGATCCCACATGCGGCAAGCTACCTTTTCGTCCACTTCCAATTGCCATTACCTTATTACTTTTACGCTTCACTTAAACATCCCAATTGTCAGGATCGCCGGCGTGCCTTCTCTGTATGTGACCGGAAGGGTTACTCAGCAGCAGCATCGTCCCCGTGACGATGATGCTTGGATGGTGGAGTCAGCGTCGTCCCTTGGTGTTCTGCGCATGTCAATGCAATCATGCGCAAGCCTTCACAATTCATCGACAACAGGAATCAACGGCGAGAGAGAAGGGGTTCTTGTGGGGAAGGAGGAAAGGCTGGCGCTATTTTTTGCAACCCATGCGGGAGCACGGAATCGCTACTGGACATCGCAACAAGCGGGAAAGCGCAAGGCCTGTAATCCACCGGGGTCAAGCGTAATTGACCTGCGTACAGAGATGACAGCCGGAAGAGTGGACGAGTTTGTTTACTTAGTGCTGTTTGAATTCATTGTTTGAGTGCGTTTTTCCTGTTAGCTTGTAACTTCGTTTAATAAAGAGTTCTTTGTTTTCAAGAACTGTGGCTGCCTCTCCCGGGCGAGGACTACATCGGACCCCGCACAATCAATATTTTCGATGCTTTTTGTGGCTTCAGTGTCTGTTTCTTCGTACGGTTATGACTAAGACAAAGTTTAGATCCCATTATTTTCCCTCCTCTGAGGTGTATTGCATGACAAAGCCCTCTGTAATGTTGATAATAAAGACTGAGTATAGGGCTTTGTTCATTGTCGAAAAAAAAGATTTATTGTTATCCTGAACGACTTTAAGGCTGAACTAGGGCCCTCTCGGAACGGATTTTAAGACGTATGTTATCTTCAGGTAAGTGGAAACATCTGAGGTGGAGAACACGTGGAACTATATGACTGGAATGGTTCTTTGAAGTCCCAGTAAACTCCCCGAAAGAGTTCTTATGATCCATCAGACAGAGAGCAATGCTAAATTGTCCGCTACCGCTTCTGTTGGTGATCACTTTTTTTTTCTCGAGTATCTTCTACACCACCTTCCCATGCAGGACAGAATACCCTATATGTGACCGCTGTTACTGCGAGGGTACCAACGAGCACCTCTTCTACCGCTTCATCCGCTTTGATGTACAGCGTTAGCCTATTCGGAGCGCGCTCAATCAACTTGATGGTCCACCATCAGAATCCACACTCCACAGAGTCAGAAGCCCTGGGTGCTTGGCTTCATGTGTAACCAACCCAGAAAGCTACACATGCTCTAATGACCTTGCTAAAATCAACGTACATGAGAAGACGCTTGTAAACACTGTAGGTGTAATATTGTGCGTGCGAATACACTCTTTATTTTTGCAGTCTGCCTGCTTTCGTTCAATCCCTCATTCCCTCTCCTCCACGCTGGGTAACCACCGAATGTCCATCTGGTTTGTCTGCCCTTCTTCGCTTCTGTATATATATATATATATATATATATATATATATATATATATATATAGAATCTTTCATCACGCTAATAAAATTAAAACGTGCTTGCAAAGTCATCAGGGCCTAGCCACAAAATTGATTCTCCTCCCCTTTCCCCCCTCCCCCCAAAAAGTCATAAGCTTGGACAACAACATTAGCTACTAAAGGGTAACAAAATATTACTATATGGCAGAGAAAAAAAAAAGGTAAGGAAACAATCGTTATTGCTGCTATCTGCCATGCGTTAAAGAGCTAATCTGTGATCTTTTTTCAGTAAAAAAACAACACTCTGAGGTAAAATACTGACCTATATCTGAATTGCACAATGAAGAAAATTCCCGAGATGTCTGGTAAAGCGTTCCGGTTTCAAAAGATAATGCTGGTGGGTGTGCATACATAGTTGCATCGTTCCCGGTTCCGTTGCTAAGCAACCGCGTTTTGCCGCGTACGACAGTCACGTTTGCACAGCAACGGTGAACTCACAAATGAAAGCGCCAGCGATAATGATTGCGCTCGGCCTATGTCGTGGTTAAGGAAGGGAGTGGAGGGAGAGAAGGGGGGAGGCAATGAAGAAGCAAGGTCAGGCCCTTGTTGATGTTCGTCCTCATGGCTATGGGTGACCAGGTCGAACAGAAAGGCCCGGGCGCAAGCGTGGCATGAATACAAGATGCCAATGGTGACATTTCTCCGGCATCCTCAGACTGTACGAGCTTTGTCGTATCTCTCGAGCAAGTCGCCTTCTGATGCCCTTGCTGACGGAATGACAGGAAAACCAGTCAGTAAACCCCGTACACATTTAGGGCTGAAACTTTGTTCTTCGGGACGTGAGGGCTTTAGTCACTGCGCCATACTTATGTTTTTCGAAAAGCAACGTTTTCTTGCCTGTTTTATTAAAGCGGGGTTTTATATGGGCTAGGCGAAACGAAAATCCGTCTGTCCACACCGGTTGTTGTTGTTGTTGTAGCCTGGGGCACGTGTGGCTCCTACCCACGATGGGGGATGTACGGAAAACTATGCCATCATCAGCAATGGCTCGAGCGTCGTCGTCGTCTTTCACAGATGGCTCCGTTGCCGCTCACCATTCCAGCGTAGAATTTCGCTTGTCTCCTATTGTCGTAATGGGGAGGCCGCGTTTACGTGGATATGAGCCATTGCTCAAGGAGGTATGAGCCACTCGTTGTCATACGTGACGGACAGATTTGATTTTGAAGCAATTACATATTGAAGAATCGCAAGCATCAATGGCGGCCGGATGCTGCTAACCTCGCCACCGAGCAAACTCGAGACATCGAATGCAAGCGACAATGGCGGACTGCGGGCATACCGTTAATGACGTCGTTCTCTTCGTCACAGCTTAACATTTGTGTAACCTTAATAAGAAACACAAAGACGTAACTAATAATTGAGAAAGGCTGAGGCACCGTCGGGATTAATCCTGTGATAAACACCGGGGCCGCACGTTTTATCTTCGCTCGTGAACGATCTGTATAGAGTGCTTGGGCGGGGATCTTATTTTTATTTTTTTCTACTGCCTCGGGGAAGCTGCACAAGATTAGCGCCGTTCAGAAATGCTTCGTGTCTCCAAAACGTGTGTATCTCTAATTTTATTACGGTCTCAACACAAGTACATCAGTTCCTAGAATTTTATGATTGTTTTTTTTGTTTAATTGACCGGATAACAGAATTTTGACATTCATAAATATGAAACTTGTCAGTTTCAATACATGCCATTTTTAGGGCTGTTCTACTCTGCGCACAACAATCCGTCAACTCGCACCTTTCTTCGCGACGCACTTCTACAGGTGACAACTCTTGGAGCGTCCCTTCTGGCGGCCATCATCGTGACCGAGATGCTACGAAAAGTACACGCTTCACTGTTAATGAGCTTCAGGTAACAGGTATTTTTGTCGGGCGAGTTTGTTTATGGCACAGAGATGCTGTATTTACAGAAGCGTTCACGCGATTGCTTATTGGGAAAATGCGCCGCCGTGTCGCGATAGCTACGTTAACATTCGCGAAGGAAGTCTGGTTAGCATGAAGAATCGAGCTGAGCAACACGCCTTCAATATTAAATTGTCTTGAAATGTAAGTTTAATTTCACCTTATGGTTGTTTTCTGTGTCACCTTACGGTTGTTTTGAGTGCGTTGCCTTATTTTTTCTTTGCTGGTGCAGGTTCTTTAAATTACTTTTCAACATGCTTGTACATTATTATTGAGAAATTAGTTCCCGCAACGGGGTTACGACACCGTCGCAAATTCTCGTTAGTGTATAGAAAGAATATCTCTATTTGCCGACGCCTGCTTTAAAATTCCTTCGAAATATTGAATAATGAGCCGGAAGGATTGAAAAAAAAAAAGCCTGATGAGTTTGGCATCAGCGTTTTATACTTGTGGGCGCCCTTGTCGTAGTGAGACTGGCAGTTGTAAATGCAGTCCGATTCGTGTTATACGCTTCATTGGATTTGCTGCCGATTGCCAAAGCTTCCAGCTGAACAAGTGCACTTGGCCCGGTATTTTTCTTTTCGACTCACTAACACTAACCTGAATGCCGGCTTCATCTATGGACGCTAAGAGTACGAATGGGCTGGAGAGTCGATAAAGAGGGAAATTCCACAAAAACAATAACCAAGAAGTAGTCGAGATATGATATCGCGAACACAGAGCGTACACACGAAATCGATATATAAGTCTAATCACGTGATGTCTCAGAGCACTCAAATACTTGTCTACTTTCTGTGTGCCTTTGTGCACCAGTTCCCCTTATTGTTATCCGGCTTACATTCACCGGAAGGAAGAACTAAAAAGAAAATAGGCAAGATGCGTATACAGTACTTTTTTAAGAGAGACGCCACGTTTTTGTTGTATTTATCTTCTAAATACCGCCCTTATCATTGCGTGGGGCTCAAGCTCGCCATTGAGTTTTTCTGGGAGAAAGGAGCTTCTTCCAGAAGATCAAGAGCAGAGGAGTCGCCGCACTTCCGGCTGAAGGGAAGACAGACAAAATAAATTAGGCGCAGTAGCAGAGGAAACGAATGAAGAAAAGCATAAAAGCGATGGACGTTGCAGAAAGGAACAGAATCGGAGAAGCGAACTTCTGGCAAAGTAGGGAACCGATAAATGAACGAGGTAAGTAGCACGAGAATCCTTTATGCCAGGTCTAGACTTCTCATCCGATACGTTACAGTCCTTAGGCCTCCGATGAAGGGAAGTAAAAGGATAAAACGGAGAACAACACATGCTAGAGGAAGGAGAGGATGGCCAAAGAAGTCCGGGGCGGAATTCAAATGTGAAATGAGTTTCATCTTTCCCTGGGATTCGAGCGCTGGCCAAGTGCAGAGGCTACAAGCGCGTTTTTTCGGCTATTTGTGCAAGCTCTAGCGCTTTGGAAAATTCTCGTATGCTGAGCTCATCGTATATAAGAAATCTTTCTTTGTTTCTGCGCTCATGCGAAATCTTGATGTGTACTTTCAAAACCGTTGAGAATAATTTTTTTGATCGAACTTCCTACGTTTTTACAATTATTCTTGCTTTCTTCCTCTAGTGATAAAAACAAGTTATCAATTCAGTCCTAGGTGGTGTAGAGATGCTAACATATGTTTCTGTCGGCTGAGATAACTCGGCAATCTTGTGCACAGGCGATGCTTCAGGAATTCACAAAAACTTATCTGTTCTCCCGTCGAGTTAATGTGCATGCATCAAAGTGGTTATTCTTTTTCCAGTGACATCTTTTTCGTGCCGTCATGATATTTTTGTTCAGTTTCCTCTGTCCACGGAGAGTTTTCTTTCTCGCCTTTTGCCTTGTTCTGCCAATTTTCGGTGCCCATTTGTTGTCCAAGCCAGTATCCTTAACTAATTCTCACATTTTTGGAGACATTGCTACAATTTCATTGTGTTGAAGCTTCCGCGTCAGTATTACAAAAAGCAGGCATTTGAGCATCTACATGTAAAGCAGACTTCGTAAGCCCTTTCTGCGACCAGCGTCTTTCCAACACAGTTACCGTATACCATTAGAGCCAACCAGCATACTGGCAGGTGGATGCACAAGGCTGTACTTTTCCGTGACTTAATGCATGACAATGATCAGAAATATATTATACGCAAATGAGTTCTGCAAAACTTGAGATAGTTAGCGATTATTATTTTTTTCCCTTCAATGGCTGGTTAGAGCACCTAACCCTTTGATCTCCTTCATTCTCGGCGTACCCATTTGCGTTCGCGATTTGTTTTTGCCGATTCTGTCAAGTAGCGACAAGGAGGAAACCACGGAGCTCCGGTTAAATTGAACCATCGTCTTAACCTACGTACCTATTACCCTATTGTCTACCCTTTACCCAATGTTACCTGATGTTATTACCCAACGGCACCCTATTGTTACCTGATGTCGCCTATCGTTACCTGATGTTATTACTCTATTATCCTAATGTCTACCTGTTACCAAATGTTACCTGATGTTATTACCTAAGGTTCGTCCATTGTTACCTATTTCAGACCAGTGCTCCGAGTTTTGCTGCGCACAACCGCCTTCTGAAGTCAGACGAGATGTGCGTCGGATGGCGTTCCGGTTTTTTGGAGACGTGTACGGCAGACAGAATAGTAGTAGAGACATCCGGTGACGCAGAGTTTAACTAGAGAGCACATGAAGGTACTACAGCAGTGACCTGCCACATTCTGCTTAACGGCTGGTGTAAAGCCTTAATAGCGACCTAATTGTGAACGTGCAGTTCATTTATGGTTTTAGTTAGACCATGACACTCACGTGACACAACAAAGTTTATCACGCACATATGTAGCTGCAAAATAATGCCAAAACACCCATGTACTTAGATTTAGGTGCACGTTAAATATTCCCAGGTGGTCCAAAATATTCCGGAGTCTCCCACAACAGCGTGCTTCAGATTGGGATCGTGCTTTTGGCACGCAAAACCCCATAATTTTAGCGATTTAGTCTACGGTAGTAAGCTGTTAAAAACATATAAAGAAATAAAAAATAGGTAAAGTTGAGCATATCTATGAAGGTCTTTTCCATTTGTCACACACGTTTGTCACACACGCACTTTGCGGGCTTTGCGTGGAATGCCTAATTAGCATAACACGGGGGCGCCCCGGAACGCCTCGACACAATTTCCCCTCGCTACTTACTTACTCTTTGTCACGACTCTTCGTATCAACAAGCAGAAATAAATTGTAAAGACAGCCTTCGCTTAGGCTAGTCATCCCACTTTGTCGATAAAATGGTTAGCGTTGGTTGGTTACATCAGTTGCATGTTTCCACGTCGCTAAGCCTGACAAAACACACCACAGATGCCATGAAAGCGCTTTGATTTCTATCTACGAGGTGGCGCCACAGCATTTCACGTTGGCCCTGCGCTGGCGGCGCGAAACGCACTACTAAACCTTCCCAAGAACACGCATGTAAAGCTCTACCATAGCTGCATCGCAGCTCATTGCTAAGTCGTCAAAAGGTATGTCTATAGAAATGGACGAAACTGCAAATGGAGGGCGACATCAAAGTCATAGGAGCGGCGTTCTGGCAAACGAAATTCGTGACATATTATCGACCGGTGAGAACAGAGACCCACTTCAGGCGGCGAACGCCGGCACTTTGTCGCTCGGTCCATTATTTGCACGCCGCGCCCAACGGGCTGAGGGCTGCAGCCATTACGTGTAGCCCGGAGCCCGTCCTCGATCAGTTAGCGCATGCGCACACATAACGAAAGGAAGAAGCTGCTAGCTATCGATGGCCCCAACTTGTAGCGATTTTTCGTACTTGCATTTCTCAACACTGAATTCATTTAATGTGGACCACTTGTGGGTGAACTGTATGAGTAAACGGGAAAAAGAAGTCGTCCCTCCTCCATAATTCAGCGAATGTGAGTTATGTAGGCAGAACCCGCTTTCATGATTTGCGTTTATGTACGCTTGCTGTCTAAAATGCGCGCTATGCTAAGCATCCAGCGTTTTGCGGTACGCAGCTCGCTTCTGACTCTAATGTGTCTGTGCGTGCATTATGTACGTAACATTCTATTCTCTTCATCTGTAGGCCATTTCATAGCAGACAACTTCGCAGCCTCGAGTATGTGCTTGGAACTCAGCATATGTGCCTAGCCAGTATGTTGAAACTTCGCTGAATGTGTGCATATCGTAACTTTGCCTCACATTTTGTCAGAGAATGGTAGGTTGTCTTAGACTGCATGTACTTATTCTATATTATTTAGCGAACTCCCTTCTACATATTTCGAACCTATGACACTATGGCATTTCTTCTAATCTTAGAATTATTTTTCACTATTTCAGAAAATTTCAGGAATGTAGCCATCCCCACTATAGGTGACTAAAGCTCTCTTATATAGTTTTTTTTTAATGCAGCAGAATCGCAATTGATGAGGAAAAGTGAGACAAAAGCATCGCGAACGGGCCCGTGATTTACGCATTTCATCGGGGGCGGGGAGGGGGGAGGGGGGCTTGTTACGAACTCCTCTCAATTTGCCACATAGACTTTCAGCATCTAGTTTGCAGGAAAAAGTGAATTGCCACAGCAACAGAGCATGCGCTCTTTGAATACGTTCATTGATCTCCGTAGATACAGAGAAGCATGACTTGTTACCATTAGTGCTGTTTACCTAAGAAGTTGTAGAAAGTACTCAGCTGCATTTGTCACCGATTGTCTGCACCGAATATGGCGCACTTTCTGCACACAGCTTTGGGAACGACTTCAAACTTTAACGTGTTTTGATGAGAAAGCGCCAAATAGCACATTGAGTGAAAAAGCCGGCGACGTCTGTAGCAGCAGAACGACACGCTCATGACGCTGGCTCGCGCTTGCTGGATCGCGCCTCGACGAAGCATATCGGCAGAAACGGAACACCTGATGCTCCGATAGCGTTCCCGATGTGTCGCGAAGAGAGAGGGCATCGCCGCGACGCCACGTCACCAGCGCGCCTCGATGGAGCAGACACGGCGGGCGGGACGCCGCGGGGAGTCGCGTCGATGCCCCTTTGGTGACAGCTGCTGCTTCCTCCGTATTTCGTCGCGCAGGACGTCGGTGGCATGCGGCATCCGTGATTTCTCAGCAATATCGTCCAAATCATTCCGGTCTACAGTGAACATGCTATCGTAGATACTGTACAGACACATACCCGCACCAATTTAATCACGAAACTCGATAACAGACCCTGCAGCAAAACTACAAACAATTACACGGAGCGTAAACCTCGAAGGACCACTCAGCGGCACTCAATTGAACACTAATGCTTTCAGTTTCACAACTCATATGAAGTGCTTAGGTTTCCTCGGTTGTTTGAGGCCACGCCCGTATTACACTGACTAGAATGGTGTTGCACTCTTGCTCTACCTTTTATCTTCTCGGTTTTGTCGTCCCCCAGTGCAGGGTAGCAAGTCGGACATTTCCACCCGATTAATTTCCCTGCTTTCTCCTTGACGGTGCATTCACAACGGCGATTGACAAGACCGATCGCAACTGGAGACCAGGAAGCCGCCCACGGCGACCGATGTTCACACCGGCGAATCCGACCTGCCCGTCGCCACACCGAAATGTGCACCGATAATGCCGTAGACATCTGCCTCCCCGCCATCACTGCCGCCTAAAATAATCGTCAGCGTGTCCTGCTCCTGGGCTGTTGGTTGGTTCCATAGGTTTTTTAAACATCGAGCAGCGAGCGCTTCAACCAAAACAGTCGCTTTCGAGAAAAGCGACCAATTGCGAACAACTCTGTCGCGCGATCTCTTGGTCTCGCCCCCATGAATGAGCCCTTAATACTCATATGCGTAACATCCCTGCCTTATCTGTTTATTTCTTCCTCCTCCTCCTCCTCCTCCTCCCCCTCCTCTACCGATGCTGGCAGCGCAATCTAAATGAAAGTGACGTATCTGAAGCGTTAAGAAAAAACTATATAATAAGTACTTCTACAGGGAAGAGGAAATGGGAGAGGCCAGTAACACAGTTGCCCATTAAAGCTCTCCAATTGTCTTTATAGCCGCGAGTATTCATCGACAAAGTATTCATCTACAAAATGAGCAAAAGGCTTTGCGGGAGACAAATGACACACCATGCTGAAACCATTAACCTCCAGCGGCCGAGCATGATTAATAATACTCTGCCACTGGCCATTTACGCTTCGGAAGCTCCAATAGAAATGCTTCATCTATATATGCAAGGCCGTATCGCGCATTTCTGTATATTTGCCTGCTAACTGCTTCATCGGAATGAAGCTCGTTTCTCTTGTGGTCATGGTGCAATGCGTTGCTCCCATACGTTGCCCCGAGTTCAAAGCAGGTCTCGTTAATTAGACCATAAATCACGGGTAATTGCATTGAGCTCGTCCTCTGTACAAACTGCGAAATTAGTAGCCGTGGGTTAAACCTCGCAAAATGTAAGCTTTGGCGTAGCTCGCAAATTTGGATGCGACAGAAAAAGAAAAGACACTGTAGCAAGCAACAATTTGTTCCTACTCGGAGAGGCCGCTCGAAAAGAGAAATTCAACTATTCTTTCACCTTTACTGGAAATATTAGGGAAAACATTGAAACAATCGTAACACAAAAAAGTGGCGCGATGTACCCATAATTTACTTGAAATCCTGATATCTATTACCGAGAAGAAACCGAGGGGCCCGACTTTTATTAGCTATATAGGAAGCCAAGAAACATTGAAACCAAGGACAGGATTATAGTATTTTAGTCACGCGGATATGCTGCAGGCATAGATTCTGATCTTTGTGCTTCAAAACGTCAGCAACCATATTTATTCAATCTGCAGGGGCGTCTGCAAGCCATTAATACACCTACAATTTGGTCATGTTGCGATTTTCTCTAACGTTTCCTTCATTTGCTTCATAAGTATTCGTGGGTAGCCACAAATTTTGAGTAAAAAGGTTGGCACGATCGCATATCTGGCAAATAATTGTACTTGCCTCTACAGCGACTATAAAATTGCTATCGGAAGAACGAAAGTAGAAAGGAAATAATTTATCTAGCGCTTGCGCATTTACGTGCGAGAAGTGATCATTCCTCAGAAACAAAGCACGAGGTGTCGGGAAAGCAGTCACACTGTTTAAAATTTAGCTGACAAGAGCACGTTTGAAAAACAAATGAATGATTGATTACTTCTGTGCATGCACAAGTTAAGCAGCCTGCGAAAGCTCAGAATGATAATCAAGCTTGAGATCTCGTGTATATTTACGCTTTCGAAAACCCATATTGGCTAAACAACAGATGTTCTTACCGTGGAATACGCAAACTTTCAGCATGCGTGCACTCAATGATCTGGGCAAGGAAAAACAAAGGGAACCCATTTTCGCTTCAGTAGAGAGGAACAAGAAAGAGCGAGCGCTTGTTTCACGCGAAGAAAGAAATCCCGACTTGAGGAAGCGTGCAATGGTCACGTGTTTGCCATCTGGGGCAGAAAACTGAAGGCAAAGAACCACGCGATTTGGTGACGCTGAAACATGTACTTTTCCACTTCGTTCGCAAATGCGCTTCACGAAATGCTTGCTTTCCAGAACGCATCCCTTTCGCACCACTGCACAGAGGGGTCTATTAAAGGAGGCCATAGCCGTACGGAAATTGCAAATAATAAATTATACATTACAAATATTCAGAAGACGATAAGGAGATAAATAAAACTGCTAATAACACGACACTGTGTTCGCATTTCTCTGGCTGAAATTTGATGTCTGTTACCAGAGAAATTAAAGCAAGACTCGAATTTTGTATAGCGCTGATGTCGTCGCTGTGACATCACACATTTGACTGCATTTTCTTGTAGGTGACAAGTTGTCGTGTGACGCCACCTGACCTTTAGTATCGCAAATTCGTGTGCAAGCAGTTTGCTTAATCACTCAATTTTATTTCGTCTACCTATAGTGAGAGAAGCGCCACCACATGCCCGACCAATAGTCAAAAGCTACTCAATGGTGCCATCAGTACGGGACACATAATAATAATAATATTTGGGGTTTTACGTGCCAAAACCACTTTCTGATTATGAGGCACGCCGTAGTGGAGGACTCCGGAAATTTTGACCACCTGGGGTTCTTTAACGTGCACCTAAATCTAAGCACACGGGTGTTTTCGCATTTCGCCCCCATCGAAATGCGGCCGCCGTGGCCGGGATTCGATCCCGCGACCTCGTGCTCAGCAGCCCAACACCATAGCCACTGAGCAACCACGGCGGGTTAGAGTACGGGACACAGGCAACCTGTGTATTTGTATCAACAAACAAAACATGTCATGGCAAAGCTATGAAAAAGCATAATCTATCGGAGCGTTGTTCTTGTCTTATAGTAAATAAGAATGTTGCGAAAGCGAAGTAATTTACGAAATAAAGCTCCTTTATTCATCAAGAAAGATTTACTACTACGTGATAACAGTGTAGATGTGCACGCGAAAGACCTAAAACAAAAATTAAAGAAAGATGGTAATGCTAGCGCGGTAGTAGTAATCAAAAACATTTGTCTAATATACTAATGATTGAGGTTATATTATTGAGAAGATAGACGTTGCTGTAGTAAAATTAAGATGAAGATATTACGATCACACGAACAGGATAGTAAAGCAGTAATTAAATGACAAAAGGCTTCCGGTGATGTCGTCCGTGCGCCTGCAGCCTTTAGTACGCTTTTACGTCAAGGCGTCGGGAAGGCGGATAGTAATTTAAAATATGCCTCTGTTTTTCTATCGGTGATCTGGACGACGAAGACAGACTCGCAATGCAGATAAGAATGGTGCATGATTGTCACTTGTTTTGTTTGGCGCACATGTAAAATGTATTAGATACTCGAAATACTCGGGTACTCGAAAGTCTGCTCTAAAAGAAAGAAAACAGCACTCTGAAATTCACTATCGCGACTTGAAAAACGCCATCTCAGTATTCTGCAGCGCAAACGAGGGCCGACCGGCTCACGTTCGGATAGAATGTCCAAGCCAAAAACTAGAAGAAAAGAATGACATCACTAGCTCCCGCGCCAACTGGTTTTCGCGGGAGAAAGGTCCAGTGGCGATCAAAGTAAACTGCGACTGAGAGCCGAACGCGCTAACCTAGTTTGTGCATGAGCTAAACCTGTTCTTTATTCCTGCTTGCGTTGATCCGATTCACGACCTGCCGGCGGCAAATTGAGATTTAGTGACAAGAGTGCTACCAGGTCCTTTCGCTACGCGAGTTCCAATCGCGCCTGAAAGACATCGCGAGCTTTGGTGGGCACTGATGCTTCTTGGAAAACGTGGCGATCCCATGTGGGCCTTCGCGGAGGAAGCCATCACGGAAAGAGAGACGACGTGAACCAGGGCGAACGCGCGGGGGTGCAATCGACCCACGAAGCGCTATATATGGCCACCGTAAAGCTCTCGTGTCACCGTTCAGCCATCTACTGTCGGAGGGCAAAACAGGAAAGAAATCATGTCGTAGAAGACCCATACATATTCGACAAGGATTTAGTGCCAGCAGTCGCTTTCAATCACTTGCCTTTATTTTATTGTGCTTTAGCGCTCAAGGTGTTTAAAAAAATGTTAACCTAGAGACTACTTTGCCGCGTGTTTTCGCTTCGCCTGCACCTGTTGCTTTCAATAAGTAAATGAGAGGCTGCAACAATGGCATTGCCCGGAAGCATCATCTAAAATTTGTGCTGGAACAACATAAAGGTAAATCTTTACTTATAGGACAGTGGACGCTTTGGCTAAGCGTCGAAACTGCAGTGGCACTGAGAACGCTAATGACAGACTTCTGTCATTTATTAACGAAGCAGGAAAGAGCGGCGTGATGAAAAAAATAGAGTGCAACAATACCTTGAGGATTGTGCGCTCCTTGCCGTTCATGGTGGGTGAACTCGGCCAAGAAATGTTGGGTCCTGGTTTGTAGCTCTGAAATAGGCTGCCGTGATTTACGAAAAGAGCCACAGTACCATATTCGTGATAGCCTCAAAAAAACTCGGCGAGATACGTGGCAATTTCGCTCAACGAGCGGCACTTCCGTCACTAACGCGTCCCGGGCAGCTCTTCGTGGGACGGCTGACAACGATAGCGCCACCGCTATGAAATCTAAATAAGACCCTCGCCACACTTCCCCCTTTGCGTCGAAGATTGCACTGTTCATCGTCATGACAGTGTCCATTGCCTCAGCTACTGTAAGTGCGGGAATAGTTGAGATTATTCCCAGTCATTGATACTTGGAGGCGTTATCACTTCCGTCTGTAGCAGATGCTCCCCGCAAGAGCCGGCGCTAGTGTGACAAATTTTAGCTTGGCGAGGTTTTTGGTAGAGGTCTGCTCCGTATCACTCCAAGTTTGGTCCGAACCTACCCACTGCGCTTCCTTGTGTTCGCTCGCGCCCAGCGCTCAAGGCAATTGCAACGAAACAAAAAAATAAGACACTTACACTTAAGACTGCTTACTTGCGGCAAGGCGAAAGCATTAGACAGTTTTAGTTGGGCGCCGGCAGCAGCTCTGCGTATGCAGCAAACCCGCGGAGGCGTCAGTGCGCATGCGCACTACGCAGAAGCACGCACGGTATCTTGCGTGCGCCCGGAGCTTTTCACGAGCTGGGCCGCTATCTTGTACACGTTCGAAAAGCCGACGTTCGATTTCGCCTCACGCGATTGGACTAGATTATCCTAGGCCGCGATATCGGCGCAGCCTGAACAATCGCGCGAGGCGAAATCGAACGTCGGCTTTTCGAACGCGTACAAGACAGCGGCCCAGAGTAGCGTCCGCTGCGGGCTCAGCGGCCTTTGCGCGACGTTCTCGCGTGTTCTCGCATGTCCACGAGAGCGCATTTTTCGCTATCGCTCTTACCGACGATAGGATTCCGGCTTGTGGTTTGACTTCGGGGCGGCTGATATTGGCTACATAGTTTCAGAAGCTGGCATATGGCGGCGCTAAGTAGCCCACTACTGGTCCCTACGCGGCAAGTCAGCATTTTCTTTGTCAGATTTTGCGCCCGCCCAACTATTACCGTACCGTGCGCGCGCGCTACGCTACGCAGGTACAGGCGCCCAAATCTTTAACTGGTGTGCGCGAGCGGCGACTTTTCCGTGCGTCAGCGCCGTATGACGGGGCGCGGCTAGAAAGAGTCTGAGGCTAAGCGCATGCGGACAAAGCGCGCTCAGCTGGGCCCATCGTCTGCTAAGCTGTTTCCAGCCTCGCCCCGTCATACGGCGCCGACGCACGGAAAAGTCGCCGCTCGCGCACACCAGTTAAAGATTTGGGCGCCTGTACAACTTCGCACCCTTCGCACGTGGGTGGTTGCGGACGCCCAACTGAAACTGTCTATCATAATGCTTCTAAACTACGCCATAGAGGCGATGACTGCGTCACCCTCACCACAGTACGCCGTATAGGCGGGCTCGTCAGCCGATGGCCAAGTAGTCTGTTTTGCAAGCCATGCCTCGGGATCAGGTTGATTGATTCGTGGGTTTAACGTCTCAAAGCAACACTGAGCAGTGGAGAGCGTCGAATTCACCTTGACCACCTTCGGTTCGTCAACGTGCACCAAAATCGCGCTGCGCGAGCGTGTTTCGCATTTCACCACTCATAGGATTGCAGCCACCGTGGCCGTAAATCAAAATCGCGACCTCCGTGTTGAGAAGCAGAGCACTATAGCCACGGCAGCACCGTGGTGGTTGCTCTTCCGTCAGAAGGCAAGATGAGTGAGGGAGTACTGAGTACTTGCATTTTTATTTTGCAGCTGAGTACACTTTAACAACGGAGAGCACGCTACTGCAGCGAGGTGCGGCAGCCTAGCGTAATGTACGCTGTTCTAGTGTTTCTTTGTCATTTTATGAAACAAGACAATGCGACGAACATGTGAGGGTTCTTTTTTGATTAAAGTTATCATTAGAAAAAGGCTAGCTGTGAAAAAAGCACCATCGAGGCTCTAATTGGATTAACGTAGGGAAACTTGGTGTGCTTCAGAGGCCCTACTTAAATAATGTAGGTGCCTTTAAGCGTCAATCCTCTATAAAAAGAAAGAAAATTAGAAAGCAATAAAACAGCGGATAATGCTCGCGAACTGAAGAAACGCCTAAGCTCTAAAGTGGTGTCATTCCGTTTTTTTTTTCAGACGACAATGACTTTTTAGTAAACCGCTTTCGAATGTAGTTTTCAACATTTCTAGGGCTAGCGTAGTGCGCGCATAAGGCTTTTCGGTTTCCCGAAACGCCTTTGTCTCGTATCGCAGCCGCTGTAGCGCTTAATCCTTTAAACCAGTCCAGTAATCTGGATAAGCCTCACACCGCATTGCTAGTCCAAGCTACTCCAGACAGAATGCATTTCAACACATCTTTCGAACGGGACGTCTTTATCGGCGTGTCGCTCTCAGTCGGGCCACCTCAGCTAGCACTTCTACAATTTGGTAGGAGGGCAGGTAATACAATCTGGAAGAATAAAAAAAAACACATACAGACAAGCTTTAATTTTGTCTAGTAGACAGTCTAAAATGTGAGTTTTGCTGGAAACTTTGTTGTGCCAGATGTGAGAAGAGCCAAAGAAAGCCCACAGACAACTGCTGTAGCTTACGCATTAATCTTGTGTGAGAATCTTTTGTTTTTTGGAATTGAGATCTTGTGTTTGGGTGTAGGTACTTAATTTGGTTGTCTGACTGTACCTGACTGAATGAAAGTTAAGCCCTTCTATGCATCCGCAAACTTTTGTCTAGTGTGTCTGAACGGTATAGTGCGAAGCGAACGTTGCGGTTAGTTTTTGGCATTTGAGCACCTTTTGATAACGAGCCAAATATAGTCAGCTCCAGCCAGATATGCGCCTGTGAACCACGTAGCATTCGTACTAGCACCTTGAACATTGCAGCTCGCGTAGTATTACTATTTCTTAAGAACTTTTAAGGGATAATTTAAGAAGTTGGCCTGAAGGCTGCCGTAGAAATAACGGAAATTTTATACCAGAATGTGAAACTTGTAGATATGTAAAGAGGGTCCTGCACCTTCTGTGCGATTCTGCTCGTTTCAGTGTACAAAGAAAGGTGCTTTGCACCACGCTCCAGAAGCTTAATAGCCATCCCTTTAAGAAAAACAGAACCTTGGACCCTGCTGGCAGCCGACATTAGCCAGAGTTGCTATAAAGGAGCTATAGCGTTTTCAAAATCATTGAGACTGATTGTAAAACTAAAACCACCGTCAGTTAGCTTCGCTGTGTTTGTGCAGGCATGTTTCTTTCATATCTTCTCTTGTCTCCTCATCTTTCCTCCCCTTTTCCCATCCCCACTGCAGAGAAGCCAACTTGACAGTCACTCCGGTGAACCTATGAGCCCTTCATCTCTTATTTTCTTTCTCTCTTGACCATTTTCTATCAAAAGAATAGGACATTCACTTTTTACACCTGTTGCGTACCTCTGTTATAAACATTTGGAAGTCACTTTCCAACGCTAGAATGAACGATGTTCTAGGACTTTGCTGCCGTTCAGCTCACTTCAACAGCAAAGTTCGGACGTCGTCTCGGCGGTGTTCTTGAGATTGGCTTTTTTACATCGAGAAATAAGGCCATGCCTATGGTAACACTAGTCCAATGGCGGCTTGCCACGTTACTGGCTTGGATTGGCGTTGCTTCAGGCTGCGTACCCGAACAAGCGCTCGTTATCGTTAGTGGTGGCTCATACCTTGGATACGGTCGAAACAGCCACTGACTTGCAGAAGCGCACAATTCGGTCGAAGGCTTAATTTCAATAAATGCAATGACGCGAAATAAACTAGGACATAAAAACAGATTCCCCTCATTTTACCAATCTTCTTCAATATGGATATATTGTACACTACGAGATTTAGAAATGCTTCGGGTGTACACTTATTTATTATTGTGGTACAGTCCTATGGCATAAATAAGTCACTACTAGGGGAAGATTCAGTACTATAGCAAAATGCCTAAAGACGCAGAGAGGAAAATCACGGATACTTCTGACTCATCCGGCTCCATTTTTCTTGTGGAGCTCGGGTCTAGAGACTACTGAAGCGATCATTGGCGTTCACAAACCTACAAACGCATCAGATCGCATTCATAAAATTGTATCTTATTCTAAATGCATTTTCGGCAATGCGCACTGATTACGTGTGGGTTATAGGGAAACCTCAGAGTTTCAGTTTTGATTCCTGATTCCTAAGCCGCAGCGAGGCACCTAATTCCGCCGTACTTTACGACAACCCCGCAAGGGAACCGTCGTGACAAAACGCTGCATCGACGTCAACTAGCAGTACGGACCGAGTTAGGTGGCACCGCTAAAAAGAAACATCGGGCCGAGGGCCTTCGAAACAAACAAGGAACGCTGTGAACGCGCCAGTCGTGCCCACGAAGACCATAGCAAGCGCGTGGGTCTGGCACAATCCCCATCACAAATAGCAGCGCAGGCGACGGACAGAGACAAGTGGACACAACACAATCGCACTGTGTCGTCTCTTTTTGTATGTATCCGTCCTTTGCACTGCTACGTGGCGAAAGTAATCTAACTCGGCCGGTTCTGCGTTCTCGCACGCCTTCTTATGATTGCTTTCGTTGCTCCTGCAGCACTCACTAGCCACAGCGTTTGCGTTCGCTTAGTTAGGTCCCGAAAAATCAAATGGCCTTCTTGTTTTCCCTTCAAAGTCAAGCAGTCAGAATGTTGATAATCAACATGAGAAGAACTGCACAAGGTTCCACCTAAAATCACCCCTTCAAAACTCCAGACATTGCTTGGATCGTGGTGAGGAAGTCATTGAGAGCGCAGCAGAATCGAGCATATTTTTAAAAAAGTCTATATTTTAAAAGTTGAGATAAGGTTAGATCAGAGCTTGTAATAAGTACACCTGTACAGTTAGGCATGGAGTGAGATGCGCATGCTTTGTACTGTAAACGGTATTTTTGCGTATTTAGACCATACGTTTGGTACGTGGGGCACTCTTTCAGCAATGGGTTGGGATTGCAAAGTTCGTTTGTCATTTAGTTAGCGTCATGGACAGACGTCAAGTGAGCTCTCCGCTGCGGCGCTGTTATCTCTATTTGTTCTATTCTCATTTATTTTTCATTCATATATTTATTTCAGTATCACTTCTTTTTCTTTAGCTTTTGCAACATACAGTGTAGAATTGGAGCAGCTGACGTACTCTCTACATCAATCTCGCCGGAGCAACCCGAATGTAACCTAACAGAAGAGAACAAGGGAGATCTGATGATCCCCACACAACGCGGCTGCTTACAGTCAACGCATGCATAAGCATGCGAATGGGACAATAGGCAGGCCTCAGTGGCTTGCTTCAGAACAAAGTCCTAGAACATGAAATTTTCTTTGCATTTAATGGTCTGTCCTATGTCATCATATCGGGTGCTTTAAATGGTAAAACACTATGTACGCACGCTGTTGGTTTGCATGAATAAATGTCTGAAAATGTCCCTAGTGAGATACTTAAATCATCGATGACAGTCGGGCTGTCGCTGCTCTCACGGAAATCCACATTAGTGGTGCAGTACGCGGTAACATGACAGAATGGTGTTGAACGTATTCCAAGGCTGCTGGACGAGGTCACGAGAGACCAATCGAGGCATGTAGCATGGCGTTTCCATGGTCGGGAAAATGTTTTAAGCCAGTGTTGTTGCAACACTCGCACGGATTCATCGAACCACAACGTCCTCGTATCGGCAGAGGCCCCGCGTTCTGTTCGCTATTCGTGCAGTTATCGTTAGGTATCTGGGGGGGAAGAAGGATTTCGTTTGGTGCAGGCCATGCTTGCGACGGACGTCTTGGGAGTAGTAGTAATAGGTCAGCGGCCAGAGGTCACAGTGTCAGACTGCACGCTCCTGCCGGAATGTGTTCTCGAGAAGAAGGACGTTGGGCCATTGTAGCTAGACGCAGCTCTTGCAAGAACGCTACGACGACATTAAAAAAATAATCAAGGCAATGAAAATTGAGGCTTTGTTATACTGAAGCGATTGTGTTTATTCTCAACACGTACTGCACGTGGCGCTACATAACGTTTCAACTCCACAATGCAGGTTCGCGTAATGACATGTAAGTTGCTGCAGTCAGATTTTGTGCATTCGTCCCCATTATGCACAGAATGGCGCTCACAGTCAGCAGAAAACGCCTTACAGCCGAGGTCTACAATGCCATATATTGCACAGATGTCTGAATAAAGCTCCTTAAAACGTGCACCACCAACTGAAAATAAAAGAGAAAGGAGGTAAGATAACACTCTTAAGAAATGTCCTAAGCATAATAAAGTGATAGCAGCATTATGATATCAAAACAGCCACGGATAGGTAATGTCCGTAACAGTGGAGAGCAAAGAAGTCAAAGGCACCGACAATTCGCACTGCGATGGGCACGTTTCATGAACGATCCGAGAAGCTAAACTCAAATCACCCACCTTGCTTACAACAGCGTAGGAGGCCATAATAAAGATCTGCGGATGAGCCAGCATATAACCATGCGGGTCCACGGGTCAAGTGATGGCCAAAACGTAAACTGAGGCACGAGCGTATACCGGGTGACTGAAAAAAAACGAAGAACGGCGAAGCTAATTGAACTTTTCTGAACATCGGCCATAAGTGCACGAATTCGTAGGATACATTGGTGGAAATACGCGCATCTAGAAACGAATACCACATATGCCACTGGAGCCAATGTTTTTACCAAGTGATGCAGTTATTGCGAGAGTAATGATGAACGGGAGCAACATTTCTCGATGGTTTTTAACAATTATAAACAAACAGAACGGTTTCACCGAAGAAAAACAAACTAAGTGTCAATTGACAAATTTCATTTATTCTATATGCTTTAAAACAAAACCACGAAAAGCATTGCACCGGGGCTAGACTACCAATTCCTGAAAAACGGTGTAATACAGCAATGTATACAGTCGTATGAAGAAATGAAAAATGGAATGCAAGAAGAGTAGACAAACGAAAACATGCATGTCCCGCTCTTGGTCTGATTGCTTCACTCAGCATAAAGTAATTTGTGATATGCATGTATGCATGTATGTATAGATGCATGCATGTAGTATGCATGCATGCATGCATACCGCAGTCCGCATACCGCCACCGCAGTCTAGTTCCACAGTCTCAGTGTACGACACGCGGTCCGAGAACGTAGTCCAGCTGTCTTCTTTGCAGGAGCCTGGGGTATAAGAAAGGTGCGGACACTCTCAGGAATAAAAATGTATGTGTGTGTGTATGTGCGTGTAAAGAACATATTGTCACGTGGTGGTGACGTTGAAGAACGCACTAGCAATACTGTGAAAGACAAAACTAACCTTTATTGGGTGAACCTGTGCCCACAAAAGCAGGCTACACTTATATCACAACGACAGCGGCGAACACGGTCAGTGACCGTCGAAAATCTGATCAGCGGGTCAAGCGCGTCCGCTTTTATACATCAGTCGTCGAATGTTCCAGAATAATCACAGGGACCCGCGTGCCTTCTACAAAGTTCTACATTATTCGCGTCGCGCACACATGCGATCAGATTACACAAGGTTCAGTCACAGTCAGCTGATGGAAGCATCGACAACATTCCAGAAATTTCCGATACATGCGGGCGCGTATTGCGCTGTACGATAACATTTGTTAGGCGGTGAAACGTGTACTTGTTTGTCTTTATCGAGCGACACGTTTCACCGCCTAACAAGTGTTATCGTAAAGCGCAATATATATATATATATATATATATATATATATATATATATATATATATATACAGTATACTCACAACCCACGGTTAAGGAAGACTTTTTGAAAGTCGAGATAAGGATTTCATCGGGGTACTAATAGAAACGATGTCTCAGGAGAGCAGAATAATCGTCAAGTATCATTCATAAAGGCAGGCTTACGCTATTGAATTATACGCAAAAGCATAAGCACCCGTTGTGCTGCCTGATATGTTATTGAAGGTGTTTGGTGAATGAAAAACAGCATGAACTGGAGAAACTTCGTGAGTTTGGCCCTTAGATTTTTGACACTTAGATAAGATGTATACAGACAAATAATAATGAAAATTCTTGCATTCAGCACGGTAGATTTGTTTCAGCAACGTGCTTAAACAGTAAACAATAAATTAACCACCCGCCGTGGTCGTGTAGTGGCTTTGGGATTGCGCTGATAAGCCAAGCACGCGAGATCAAATTGCGGCCGTTGAGGCCGCATTTTTGGTGGGAGCGAAGCGCAAAAATACCTGTGTACCGTGCATTGAGTGCAAGTTAAAGCCCCGCAAGTGGTCAGAATTAATCCCGACAACCCCGCTTGTGCATGCTTCGTTATCATGTCATAGTTACGGCACGTAAAACCATAGAAATAAATAAATGAACATAAATGGAGTAAGGCTTAACGCACAGTAGGATACTGTTCTAGGCGACTGACTCGAGAATTAAGAAGACGTTTGTTTGTAGGGAGACTATTTATTTGGACACATAATGTGTAATTACTTCAATGAAACTCAGTCCTCTTGTATCCCATTAGCATGAAGACAACTGTGACACATGACGTTCAATTGCTACGCAGAAAGCAAAAAAAAAATTTAAAGTAAGAACTAAAAGACGTCGTGCATCTAAATGTAGGAACGGCCTACTATCAATATAACACAAAATATGAGTTTCATAGTTGTCATATTCACCGCTAAACGTGTGCCGTGCTCCATCGGTGGAATTCATCATCCTCATCGGCCTGGTTACGCCCACTGCAGGGCAAAGGCCTCTCCCATATTTCTCCAACAGCCCCGGTCATGTACTAATTGTGGCCATGCCGTCCCTGCAAACTTCTTAATCTCATCCGCCCACCTAACTTTCTGCCGCCCCCTGCTACGCTTCCCTTCCCTTGGAATCCAGTCCGTAACCTTTAATGACCAACGGTTATCTTCCCTCCTCATTACATGTCCTGCCCATGCCCATTTCTTTTTCTTGATTTCAACTAAGATGTCATTAACTCGCGTTTGTTCCCTCACCCAATCTGCTCTTTTCTTATCCCTTAACGTTACACCTATCATTCGTCTTTCCATAGCTCGTTGCGTCGTCCTCAATTTGAGTAGAACCCTTTTCGTAAGCCTCCAGGTTTCTGCCCCGTAGGTGAGTACCGGTAAGACACAGCTGTTATATACTTTTCTCTTGAGGGATAATGGCAACCTGCTGTTCATGATCTGAGAATGCCTGCCAAACGCAGCCCAGCCCATTCTTATTCTTCTGATTATTTCCGTCTCATGATCCGGATCCGCCGTCACTACCTGCCCTAAGTAGATGTATTCCCTTACGACTTCCAGTGCCTCGCTGCCTATTGTAAATTGCTGTTCTCTTCTGAGACTGTTAAACATTACTTTAGTTTTCTGCAGATTAATTTTTAGACCCACTCTTCTGCTTTGCCTCTCCAGGTCAGTGAGCATGCATTGCAGTTGAATTACCACATATCATTTTAAAAAGTTGTGCAAACTTTGTATAACTGAAATGCAACTTTGTTTATGGTAGAGCCGACTTCCAATAGAATATTTGATGGCAGTGGATTTCAAGTGGCTTCAATTGCAGATTACGTAAACTGGACCCCACGCTACGGCTACAAGTGCCATCTAGCCTTTCCCGCGGCGAAGCAACCTTGTTGTGTCGCTTGTGGCTGGGAGTGGCGTTCACGAACGCATACTCCAACCGTATGGGAATGGCCGAGAGCCCGATGTGCGTTTCCTGTGGGTGCGAGGAGACCATCGAGCACCTATTGTGTACCTGCCCTCGCTACGATGTCGAACGCCTCTCTCTGCGGGCAACTTTACGCAGACTAGACTCGAGACCGTTCACCGAGTCAAAGATACCCGGACCGTGGCCACACCCGTCACTGGCTCGAAAACCGATTCGGGCACTAGTGCGGTACTCGAAGTGCTCGGGCTTAACAGACCGTTTATAGTGTCCTTGTGTATGGTGTCCCTCCCACACGTACTCAGTACTAACTCTCTCCCTTTCTTCCTCTTTCTTTTCCCCGTTCTCCCACCCCCAGTGTAGGGTAGCAAACCGGATGCTGTTCTGGTTGACCTCCCTGCCTTTCCTACCCTTGTTTTCTCTCTCTCTATCTCTAGATGGCAGCAGTGATGGTCTTCGAAAGCGCAGGCTTATTCTGAATAGTGCTCGCGGTGTTGTTAACAGACCCCTGAATTATGAAGGAACAGCGCCAACTAAGACGACCACGAGAGGGAGAACGACACAGGACATGTGTCGCCCTGTGTCGTCCTCCATCTGTTCCGCTGTTCCTTCCTAATTCAAGTACGCGCCATCTAATCCAAATGAATGTTCTTTTGAATCATGTTAACAAAACCCTTGTCCTTGAGTATATATTGCGAACTCGGCGCGCAGCTTCACAGCCCTGACAGAAGACTTGGGCAAAGCATTTATTATTCATTTCACCAACACCGCTGCTATTTTCCGCTTTCTGGGCCTCCTTAGTGACAACACGTTCGATTGGGCCCGATTTGAAGCCGTGCACTGCTTACGAATTACAAATTGTGACTGCGTGACATTGGACGACTCAGTGCACTGCGTGATCTATATGTCTGCGCGTGCGAAACTGACACTCTATCGGGCTATGTAGTGACGTGAGATTCTGTGGCAGGGCCCACACAATACTGCCATCTTCACATACTGTTGACACGTGTACTTGTTCATCTGTATCGGGTGACCGCGTTTCACCGCCTAACAAATGTCGCACAGCGCAGGACGCGCCTGCATGAATCGGCAGTTTTTCGAATGTTATCGATGGTTCTATTAGCTGTCTGTTGTCGCCGAACCTTCTGTTCTCTGATTTCATGAATGCGCGACGCGAATGGTTTAGATGTTTCTGGAAGACACGCGGGCACCAGCGATTACTCTGGATTCTAAACCTGGTACAGCGCCACACAGAAAGGAAGAAACAAGCCTAGCCGGCCAGATACAAGAACACAGCCCTCTCTTCTTCTATATGGCGGGCTCGGCTTGTTTCTTCCTTTCTGTGTTGCGCTGTACCAGTTTTAGAATGCAATACCAACTCGCCCAGTCCTCAACCCTAGTGAATTACTCTGAAACATTCAATGATTGATGTAAAAGAGCCGACGTGCTTGACCAGCATATCAGATTTCCGACGATCACCGACTGTGCTGGCCGCGATTGTTGTGTTTCAGTGTAACTTGCTTGTGAGGCAACCAGGTTCGCCCAATAAAACACTAGTTTCGCCATTCGCAGTTTTTCTGCTTTCTTCGCCGTCACTACCACGGGACAATATCGCCATTTCAGACATAAGCCAGCTTCAGAATGTTTATTTATGCGAGAGTACAAGGCACGAAAAAAATTTGATTTCCTCTACCCCACTTTAACACTTATTAAACCTTGCTGATATCTTTAATTAGGGCAATTAGGTGCACGTTAGAGCAACGCCATTCATTAATGTCCGAAATAAAAACACTAAGGTTATCTACGGACTTGTTGAACATATTGTATTTGTGTTCCCGTTAGCTCGCTCTACCAGTACCCGGTGGTGACTATGCGCTCGATCCCATCACTGCAGTTCTATTGACGATGTTAGAAACAACAATGTTAAACTCGATAAGTGAACCGAGTAGCTCGAAGCTTCCAATCGCGGGCTCACCGACGATAACTGTGAGGAAGAGGTCGTTCTGCGACACGCCCGCGCCCGTCTCCACCCTGCACGTGTAGTTTCCCTGCATGTACATGTCGGCATTGAGGATGGTGATGAACAACGGCGATCGGTTGCTCAGGTCGACCCGCTTGTCGAACAGGTTGCGCGCCAGCGGCCGTCGTCCCTTGCGCCACACGTAGACCTCGGCGCCGTCCTTGAACCAGAGGACGCGCCGCAGGTCCTCGCCCGGCGACAGCACGAAGAAGCAGAGCAGCGTGGCGCCCTCGCCCTGAAGCGCCTACTGCGTCTTGTTGCTGTCCGACAGGAGCCGCACCTCGGTGACCGCGACGCCCAGCACACCTGCGTCCAGCATGTCAGACACAATGTCTTCCATGTAGCACATTTACTTTTTATCTTTAGTTCATCTTACCTACAGTACACGCACTGTAGGCTTAGCTCAAAAGTCGGAAAGGGCACTGAAAGACATTGCTGGCATTTGTAACTTAACCGATAAATCAATCACCTAATGTTTCCACCGATAAAGACTGGTGGAAGAAAAATTAACTTTGGGGACGGAGTTGTAGGAATGACGTTGCATCGCCTGTAATTACGCCTGTAATTAACTCTTCGCTCGTCAATACTTCCGACACTCACTTGACAAAGGCGCCCTTCGTGCAACTCTGACAGCTCGACACGTCGCCTCCGTGCATTCTCACGGCGCTGTGAGTAAGAGCACTCATTAGCGGTTTAATACAGACAGTAAAGAGGGCCTCAACGCTAAGTTCGGCGATGATGAAATGCAAATGGCGTAATGTATGGCGTACGTATCAAGGGCGATAATCACGACAAGTATTGATAGCATATGCACACCTAGAAAATCACGCTGCTGAGTTTAAGGTAAGCGTACCTATGTCCTCGCCCCGATGAAAAAATAAAGATGGAGGAAATGCTTCGGCAAACGCGAATTTATTAAACATGAGGCCAGTTATTGTCGCAATGTAAAAGCTAAAAATTAATAGAACACCGTTTTCACTGCCAGGCGATGTCATGCAGGGTTTCTTTGCAAATATATGCAAGATTACTTTAATTTAAGGCACACATATATCGTAGGTTGTTGATAATACAGAGCAAAAAGTATGAGAGAATAAAGGTGTTATATATATATATATATATATATATTATAAACCAGGTGCTCCTCATCAACTATAAACGAATTTCTATCTTTTACTTCATGACGAGTGTGAAGTCAAGGCACTCTAAAAGTGCCCCGACACAGGGAAAAACGAAGAAAGATTATGACAAAGGCAAAAAACAGGCCACGTATTACGAAATCCAAAATTCGCGAGGACTCAGAAGCTATGCAGATTCCCACTTTTAGAACGTATGCATCATACCGAAGGTGGCCAGAAGAACAAAAAAGGTGCCTCGCGGCTTTTCTTTAACTTCCTCAACTCCACTATATAAGGGCTAACAGAATGCACAAGTTTCCAACATTCGTATCGTGTTTAGCTGCTGAGAAAGGCCTGACGCATGTGGCTCTATATCTTAAGAGACAATTTCAGTGCCTGCAGTTTTTTTAATTGTTCTGCGTTTTGGAAGCTCGCGTGGCCATAAGGAGTATTTCTTTTGCTTAGGTGACGGAACAAAAACTCCCCATTTCTTCACCTGACTTCGCACGTGCATTTTCACTCCAAACTGGAAAGAGAAAAGGAAAACGACTCCAACCCACAAGAGGAGTCAAGAAAGCACTTAGAGTAAATAACAGAGAAATGAAAGAAAAAGTAAAGGTGTCAAAGAACCATTGGCTGCCAGCCTTGCTCTTTCTCATTTTTGTTCTTTCTTTTCCATTCTCTTTCATTCCTACACACTGCTATGGATACCAACACGCTTTTTTCGACAAAGCCCCGTGCTTCTGAATGTAGCACGTACTGTTTTTGTTTTTCGCTCAGCGCTTCACATGCGCTTTCTCCGCGGAATTCCTGAATGTAAATGGGAAATTACGACAACAGCTCGGCGGAGCGTGAAATGCCCAAGTTTCTTTCGCAAATAGCGGTAACACTAGTTACGAACGAGAGGAGAATGGTTAGCTCCCGTTTGCTGTGCTTAGCTTCTGCATGGCCGGGGCGGCGCGCTAGACTTGCAGCAACGTGGCGAAGTAGATGTAATTAGGGAGTTACTCTTGGGACTATAATTTTAGCGAAACCCTCCTGGCACAGTTGACTATACTGTGCATGTTTTGTATTTCTCGCGCGTGTTTCTTTGTGCGTTTTCGGTGTTTTGAAGTTCTTGGCGTCAATCGCGCTTTATCTGCAGCCTGCCGGTGGCTCGAATGTTCTGAACGCGGAAGCATTTCAGAATGAGCTTCCTATGCGGTGCAGCACTTAGTATGAAGAGAAGGCTGAAATAGAGAAATGAAGTAAAGTAAGCAGAAAGACTACGTTTTCGCAGAGGATGTGACTTAGAAAAAGAAAACAAACTGAAATATCAATTAATTTTATATGCTTATAGGAAGGTCACAGTAGCTTGATTGATCGAAGCACCGAAGTCGCTAGTTCATAGAGAAATGTGCTGTTCTGTCAATCGTAAGCAGGCCTGAGGCAGCTATGGTTTATCGAATATAAACGCTACATTCCACATAAAAAATATATACACTTACAAACGCAAGTAGCGAAATAAGCAGAATGAACTGATAGCCTCCAGTGCCCGGCACCATGATGGTTCCTCCCTTCATTTTTATGTCGATCTGCGCTAAGTGGCCATACTACTCTCGGGGTGTTTATTAAACTGAAAATTTTGCAGTTTATTATTATGGCTTTAAACTAGCTTACATTTCTTTTTATTCTGCGAAGGAGAAATTCGGTTATTTTAAGCTGCTTATATTCTTGTGATGTAAACTTGAGACATTGCCAATCGCCGTCAATGTCCGCGGTAAAACCGTCATATATTTCGATCGCATTATTTTTGCCTGGCAGTTACTGTTCTAGTTGAATAAATTACCTTTTCTAAGAACAGGAGCCTTCTTTATGTATTTCAAGAGACACTTTTTCTCTGAACAGTTTGTGTAGGTATCACTGAAACTGTTATTAGTCACTAGACCACATTTCAGTTGTTCCGTCTTGTTGATAGCGGAGATAAATGAACGTCTAACAACGCAGAGAGCATAAGGCAGCCCCGTATCCGCCCTGAGTAATACTTGTTGGTGGGCTAGTCTATTCGTGCTGAATTACGAACCATAATAACTGTGGTCTGTAACAAAGTCATTTCCTCCCCTTATTTTTATGTCGATCTGCGCTGAGTGGCCATACTCCTCCCCGAGTGCTTATAAACTGAAAATATTGTTGTTTATTATTCTGGTTTTAAACTGGTTTACATTTCTTTTTATTCTGCTACATGGCCCCATGGATTGGAAAGCGAGGATTTGTAACCTCTCAGACACTGGAGCTTGATGAAACAGGCTACACGGTACATAACACATTGCACTCAAATCTCTAGCGGCTTCTAAACTCAAACTCACAGAGGGAACTAGTTCTGTTATCTGACCTGGATTACCGACGCGATTACAAGAAAGCAACGTTCGGAGATAAGTGAAGAAATTCCTCTTTCGGCCCTACGAACAATGTTAGCGCTGGACCTTTACTGCTTTACTAGAGTGGTAAGCGCTTGACATTACCTACTTTGGTAACCAGACAATTTTAATTTTGATCCATAAATACTCTTGGAAAAGTGCAAGTCTATCGGAAAGGACGTTCGCTGTTTCTGCGTAATCCCGGTGCCCACTTGTTTTCTGACGCTATGAATTTGTCACCATACTGTTTGAACGAGACCGAAACTCAAGCGCTGCCGCTCTTTTATTCCAACAAAAAATAATCGTCGTGTACCATATGTGGACGGCGAATACAGCCACGAGCGTGCGAACGCATGGGCTAGTTGATACTCGTCAGCCGTCGACACAAAGTAGGCTGATCTTTACTGAAGCTGACCACCAGAATCGGCTGGCGTGTCCTCGCTGAAGTGTGTACCGTACGGTTCATAGCCCTGTAGGGCACTATTGCTGCCCGCTCCGGTTAGAATTACTGTATATGACTCCGGTTAGAGCTACTCTATATGACTCCGGTTAGAGTTACTCCATATGGCTCTGGTCAAAGTTACTCCATATGGCTCCGGTTAAAGCTTCTCCATATGGCTCCAGTTAGATTTACTTTATATGGCTTCGGTTAGAGTTACTCTGTATGGGTCCGGTTAATGTTACTCCATATGGCTCCGGTCACGGAGCGTGGCTCCGGTTAAAGTTACTCTGTATGGCTACGATTAGAGTTGTACTATATAGTTCCGGTTAGAGTCTCTATATGGCTCCGGTTAAATGGAGAAGGCGCCGCTGACGCCCCCTCCAGTGATACATACTAACGCCGCTATTCAGCGAGCTCCACGACGTGGTTCCACCACCGAGTTCCAACAACAGCACGTTGCGGAGAAGCCAATACTTCGGAGGCGAAGGTAACAATGCGCTTGATCTCACCGACTAAGCGCTGTCGAAATCGCCACTGTTTTTATTTTTGTCGCTTCTTCCTCAATACTGCGGGTCGAAATAAGTGTGTTCGCTAGTGTTTTCTCGGTTAAATTGCGAAGTCAATTACCACATGACGCAATGATAGAGCTCTTGCTCTATGACGGCGTTTAGCGTGCCGAACTGTCACAACCGCACCGAAAATGATTATATAAGCATGTGCACCCGTCTAATTTGCTCCATCTGCTTAACAGTGCATGCCCGCAATGTATACATCACGTCACTTGGTATACTCCACGTGGCTGAGTAAATACGCAGTCAAACAAACGTGTCCATCATTTATGTCGCTCGTGGAAAGCCATCCGCGGAGTACTGCATGTCTGCCAGGCTGATCGTGCGTCTGCGCTTAATGTCTCGCGTCAAGGAGCCATCGCCAGGCCTCACACGCGTACAGCTGAGGCAGCCGCTCGTGTGGGCTGCAAAGCAGTAAATAACTCTGTACATGCCATTCTGTGTAGAAGAAGTATCAATCATCTTACGAGTAATCAGCAGCAATCTCATCTTACGAGTAACCAAGGAAAAATGAGAATGATCGCAGTTGATATATATAACCTGGGGCACAATTTTCGAAAGTTATTTCTTCGTAAGTGCTCTTTGCTGCAGGTCCTCTGCCTTCGCTAATGTGCTGCAGCAGGATTGCCTAGAATTTTATCTCACGAACATTTTTAGGGTAAGAGCTGTTTGTGAACAGGTTGCGCGCCGCAGACGGCGTCCCTTGCACCACACGTAGACCTCGGCGCCGTCCTTGATCCAGAGGACGCGCCGCACGTCTTCGCCGAGCGACAGCACGAAGAAGCAGAGCAGCGTGACGTCCTCGTCCTGAAGCACGCACTGCGTCTTGTTGCTGTCAGACAGGAGCCGCACCTCGGTGACCACGACGCCCATCACACCTGCATTGAGCCGAAACAAATCATGTTATAGTTTTATCGAGTACGGCCGCAAGATCGCAGGGTAAGGTAACTGATGTCTCAGAAAGAGAGCGAGAGAGAAGTTTAATGATGCGAAATGCAGAGGTCGGCCTGGGGTACATTTCTCTAGCCAGCTACTCGGCGTTGGGGGAAGGGTAAGAGTGAAAGAAAGAGGAACTTGATCACACTGAATGACCCAGGACTAGAAAAGTAGAAAAAGCAGTGCTGACCTAACAACTTGTCACGTTTTATAGTCGCAGGACATGTCGAAGCCAAGTTGCATAGTAACGCTCTAGACTGAACATTAAGATCCACACTAACATCGACACAAACTTGACACTAACAGTAACATCCTTTTCCACTAAAAAAATGTTCACCACGTAGAAGACCTAAAATGCTGCTGCTTTCACTCATTACATGTGCAAAATAACAGTTTATTGGGTGCACGCACATTATCACATCCAGTACGGCGACTTTGCGATCTTGCCCATTGCAATAATCGCTTTCTCGTCACCTGGAAACCCACGCTCCGTGCTCATTGCCTAAAAAACCATTTCTTCAGCTGCACAAACCTGCACTTATCCTCCACGTGTCCTTGCTCCCTTAAAGGGGGCCCTAAACCACCCCACGGGCTTGGTGAAATTGCATAGTTCACAGGTAGCATACCCTGCTGTGAACATTTCAGCCAAGTTTTGCGGTCGTACACGGTACGTGGAACTCGCAAGCGGAGCTCGAAGTCACCTCTCTCTCAAACTCTCTAATTTGAACAGAACCCTGCTCCTCATTCTCTTCTGGACGCTTTGTTTCATAATAAAGCGGATGTCTATACATGGCTGCTATTGGGAGCTGCGGTCCGATACGTGGCGTAGATACTGCGGCCTCCACAGGGTGCCGCCACGAGTCCAGTGGCTAAGCGCACTCCGGCTCACACAGAACAAATGCGTTTGGCTTACGTTTAGCGCGTTGTAGACACGAAAATCAGAAGTCACGACGTCTACATCAAAATCCAAAATGAAATTTGAACTACGCGCCACGGTGGCATTTCAGTGGCACGCCAAAGTGCGCTGTAGCCTTCGCAATGCAATGCATTGAAGAAGGAATGGGACCACAGCAGAGTCAGCGTTTGATTGCCAATAACTCCGCTTCTGCTCAACACACCAACGTACTTTTTTGGTGTTTACACACCAAAGTACTTTATTGGTGTTTACACACCAAAGTTCTTTTTTGGTGTTTTTGGTGGCTATTTTTGAAATAGTCTATTTTTTCTTCAAACGCATTTCTCAGCTTCGATAATGAGTGGATCAGTGCCCATTTAAGCAGGGTGCACGCTTGGTCTAGTTGGTTGGGCATATTTAGACTAATAAAGCGATCGTAAAACTTGGACACGAGAGGGGAGAATCTTTCTCGAGTGGAGGAAGTTTCTTTCTGGGGATTTCAGACTGGTGCCGCACTGACACCTGTTATTACTAGAACCAGGATTCTAACATAGGCAGACCATGTCTAATATCAGAAGTGTTTCGCTGCTACGTCTGCACACTGAGGCTGAAGTCTCTGTCTTGACTGGATAAAATTCCGCCTTTTCTATCTAGCGGATGATTATCATCTGCTTCGGTCATGCCCTGTGCAAAAATAGTTCGTGAAATTACGCTCAGTTCTGTTACGCTCGGAGCCGACCAACCTGACGGCTATGAGCGATGGCCAATGAGCAAGGCATTTTGCAAGCTTGTGAAATCACTTGCCCATTAGCCATCGATTAGATGCAAAAGGAACCTGTCGCTCTTGCGGAGTCTGCGCGAAACAGGTCTCGATGCTTTTGTAGAAGTTGATTTTCATATTACGGCGCGTGACAGCTCACTCGAAACAAGTTGCTATTTTACCCCGGTGACTTTTATGCCGTTTGTTGTGAAATTACCTATTTCATCACGATTAGAGACGTCTCACGCTTGTCACAGGACATGATTTGGCTCTTCATTGCGCACATTCTGTATATATTTGCAACGCTGCGTCATGCTATGGGTATGTAGAGAGGGCTTTTTTTCTCCTTCTCAGCTATCGCAACAATGAATAGACATCTCTATCGATTTATATCTATATATTCTTGTGCTTTTTTAGTGCTTTGATATCAGCTATTATGGTGGGATGGAGGGCCTTTAGCAGCCAAATTCTTGATTTCGTCTCAGCGAACGCCAAAAACAAAACAAAAGAAAACAACAAAAGAAAGAAAAGAGCAAGAAACAGTGGGTAAAAAGGAAAGGAAACGCTGAAGGCGGCAGCACAGAATTGGGTATAGTGTCCAGATTAAGAAGTTTATAAACTTTATATACTTTCCACGGCGGGCAAATGCCAGCTGTTAGTATAGTGCACTTGGCGCTGGTGCTGCAGCGAGCTTAGTCCGGCTAATGCTGATAATGACAATCTTCGTGATAAGCTGGTAGACGATCGCCTAAAGGCTTTACAATAAACTGCATGCCATCGTACGGTAATTTACTGCCGTACAACGAATATGCGACGATAGTGAAGAAGGTGAGTAAGCGCATCTGTGAGGTCGTTGGAAGCCTGAAAGCCAAAAGGACGGACTTTCGCAAGCTCACAGACCGCCCATCGTTCAAAATGCTCGAAGGACAATCGTATGGGAATGAACGCAGACACCAGCTTGATTTCCTTCCCTGGAATTATTAAAACGAGTGCGATACGCGTCCACTTGAGATCATCGTATCATCGTGTCGCTCCCCTCATATATATATATATATATATATATATATATATATATATATATATATATATATATATATATGAGAAGACGGCCTGCAACGATTTTTGCTTTAGCGTACACTGCATTTTTGCTACATATTTTCCAACAGCATCCTCGTACTTCAGAGGCAGACTCTCCTCCCTAAAGATAACCCAGACCTCTAAGGTCGAAAGCAGCGTATAGGCAGCGCGATCTATCTCAGACGCCATGTGACCACTCAAACATGGCTCTAAATCAGCCGTGCACAGACGTTTTCTCATTGCAGAGCCCCTTGTGACAATAGTCTCGCAGATCGCAGCTGCAGGAGGCCACAAGAACGCTGCTCCGATTCCCGAAGCCCACCTTGTACAGAGCGGCCGTCAGTGACAGCGCTGATAACTTCAAGTGCATCGGCGACTCCAGTGCACATAAACTCTTGGTTATTTTCTTCCTCCTCTTCCTCATTTTCCCCTTGTGCAGGGCAGCGAACACACCTCATCACATGCTTAACCTCCACGCCTTTTACTTCATTCTTTCCCCTCTCTTTTATTTCGTCAAATTATGACCCCCGCCGCCATCAGAGAGGCCGCATGCACTTTTATTCGAAGCTACAAATAAAACGCTGCCAGCCCAGAGGTGAAGCATGGCGGTCGGGGCGTCGGCTGCACTCTCTTATTCATTCTCTTATTCATTCTCTTATTTCATTGTGCTAATATGCACACAAGCGCCTTTTACCCTTAACAATCGCATTGTTCTTGTTTCCTTCCAAGCAATTTTCTCTCCTCCTCTTTTCAACGCGGTTGAACGAACTTGTGAATATAAATGGCGAATTATGAGGACGGGGTGGCGGAACGTAAGATCGCCCGAGAAGGGACGGTGCCTTGGGGAACAGCGCTATGATTTTCGGGATCATATTTGTGAGCAGTTCTTTGTTTTGTCTGTCTCGCCGTAGTTTTGCTTTTAGGCGAGCACAGCGCTCTTAGCTTGATGTAGTTACAACTTCTTGCGTGCCGTAACGTTAATGAAGCAGTTGCTTTGCGGACAGTAATTCTTGCAGAGAGACGCACCATTTGCTTATGAACCAGACGTTTACGTGTTTCTCGCTCTTTGGAGCGCGCTTGCTACGTTAAACTTTAAAAGCCAGTGAAGTCTTCTGACATGAAGCTCATTTGCAGGGATTATTGGTCCTGTGCAGGACATCGTAGGCTCTTGTTGCTGACGACGGGCGAACAGCAGAACGATATAATAAAATGGAAAATAATCGGCAGATTCCACGAACTGAGGAAATATTTATTATCAGAAGCTTTCGGCTGGTAACTGGCTATCAAGCATAGCTTGGAGGAAGAGGAGAAGGCGGAGGAGGAGGAGGAACGGAAGGAAAGGTCGCGAGGTCAACCAGCTATATATTGTCTAGGTGGTCTTGGGTCAAGCAAAGGCGCCTTCGGTTTGCTACCCTATGCGAGGGGAAGACGTTAAGAAATGAAAAGATAGAAATAAAGACAGAAAGGAGAGGGAGGACGTAAAGCGCTAGCAGGAACATCGTTTGCGTTTCTGCAAAGCACTGCTTGAAGAACTAACATAGAGGAGACGTTACAACCAGTTTTATTACGACATGGGCGATCTGATACAGGGGAAACTGGCGTGCTCTCGTTTTTAGAAGCTTGCTGCCCTGAGACGTGGCGTACGCGCATATGGCTATGGTGCAGCTGACAATTATTCGCGTGTTCCATTCCTACGTGGAAGAGACTCATTAACTCGTTTGTCTTCTTGTGACCCGCAAGATTCACTTGGTGTCTGACAAGAAATACCGCAAAAGCCTAGTGGTATTTATTGCCAAGCAGAAATGCCTGACACAGGCGCACGCAGCCATGCACACACACACCGTCGAATTTTATTATATGGGTCCTATTTGCGCGCTTTAATTGCGAGGGCAAGCAGTCTAATTTAAAAATTCGCCTTAAGATTTGAAAGTAGTGCTTTAGACGCCTGCTGACCCAATCTGTTCATTTCCGTTGACGCTCCATGTGACTGCAGGCACGAATTGAAGAGGAATAAGAAGACGCCTGTCCCCATGTCCGCGTATACTTAGCCCTGTTATCAATAGGAACCTATTGGCGAGTAGACCAACAACATATAGGGCGACATGAGAGCAGAGTCTTCCTTTCTCGATATATATATATATATATATATATATATATATATATATATATATATATATTTGTAGAAATGATTGCTTGGGCATGTTAGACGGCTGTATTATTTGACAACAAACCGAATGTAATTGAAGTCTATGATTTTACGAGCCAAAACCACGTTTCGATTGTGAGGCACGCCGTAGGGGAGGACTCCCGATTAATTTCGTCCACCTTGTGATTTTAACGTGCCCCGAATGCACGGAACACGGGCGTTTTCGCATTTCGCCACTATTTAAATGCGGCCACCACGGCCGAGAATTGATCCCGTGACATTGTGCTTTACAGCGCAACACCAAAGCGGCTTAGCCACCACGGCAGGTACACCAAACTGAGGCTACACGGAAAGTGGCATATTTATTACAGCGTAAGCTCTTATGGGCTCAATCCAATAGTAGTTCCGGGTTGCCATGTTGTCCAACACCGCCACCCGTGTCCGTCGCAGCCATCGCGAGAAAGGAAAAAAAAAACTCTCAGTTTCCGCTTGAATAAAACTCGGGGCCTTTGCGCGGGAGCCAACTACTCTACTACTGCGCCATGCCAGGCCTTGCTCGCTGCTGCCGAAACAAGACTTGTACAGGCGTCCTAGCACGCGAGGAGTCATGCAATTACACGCGATGTGAGATGCGTGCCGCGTAGCGTCAATACGAGTACCCCTTCCATTGCAGTTGAAAATTATGTCACTAGGTGGCATGTCATGTAGCAGTTGCATCGTATTGTGCCACTTGTGACGCGATGTGAGATGGGCGCCGCATAGTGTCGATACATGTAAACTTCGCATTGCAGTGGTGTTGTATTCTACCAGGTCTCACAACAGGTAGCACTTGCATCGTGTCATGCCACATGTCTAGAGATGTGACATGTGCGCCGCGTAGTCTGGGTACCTGTGTACTCTTCGGTGCATGTTATTGCGTTTCCTTGCAAGGTACGAACCGCTGCTGAGGAAGCGAATTGTAGAGGTATGCGCGATGCTGACAACAGGCAATGTCGGGCTCAGAAGACCACTGTGCAGAGAGCAGCAGAAGCCGCCGCTCGACGTCTATGCCGGGCGGGTGAGTGAGTGAGTGAGTGAGTGAAATAACTTTATTAGGTCCAGAAAAAACGCAGGGGAGACGCCGCGCCACCCGGCTAGTCCCATGTAGGGACCGCCAAGCCGAGCTTGACGGCCCGATCGCGGGCACTCTGGACGGCCAGGGTTTGGTCACTGAGTTTGGGGCTGCGGGTGGTTCAGTTCGTTCTCGTGAAAACGACTCAAGGAGACTTCGCCACGAAGACCCTCTAGTAAATTTAGCAGTTTGCGACAGTCTCTTATGAAGCCGCTCCTCCAGCTTATGCTGTGACTATGGCTGCGTGTGCCACGCAGGCCCATGACTTTTTTTGTGCCGCTTTTATTGCTGCATATGACTGCCCTTTGTTTGGTAGCGAAGTACTTAATAACTGTAAGTGTGCACTTCCCCTGACATCTTGCTTTAACTTATAGAAGACAAGCCTGCGAAATAATGGTTGCCAAAATTTGCAATAGATCAATCGTTCAATCAGTCAAGTGACAAATACAGTGGCGGCATATATATTCTGCCGCGCATTTTTGCGCCGCTTTCTGAAACAATCTTGCCCAGCATAGGCCCCGGTTCTTCAGGTGTGCTTGCCACTTAAGAGTAAAACATGTTCAATAATATCTGTGTTCCTAGGTCTACGCCAGTTTAGAGTATAGCTAGTTCATGTCGATGGAGATAGACAAACATATGCTTTGTACTTTTCTGTGCATGTCACTCATTGCTGACTATAAAAAGTCTTCAAACATTCTTCTATGGCCTGCCTATACACAAACAGTGGACTCTTGGCCTAATATTTTCAGTGGACTAACCTGCACACATTTCGTTTTGCACTTTTCTGGATAGCAATAACTGAAAGAAAATATTCTTCTTAGAGACTTTTGCTTTTTTGAAGCATACAGGCTTTGCAGAGGTCGAAAAGGTCGATGAGAAGGCCAACGCGGTCTACGAGAGAGAGAGAGAGAAAGTGTGCAAAGGAAGGCACGGATCTTAACCAGAGGTAGTTCCCGTTGGCTGCCCTGCACGGGGTGGGGTGGGGGGGGGGAAGGGTAGGGCGATAAGAAGAGAAAGGCAGTGGAAGGGCGGAGAACGAAAAAGAGAGACATGGCGAATGGCAGAGGGGCTCGGCCTCTCTGTACCGACGTGGGAGCTGCCCGCATCAGTCTCAGACTGATCCCTCAGGACCTAAATAAAGTTCTTCATACCATACCATACAAGCAAACCGCGTACACTACAGCGCGCTTGGAGGCGACTTTAGAGTCTATCGTGAATTCCTGTAGACTGCAGAGATCTTCATAGCGTGAATAATACTTTCTGCGCGGATGTTCTTCGGAATAACTGGCCTAGATCTTTTAGTTCTGACAGTGGACTGTCCAATTGGTCCATCACTATGCACATCCCTTGCCTCTTGGCACCATAGCGCGGGCAGGCGCACATAATGCGTTTGAGCGTCTCTTCACAGCTGCATATGTCGCACGTGGGACTATTAGCCATTCCAATAAGGAAGGCTTGGTAAATACAACGCCTAGCCATAGACGGTACAGCATGGTCTGTTTAAGTCGTGATAATCCAGGATGTCGATGCGTCTATATATCCGGAGCCAACGAAGCAAGCGACACTTGGTATAAAGGGTCGAGTCCCACAGGGACGAAGTGCAGTCACGGGGAGGTTTACAAGAAGTCTACAAATAGTATACAGAAAGTTATTCTTTCAGTAATGGGGATCCTGTAGACACTGCTCTATTCAAATAATATGCTCATATTCTTCAGCCTCGTTGAGGTCTTCACGTAACTTGCTCCCTTTCCGCAAAATGAAAATGGGGGTGCTTCACGTAATCCTGTTAATCCGTTCTATTTGGTGCGCGCCATCACAAAAGCTCACGGCTCCTAGGTTGTCTGACAGACAATCAGAGGAGCTCCTTCCTACCTCCAAACTTTTCCCCTTTTCCTTTCCGCTTCCCGACATCCCCGTTTTTTGAAGAGTGACAGCGATGTCGACTGCTTGTGACAGCACCGGCACGCTCCGCTATATTCACCGCTTATTGCCGTACACTCCCCCTTTCTCCCAATTCCCTTTTTTATCTCGACCGGTTCTCGTCAGGATTCGCTGATTCTCGGAAACCACGCAGTTTCCTTTTCGAAAGGCAGCGCTTCGTTTCTGAAGCTGGGAGGGGGGGGGGGGGTATCTAGTCTGCGTGTGCAGCCATCCTTCCGGTTCCATGAGGAGGAAGAACCCTCGTCTCCCCACCGAGTCGACGCTATTCGGAGATCAGCGGGGAAAGGTGCTTTAGAGGCCGGAACTGGGCGAGTTGTCGACGAGGAGGGTACAGCTGCAGCCAAGTTGTGCCCATACGAGCACACGCGATAGATCGTCCTCGAATGCAGACTAAACAAAGAGGCTGGCTTCAGCGCACGGAAGTTGGCTGTACAAATCATGCTGACTTGTCCTCCCGAAGAGGAGTGAGTGTCTTGTGGCTTGTCTGGTAAGCATGCAGGTGACAGAGACTCAACCGACAAAAGCGAGAGAGGAAGCATGCGTGCGTGATGATGCAATGTAATGCAATGTAATCGAACAGCGCAAAAGTTATGCTTATTGATGACGTATGTGTTTCTCAAGCAAGTCGAAATGATTCGTTTAGGTACGTGTAGGAAAGCAAGGGAGCATCAGCCGTTAGATCACGTACAGATTTAAGAAATGAGCGAGTTTTCTGTCACACGTCATGAATGCACAAGTTTCAACTGTACACGCATCATTTGCGTTTCCGGACTTGGTCGAATAAACTGAAACTGAAACTGAAACGGATCATATCCACCTTGAAGGGGCAGCGCAAGACGACAAAGACAAAAGGCAGGAAACACAGAGGACAGCGCCGAACGCACAACGAACTTTATTAGAAGGCATACAAAAACTTAAGTACTACAACCTACACACACGTTCTCTCCCATCCATGGCGTCATTATCAGTGCGCAGGCAAAACGCAAAACCCTGTAATCTAATGCTACACTATATATATGAAGCGGTTTAAAAATGCAAATTCACTGTCATACTAATTTAATGAAGACATGCTTACACAACGCGATCGTTTTTTCCTGAAATAGTAGGTCTCAATAATCTCCATCGCGCTTAGCAATCCGACTGCGAGGGAGATTATTGAGACCTACTATATCAGAAAGAAAAAGAAAAGGATCCCGTTGTGTAAGCATGCCTTCATTAAATTTGTATGACAATGAATTTGCATTTTTAAACCGCCTTATAGTGTAGCATTAGATTACACGGTTTTGGGTTTTGCCTGTGCACTGATAATGGCGCCATCGATGAGAGAGCACGTGGGCGTAGGCTGTAATACTTAAGTTTGTGTATGCCTTCTAATAAAGTTAGTTGTGCGTTCAGCGCTGTCCTGTGTGTTTCCTGCCTTTTGTCTTTGTCGTCTTGTGCTGCCCCTTCAAGATGTCCAACCAGTACCAACTCGCTCAAATGTCGATTCTTTTGGTTATGTCCACAAGTTTTAAAGCACATAGTAGCAAGCACCGTCGTCTGTGAGACACCATTCTTAAAAAAAAAAAAATTGGTCCGACTCGGTCCTTGCTCCCACTCTTCCGACGCGACGCACAGGGGAAACTGTTGACATCTCCCGAGGAAAACAGTACATTTCCCCGCAGTTTAGAGGCTTCACTTCGCTTTTCTTTCTCTTCTTTGAAAGCTCGAACGCTAGAACCATTTGTTTCAGGGAAAGCCGTTCCTTCCTTCATTTTTCTTTATTTTTGAAAGAGTATTGCTTCACGCAATATACAAGGCACACACGTGGCAGAGTTGTATAAACTGAGGACCGCGACCGAATCTGCTGGAATTAAAGCGATATAAATACAAGTACAAACGTGCAACGAAGGAACATTAACGGGCGTCGCTCCATACGAACGTTATTCACAAGGGGTGGGAGGTGAAAGCACTCCGCATACAGGAATCCGGCATTCCTCTGTGCTGGCACGCGCGAGAGTGAGTCATGCCCGGGCGAGCATATTTCAGGCCGGGCGGAGACAGTACAGTGCAGCGGTATAGAGGCTGACAGAGCCAGCAACCCTTAGCACTTAACGACGGGTTGCGTTAGCTTACTTTAGTTGAAACACGTGTCTACCGTACGCTTCTCTTACTGTTACTAGTTGAGAGTAATCGGGGTGGTGTGGGGAACGTGCACAAAGATTTCGGCATTGCTGGCACGACATGATGAGCCATGTCAAGCGCAATAAAAAGACAAGGACCAACCAAAGGAGAGCACACGAACAAGCAATACACCAGTTTGATATTATAGCCAGGCTTCGAGGATGATATACGACATTTGCCATGTTACAGGGCGACCAATAAACGTCGAAACGAAATGTAGCATCGAACAAACGGCATACACGAGACTTTGTTGAATCAAGCGAAGAGGTACAGCAGTATGTTACGGCGATTTCTTTTGTGTAACCAGGAAGCGTCTGTTAAAGAAATGAAAGTGTAGACCACAACGTCATTCCGTGTTTGGACGGGGTCTTGTAGCTTGGCATCTGCTAGTACTCCTCACTTATTCTGGCAACGTGAAAGCTGAAAAGGCCTGTGGACCTCGATCATCCAAGGACATTGCCATGTTGCAAACGTCACCACTGGGCAACTGAACTGTCGCTCATTTTGGCCGCGGTCGTAAGTGGGCTACACTTTGTGGTCAACGGCGCATGAAGTTGTAAACACATCGCTAAGATCCTAAATGCATTTCTCATAAAACAGACGCCATTGACTGAGTGTTAGGTCACCGAGACACCGCTACCTGCTGAGCCTGACCGATACCTTTGGCCTGGATGACCGAGACTTCTCAAGTGCTCACACTCCATGTCTTTACAAAACTTCTCTTATGCAGGAGTGCTTTCTCAGCGTCCAAAAATCTTGCGGTCGCCAGGCAAGATCGGCAGGATAGTGAGGCGATTACCAGGTTATGGCCAATAGCAGATGGCCAATCGCAGATATGTAGATGTTTTGTGAACACAAGCCTATAGTGACTGAATTCACAGAGTCTCGTATTCATAAAGCAGTTTTTAAGCTATAAGGAGGTTTGTAGGAGCAGGTACTAAAGCCAATCAGGGTAACGAACATACCATTAGCAGCGGCCGTTGACCAATGACAAACACATCTTACGAACGAGAAACATTGTAAATTCATTGTCGAAAAACATTGTGAATCATTGTGTTTGTGAGAGATTTTCGCCGTTGTGGTTCATGTTCATGTTCTTGCAAGCGGTTAAGGCATAAGAACTTTCTAATGAATTCAGACCCAAATGTGCGAATGCCAGCTTCAACCTCCTCGTCACTGCACGGTATTATTGAAACGATGTTTAGCTCGTGTTTTGCTCTGCTTGCTGCTTGCGTAAGCTCGATGGGGAGGGACCCGCCCCTTCGGTCCAGCTTCTATTATTTCAGTTTTTTGTATCCTTCTACAGACAGCCAAAGCAGCGGTAAGCCCATTTAGCTTGATGGAATCCGATAAAAGAAACACAAGGCAGTGAAAACTAACTAATATGTCCCGAGACCGACACAGGGCCACAGCGACGATAAATGTAGGAAATTGAAATAAAAGTGCAGCCAGAGACGCTCGGCCTGAGGCGAAAGAAAGAAAATATCGTTGCGTCATAATTCCAAGAATCCGCGCCTGGTGCTCTGTAGTGAGGTGTTCAAAAAAGGAGGATAAACAAAGAACCCTAAAAAATGAAGTTATTAGTCACTATTTGTGTGGGCGAGGAACACCTGCGAACAGGAGATTACGCGGCACAATCAGTTTTTCATATTTTCCTGCAAATCTCTTTCTTTCTGGCTGTCAAGAAATTCTAGGAGGAAGTGAAGAGCCAAAAAAAAATATTAATTCGGATATTCACGTTCGTACACCCCTACAAGCCAATATGAGCCCTTGGATGCTCAACTATTGGTAAAAAGAAAGGGGGGGGGGTAAGGAAGAGACGGCAGGGCGAAAAAGTAATGGAATATAAAAAGCGCAGCCGGCGCAAAGTAAGAGGCTTCATCGCTTTGAGTGGCGCGTTTACAGTTCGAGTCTTAAACTTTCTTTGCCTTTCTTTTTTTTTCTAACGAGCACTCTTTGTCGTCGCTAAGGCAACTCTTTTTGAAAGCGAGAAGAAGGTGGTTTCTACACGATGAAATTTGTTGTCCCCGCTTTTCAAGTGAATGTCCGCGGGCTTTCGACTTCCATCGTGGCTACGCGTTCTCTATCCAATAGATTCGGTGCAGTCGGTTCGTTCGCAGAGCCAAAAAAAAAAAAAAGACAAGGACAGAGGAGGAGTGCTGTTTCATATCCTGGTAAACGCGAAAATGAAGAAAAAGATATATAATAAAACACGCCAAGGCTGATAACGGAACAAGTCTGTACGCGGGAGGGAGAAGCGCGTTGTTTGTCATTCTCCCCCGCAACCGCTTTTCAAAAAGTTTGTATCGGATAACCTTATTTTTTAATTTCTATGTGAGCACAATATTGACAACAATATACTGGCTTTCATATTTGAAGTGATTTTCTTCCTATGATATTATTCTGCTTTTTTTTTCATGTTCTGGCGAACTCGTCCAAGCGGTATTTTAACGCGACGCTGCTAACGGACGATGCTGGAAAACGGTCGCGTGAGAACTGAATTACGACAAGCACGCAACACTAGGGACGCTTCCTCCCCTGCATGGCGCTTCTGAACCTAACTTCTCTAAGCTCCAACTTTCGCGTTGAAGCGCTGAGGGGAATGGGGATGGGGGGGGGGCGGGTATCGGAGAGTGGTTTCCCTCCATTTTGGGGAATACGGGACGAAGGAGCCTTTGTCGCGTGCGAGGGGTCCGCGGGGCAAGCGCCAGTGGGACAGTGAGTTCCGTCGAGGTGGGAGGGAAAGGGCGGGGGGGGGGAGTATGTGGGTGAGTCGGGGTTGAGTCACGAGTCTCTCGGGGTTGCTTCCATTGAGGGAAAATGGACGGAGAGGGCACCGGTTCGTTTGACCGTCGATGAAAACAGCGGCTACGCTTGCTTTTCATTCGCGGTAACATTTATGCCCCTCCACGTGTCAGCTAAGATGACATGGCGTTCACGCGAAGCACCTCATCGGCGCGTCCGGGTGTGGGATTTGTCATGACTCCTGTACAATCGTTAAACTCGCAAAAGCCAAGACGTAGCAAACTACTTGAGGACGAACTTTGTACAAAGTGCTGACTTGACGCACAAGATTTATTTTTCTAAATAGACGATCGACTGCGGTAAATGACAGGGTTCGGCTGATCCCGAGTGGGCATGAGATGAGGGCGACGGGAAAGCGTCGGTCTTGGCTTGACTTTTTGATAGTTGGGTTATCACGTGCGGCAATCAGCACGGCTTCCCTGACGTCCAATCGGTTTGGGCAAAGAAGAAAAGCCGCGCCCTATTTACATAATTTTCTTTTCATAAATGAAAAGGCAGCTTTTCTGCAATGCTTCAAGCGCGAAACAGCAAAGCATGTACTGCTAACCTGCCGGATATGCTTGATGGCAATACGATTTTCTTTATCCTCCTGAGACCCGGGATGCATTTGGGTGCACAGATTTTTCCCAAACTTTCAGAATAAATCAGTATGGTTATGAAGGTGAAAAGTGTTAAATGTTTTTTCAATAGGGGTGATAATTTCAGCTCAGCGCGATGTCCAATATATTGGACACTGGGATGCTACACGGTCTCTCTTCACCCTGCGCGCACGTAATGACGTACCGCAGATATTACGCAAAACTCGTGTGCAAAAATATTTTAATAACTCAAAAGGCAAAGTATTCAATAAAGTACATAAGAAGAGCATTCCTCTGCTCAAAAAAATTTTTGCTCTTGTGTTCATTTCCAGTGGGCAATTTCAAGACACCTGTTTGTCCTTGGTGATGCAGAAAAAGAGCCGACATTTGGTGCAAAAGAACTTTGTTTTCATGTCGCAGCCCTGTAGTCTGCAACGGGCAGCGTTTGCAGTGTCTGCCAGTATTGAGTAGTGGGCAGTGCTCTTTTCTTGGGGTTCTCGAGGAGACAGCCGAGCCTGCTTTGATGGCGGATGCCACTCGGCTTCGTTCTCACTCTCCGTTTCATCCTGCTTCTTCCCTTGAGCCACGAGACTCTCAGCAACAGATTGGTGGAACTGCATATATTTGAGTATATCTTTCCGCTGTTTCTTTAGGGAGCGTATGTCCCGCGTGTTCTGCACCCAGGAGTTGTTGAGGGCAATGTCGAAGAGGTGAAAGATGGCTCTGATTGTCCACTTGTTGACGCTTGCTTTTACATGCAGTAACTTATCATTCGGTCCGCCTTGTCAACACCGCCCATGTTGAAGTTGTACATGCGAACAATATCTGGTAGAGGGATATTGATATGTTTTTCCCTTACAAGACCACCTTCGACAGTAGGTGTCTTGCGGGACCAAGCCATGGATTGAAAAAAGAAACGTTATTGGCTTAATTCATCAGGCACGCGAGGCCGGTCCCCCGAAGAAAAAAAGAGACGCGATTTCGTCCACAAGCCGCTAAACGCGAACAGTACTCGCCTGCTGTTCATAACAAGGCCATCGCAAAAGCGCGGTCAAAATAACCGGGTTGAGTCCTAGCGTCCAACGTAATGGACACGCGAAATCAAATGAAGAGTAAAAAAAGGTAAGCGCGCGAACAGGTAAAATTCTGTATTCTGCGCGTATGCTGTTGTATTAACTTTATTATAAAATCAAAGATATGCCCTAAAAGCAGGTAGAAATACGAGAAACAGTGCTTACTTCTCCGGCGGCTGCCGTAAAACGCCGCGCCGCTTAATGCCGCCATTGTGGAACTGTTTCGGCGGGAATTTGAACGATGTATTTTCATCAATGCTGCATAGATGGCGCAAGCAGGTGTCCAATAAGTTGTACAGTGCGGTTTTATGACGATGAAAGCCTTGTCACAGGAGTACTGTCTCATATCTGAATGTCCAATATATTGGACAAATCCCCATAGCGGGGTCTCAGGAGGTTATGCAGTGAACATGTGAAGTACACAAAATTGCTTGGAACGCAGTTGGCAACATGGGCATAACAACCAACTGCTGTTTCTATGATGAGCATTGCCGCCATAATTTGGGAATTTGTCTACGCGAGAAAACCAACTCAGGAGTTTTTAAAAGAGTCTGCTACCTAATATACTAAGCCGCAAGGTGCAGCAGATGCAATACGCCTCATTGCAAACGTTAATGCCTGCCTGCATGATATGTGCAACGGACTCTGTACGGGTTGAAACATCAGCATAGTCCGAAATCCGCAGGATGTTCGTCACCACGTCATGCCTGTAACGAAAGACGCCCGTACGACTGGGATCATATTGCGTAAACGGTGATTGCAACCGGCGATAATCAACTGCTCCAGAACTCACCAAAAAGTATCAAATGCCGTTTCTCGCCATTCTCCCTGCCTTTCCCCTTTCCTCTGTCTCTCTCTCTCATCCAATCAGTGTCATTTATTCAACAAGAGCAACGAGAACGAACGCAAATGATGCAAACGCGTGTTGTGTTGTTTCTAAGTCCTTAATTACTAAAGTGCGTTATGTTTTCCTTACGCAGTACAAGCGTCAGTGTGGGCACAAGCGCTTCTGCCGAATGGCGTCAAGTGAAGGATTTGTGCAGCGCCTCTATTTTATTTATTTATTTTTTTGACAAATAGCTGCTAAAGGCTACTTCCAAGGGTTTCCTCGTTTCTAGGTGGCTACGCACTTTATACGTGCCCAAAATACCCACGATGTAGAGCAGTTTTCGCACGTAAGAAGATTGCGTTATACGACCGGAGTGGCGTTTCAAGAAAGAAAGAAAAAAAGAAATAAAAGAAAGAAAGAAAGAAAGAAAGAAAGAAAGAAAGGAGTAGAATAAGTGCGGTGAAGAAGGAGAATGAGGCGAGGGGGAGGGAGGGGTTATGAAACATTAGGAAACAAACGACGCAGTTTGACCATTCGAAAACATTATAGTGTGATGATCCTGATCTGCACCGGCTTGCCTTGGCATACCCAGCTTATGCATCTAGCCTTCGCATACAGGCGCTCACATCTGGCGTCTTCGACTTCCGAGCAATTGGCGAACACACTCAGCTATGCCATTCGACCAACGAACCAAGTGTTGGTAACTCCGTCGGACATTGCTTCCTTCCTGGTCGATGCAGTTCCCGCCACGCGACCGTCAGCATCCGTTTTCACGTGCAGCCTCTCGCTACGCCAAAGGCAAAACGGACGTTATTTCGTGAGATTTCCTCACCTTGTATTTCGTCTAGCGCTGAGAACACGCTACACTCGTGGCTGCTGCGTAGCGCTTGCCATACTTCGTAGGCAAGAACGCCGGTAGTTCTATGGGAGCATCTCGACTCCTTGGCTATGTTGCGCCTATCCGCAGACCTTAGAACAGATGAATTAGCGCGCCGCGAGCTGGACCGCTGGTTCGAAAGAAGAGCTGATGCAGCGATTGCAAGCCGACATTCAGAAGCACCGGAAGTCAAGGCCCACAGTGGAAGTCAGCGTGCCTCCTCCGACCGGCACATAAACACTGCCCCTCGACCCAGGCACAATCCAGTGCCTCACCTTGCTATTCTGGCATTTACTTTTGGCCAAAAGCCACAGTGACTACACTGTCAGACCTGTAACCTTTCATCGTGCCGTTTGAACGCTCGCCCAATCACAACGTTAATGGATGACTTATGATGTGAACGAGTGTTCTTGGGAGGAGTGCTCTGCCATGCGCCTCAAAGCTTGCATCAAGCATAAAGGTACCGCACGGACCTGGCATCCCGCATTTGGGAGCTAGTACGCAACGTGGGTCATAGGGTCCGCTGATCTCAAAGGCGCATTTTGCTCAAGATAGTCGCTCAACAAATGAAAAGACCAGAGGTTGAGAGTGTTTCAAGAGCACTCCTAGAGTCTGCGAAAGTATGAGTTCTGAAATTCAGAGTAATTTAGAGTTACCCGGTCACACTTCCCGATTTCTAGAAAATTTAATACATGCTGCATGGCCTACGCGAACCACCCATCATAGCCGCGATTGCAGCTAAAAGGCCTTCAACAATAGCTGATTTCATTGCGACTTACACCAGCCTCAAAAAGAGATCACGGTATCTGCAAGGTAAAGTAGGCCTGTCACCTCTAGTCTCTTTGTTTAAACTGCTTCGACAAATGTTCCTCACATCTAGGAGGGAAAAAGTAGTAAGTCCGTAGAGCGCCAAATGCCCAATCCAGAGCACCTCTTCGAGGAGCACCACCAAGAATGCACATTTTAAATATGCCCAGTGATCAACAAGAGTCACATATGCGGCTATTTCTGTGCATTACAGTGATGCAGCGCTCCGTAACGGCCAAGAATTAGTTCAAGCTGCCTTGGGATATTTAGCATCCAAACGCCCTACGCGGCCCAGCTTCCCACAACAGCCTCCATCGTCAGGTAATCCAACCTCACTCAATGTGCAACATCAACGATCCTTGCCCAGCACTCATGTTATACTGGATGGCTCGCAAACACCAGCGTCCATTTTACAACGCAGCTATCATTGAAGTCGGCTAATGTGAAGCACTGCGTGACTCAGAATCCAAGACGACATTAATATCGAAGGCACTTGTCTAGGCTAGCCTGACCATTCTGTGGACTGATCCGGCGCTTGCTACCGTCACAGGAGGGACGGTGCTTCCTTTTGGCAATGCCCCTCTAAAAATTTCCATTCATCTATTTACAAGAATTGTTGAAGTTGCTGTTCTTGAAAATAGTGCGCTTCCTGTCATCCTTGAGCATCTGTCCGCACATTATATATATATATATATATATATATATATATATATATATATATATATATATATATATATATATATATATAGATATAATACTCTCTCTCTACGCACACACACCCACACACACACACACACACACACACACACATATATATATATATATATATATATATATATATATATACATATATTGAGGTTGCAGAACGGCACCAAGGCTCGGCGACTTTTCGGGAAGAGCGCAGTGGTGGAAGAGGCCGTGAAAGGGAACAAAACAGCTCACCCAGGAACGGGTGCTGTCTCTGTATCGTCTTGATCGCGTTACAACATAATTTATATATATATATATATATATATATATATATATATATATATATATATATATAGAGAGAGAGAGAGAGAGAGAGAGAGAGAGAGAAAGGACGTGTGCTGAATGAGCTCCCGAGTAACACCTAGCAATGTGGTGAACAGCACGATGTAAATCGTAAATCTTAGATCCGTAACCTCAAAGAGGTCCCACATAATGCTATCGCATTCCTTCTCAAATTTGCCACTAAAATGCCATTGAGTATTTTATTTTCTTGCAGCAGCAGCAGCGCCCGGTACCCCACTAGGCCGTTGCCAAGCGCATACCCGATACGGCTGTGCAGCCTCCAGGTGAAGCCACCCACATGGAAGCAAGCCAACGTGCTCGAAAAGAGTTCGACGATCGCCCATTCATAGTTCCCATACATTTACTCGAAAAGACAGAGTGTGGACGAGGCGACAATCGCCAGTGGCCTACCAGAGAATTACACCCCGTTTTAGTTGTGCCTACCATCTCTCTGGGCAACTAAGGCCAACTACCTTGAAGCGAGGGTGTGTTTCGTGTTCGAGATCTAGCGTTAACCGACGAGGCACAGTACACGTGTCCCAGCTAAAGCCATGCGCGCCTGCAATTTCTTCAGTGAATCCTAAAGTGCACATGCCCAACTCAAAAGCCCTCAGCGACACGAATGTGGACAATGCCACATCCCCAGACCAGGCGCAATTTCAGTGACTAGAACGCACTTTATGGCTTCCTATAGTAACCTTGAAAACATGGTGCAGGATCGAGTGAAGTGTGTATGGTATTTCAGCTGACCACCGGACTTGGTCAAAAAGACAGGGGTCAGATGTCAGAGCGTATAGTCCAGCACATCACAACGCCACCTCAGCTCCTCTCTGACGGCCTTACAACGCCAGGACTAAGCGAGGTTTGAGGCGCACTTCATTCTCTTCTCTTTTGCTGGCTATCGGTGCAGCCACGCGCTTAAACTGTGCGGTATCTTTGTGTATTAAGTGTGATGATGTTCCTGATATTCGTCGGCTTGCTTCGCCATGCCCAGCTTACGTCTCTATAGCCATCGCATCCAACAAGTCTAAAAGGCTGAGTGTTACTAACACCGTTTAATGAAATCTACACATGAACGAAGTAACAACAACAACAACAAAAGAGTTAGGAGATCAACGAATGCTGTGCATTCTAGAATCATGGACAGGTCAGAAAGTAGGCAAGATGACACATGGATAAATGTTTAAATTGATGCCGACATATTTATTTAAAGCGTGGGAAATTCAATTCGAAAGGGGCGCGAAGACACGAACAAAACATTTGCAAATGAAATGCCCAATGCCACTTGGCACATGATGCTTTAAGACGCTCCTTAGCATAGAGTTTCGATGACGCTATTACATGTGAAAGTGAGAGAAAAAGTCTTGTGGTCATGTTAAATACAAGTATGATTGGTAACAGCGATTAACTGCGCGATTGTTGCGATTTCAGCAGGATTTGGTAGAACTGTAGCACATAATATCCGTGACTTGTACGTACATCACAGCCTATGGATAGAATAAAAAAATAAAGCAATTGTGCTAACACTATGCGGAATTTATTGCTTTGTTTCCTTTATCACTGACTACAAACGCGCAGCAAAAGTGCTAAATGAAAACTAGATAAGGTGAAGCCGAATTATTCCCCCCCCCCCCCCAACACGTTCCACATTTACGATTTTCCCTTCTGCGTGTCTGCGTGATTTTCCATTCTGCCAGGAAAATTCGCTAAAGTGTGGAACGCGGTTGGCGGAAAACTAGCGTCGCCACTGTAATACTGCCGAATATCCTTCCCAGTGCTATCTCGCTTCGCGTTCACGCAAGCACAATATAAATATTTAAACGCAGGTTACGCGAGCGAGACAGAGTATGCGTCTCGTCTGGGGGCGCTGTCGAGCAACGTGCCAGAAATAGCGCGTAGCCAATCTCGAGGAGTGCGCGAGTTGTTCTTTATGCAGTCGGTCGGACAGTTTCTTGATTTATTTACCGAGTCTGTATGAAATTTATTCATTGTTTGGCGGGTGGGTCACGTGAAGAACAGGGTCTTCCGCACTTGCACCAGTCTAAAAACAAAAAAGCGATTGCTCAATTTATTTTTCTATGCTAGCGCTCATAGATTAAAGGTATTCGTGCCGACGACTCTCCTCTTCTTTCACACAGCCTTTTTTTTCTTACTTCTTCCCATCGACATCACACGTTCATATTTCTTCCGAGGCAACGGCCTCCATTGAAGCCGCATTTGGCGCACAAGTCACGATTTCTTGCCGGCTGAAGTGCGGAAATAAAGAAGAGAAAACGACCTACGAGTGCTTATACTATATCAGCGAAGACATCCCACTTCTCTCTTCGTGCATAGAACGTTTTTTTTTTGTTTTAATTTTCTTGCTCTATTTTTGTAGAAGACACAAGGTAATTGTGTTTCTTGTGACAAGGTCATGTGTGTCGTGAAATATTATGTTGGACTTCCTCCTCGTTTTTGCTTATTCTCTGCGCTGTGAGCAGAATGCACCACTACACTGAGTCTGATTTCTTGTGCGTCAGGTTTTCGAAACCTTTCAACACCCTCGCAATACTCGACAATGCGCGACTGCTAGCGACAGGCACACGGCATGTAAATTTAGCTTGCTATAAGGATCCGAAAGTAAAAGGACTAGCCGATTCTTTAAACGAGCAATGTGAATGCCGCAACTTCGTTAAAGAATTTGCGTTTTTTAGAACGTGTTGACGTAATCTGACTGCAGAGAGGCAAACGAGCACGACGATCAAAACGTATGCTGGAGGTGACAAGTTGAGTTGCAAGTTTTGAAGGAAAATTTGGTTGACGAGCTAGGCTATATATGAGAAGGGTTAAGAAATAACTAGTACGAAGGGCGACATAAATTCTAGTAGAGTGAGAAGTGAACTAGCGGGGCAAAATGAAATGAAAGAAAGGAAAGGATACAATGGCTCTTTTGTGGCGTCATTCTTGTGTTTACCATGACTTCTGGTAAGCTGGAGTCTTAATTGGTGGGTCTTGAATGATTCGCGTAGTGTGACGCAGCCGGGAAAGCAGTGTACTTGGAAGGAAGGTCCTTACATTTGATATATTCGATTTATGAACATATGTGTCTTATATTCAAGATGACAAAAAAACGAAAAATGGGTGCACTTAAAATGTGGCTGCCTCCAAGTTTTCCATTTAGAGAAATGTTCCCAGGGCACTAGAAGAAAAGGTAATTATTAAGTGTTTGTTAATTATTCTTCCGAATCTCCCGGTATTAACGACAAATGATATCCTCCTCACCTAGAAACTCCCATGTTAAAGCGCCACGCTGGCTGCCTCAAAAATGTGTATGATAAGAGAAAATGAAAAAAAAAAAGAATAACCTGTAGATTTCAAATCGTGTTTACAGATTTATGGTTTCGTAGGCTTCTTCTATAACGAAGACGTTAGAAAAGAAACAGCGAAACGAGCAATGCTCACTGGACGAGAACGTCGTTTCCATGCAGGTGCGCTCCCAGATAACACTCTGTTTTGTGATGCGGTCGTCTTTGTGAAGGAAGGGGGGCAGGGTATCGTCGCGTGCCCTTTCACGACCATTACATGGTGCGGGGAACAAAGGCCAGACTCCGGAACGGTGTGCTTACCATTTCTCGTCTTGCACAGCCGGCCAACCGAGTGTTTGCGCAAGGGATTTATATATATATATATATATATATATATATATATATATATATATATATATATATATATATATATATATATATATTTATATATATATATGTAATAGAAAGCAAAAACAACCGCAAAAATAAACAATTCGTAACGTAACACGAAAGACACAACATGTATAACAACGCAAGCAATCAATATTAACAAAGAGACGTTAAAGAAGACTAAGACAGCGTTAGGAACAAAAGATACCAGAGAGCCATTAGTGTAACAAGACGGCGGAGCCAGCCATTTAGCCGCCGATGAACAAAAGGCTGCTTCTTGTACGCCGAGCACAATTCAGGCGTATCTTTTTGCTCTATTTTTTTCCGAGGAGAATAACAAAGGAAACGCCGCTTGAGGTAGAAGCACGATGGCAAAAAGATTTGCTTCGCAGCAGCGGCTTACTACCAGCTTGATCACCCCTGCATAACTCCCGAAATAAACGCGCGTGTGGATCGAATGACCGAATCGAAGAGTTCTGGAAGCCTTTGACTCTTCTCTACCACAAGCCAGTTAATGCCGCGACGAATGCGCCGACCATTATCGTTCTGCATTCGCGGAGTCTCTTCGTCTACTTTTCGGTGTGACTGTCACTAAACTCTTTCACGGTCATGGCAATAATACTGTCACGAGAGGAAAAGCCAGCCAGTCAGTTCTGAGCGAACAGCCGTTTACAGTTCGTGTTTGCAGCAGCTACCACGCACACTTCTTCTTCCTCGACCTCTAGCGTAACTAGTGCGTGCCATTACCCCTCCCTCCAAAAAAAGAAGAAATAAATAAATAAAGTTGGGGAGATGTTAAATGCCACAAGGAAAAATAAAAGAAATGAGAAAGACAACGGACGAGACGACAGGGGCCGCATCACAAAGTTTGTGGATGAGAGTCAGCGCGAAAGGTAAGGCTTCATCCTGGTAACATGAACAATGTCAGAGGAACGTGGTCTACGGGAGTGGTGCGAAGTGTCGGCTGGAATAACTTCGTAGTTGACAGGACTTAGACGACGCAAAACTAGGTAGGGTCCAAAGTATCGGCGCAATAATTTTTCTGACTGGCCTCGTTGACGTATAGGGGTCCAAACCCATACAAGATCCCCCGGGTTGTATGTGACGTCTCGATGGCATATGTTGTATCGACGAGCATCTTGACTTTGTCGGGATAGAATTCGTTGCGGCGCAAGGTGCCGCGCCGCTTCGGCACGCTGCACAAAGGCGGCTGTATAGGTTGTGGTAGGTTGAGACGAAGTTGGTAGGAGCATCACGTCGAGCATAGTGGTGACGTCGCGTCCGTAGACCAGACGAAAAGGAGGAAACCCGGTGGTTTCTTGTAAGGCAGTGTTGTACGCGAATGTCACATACGGGAGCAGTTCGTCCCAATTTTTATGATCCGTGGCAACATACATGGAAAGCATATCCGCAATCGTTTTGTTGAGACGCTCTGTTAAACCGTTAGTCTGCGGGTGATACGCAGTTGCCGTACGGTGCGTTGTTCCGCTCAGCTGCAGAATGTCTCGGACCAACTGGGCAGTGAAGGCCGTACCACGGTCTGTGATGACGACAGCGGGAGCACCATGTCGAAGGACGATATTTTTGATAAAGAAGTTAGCAACATCTGAAGCAGTAGCTCGCTGAACGGCTTGTGTTTCGCAGCATCGAGTGAGGTAATCGGTGGCGACGACGATCCAGCGGTTATCAGCTGAAGACTTGGGAAATGGGCCAAGTAAATCCATCCCGACTTGTTCAAAAGGTGAGCAAGGAGGTCGGACAGGCTGAAGCAGACCGGCTGGTTTTAGTGGTGCAACTTTGCGGCGCTGGCAATCTCGACAACTTCTGACGTACTGCTTCACGGTTTTTGTGAGTTTTCGCCAATAGTACTTCTGCTTGATCCTCGCGAGTGTACGCGTAAAACCAAGATGCCCGGACGTTGGTTCGTCATGGCATGCACGTAGAACGTCGTCGCGGAGAGTAGCGGGAACAACGAGCAGGAACACGGCTGCCGTAGGGTGAAAGTTCCGCTTGTATAGGATGTCGCCACGTAGGCAGAAAGAGGACAAGTGGCGCGCGAACAGCCGTGGGGGTTGTGGGCGGCGTCCTTCAAGGTATTCAATCAAGGGCTGGAGCTCGGAATCTTGGCGTTGCTGTTGAGCAAGGTTTAAAGACGGAAGAGTGCAAAGAAAACCAGAATCGTCGTCAGTATCTAGTGGTGCGGGTTCGACGGGGGCGTGGGAGAGACAGTCGGCGTCAGTGTGTTTCTGGCCAGACTTATAGACGATGGTCACATCAAATTCCTGTAACCGAAGGCTCCATCTTGCGAGACGGCCTGAAGGATCTTTGAGATTCGCCAGCCAGCAGAGAGAGTGGTGGTCGCTGACGACACGGAAGGGGCGTCCGTACAGGTATGGGCGGAACTTCTGGATAGCCCATATGACTGCCAGACATTCTTTTTCAGTTGCTGAGTAGTTTTTTTCAGCAGCGGACAAGGTTCGGCTGGCATACGCAATAACGCGCTCAACACCAGCTTGAAACTGAACGAGTGTCGCTCCGATACCAACGTTACTAGCATCAGTATGCACTTCTGTGTCAGCCTCGGTGTCAAAGTGACCAAGGATCGGTGGTGTCTGTAGACGTCGCTGAAGGTCGTGGAAGGCGTCGGATTGTGCTGGGCCCCAAACAAATGTGACGTCGTTCTTGATGAGTCGTTGCAAAGGTTCGGCAATTTCACAAAAATTGGGTACAAAAGGGCGGTAATACGCGCAAAGCCCTAAAAATCTGCGGACATCGTGTTTTGTCTTCGGTATCGGGAACAGAGCAACTGCCAGGGCTTTGTCAGGGTCAGGGCGCACACCGGTGCTGCTGACAATATGACCTAGAAATTTGAGCTCCTCGTAGCCAAAGTGACATTTTTCGGGCTTCAGGGAGAGGCCGGCGGTGCGGATAGCTTGAAGAACTGCCTCAAGCCGCTGGATGTGTTGTTCAAACGTGGTGGAAAAAACAACTACATCGTCTAAGTAGACTAAACACGAGTTCCACTTGAGGTCAGATAAAACTGTGTCCATCATGCGTTGAAATGTGGCCGGAGCGGAACACAATCCAAAAGGGAGGACCTTAAATTGATAGAGACCGTCGGGTGTCATAAACGCCGTTTTTTCCTGGTCCCGTTCGTCAACTTCAATTTGCCAGTACCCACTACGTAGATCCATTGAAGAAAAGTAACGGGCATGTCGCAGGCGATCCAAGGAGTCGTCAATTCGAGGAAGTGGGTAAACGTCTTTTTTCGTGACCTTGTTCAGTTTGCGATAATCGACACAGAATCTTAGTGAACCGTCTTTCTTTTTAACTAATACAACAGGTGAAGCCCAAGGACTTGTCGATGGTTGAATGACATCATCGTCGAGCATTTGTTTCACTTGTTGACGAATAGCATCCTGTTCTCTTTGCGACACGCGATAAGCGTGTTGGCGAACAGGTTGGACGGTCGGTTCAGTGATGATTCTGTGTTTGATTAAAGAAGTCTGTTTGACCTTCGACGTGGTGGCGAAACAGTCGCTAAATGACGATAGCAGAGTAAGGAGCCTCTCCTTCTCGTCTTGGTCGAGCTGTGGGTTGACGTTGATGTGACTGGTCAAGTCCACATCGCTGGGTTCCGGAATCGAGATTGTCGTTACCGAAGCACAGGCGTTGGACTCGGCCACTGTTTCAAAGTAGGCCATGGTGGTATGCCTCGCAAAGTGTTTGTATTCGCCACTGAAGTTCGTAACTAGAATCGTGGTTTGCCTATGTTGGAGCTCTACGAGACCTCGTGCGACGCCGACTTCGCGATCCAGCAATATGGTGAGGTTACCTTCGGCGATGCCTATTCCTAGTTGTTCTTGAGGGCATTCAACGAGGACGAAGATGCTACTTCGAGGCGGTAACGTCACGCAGTCATCGACCACGCGTAAAGCCGCGCGGTGATGTTCATCCGCCACATTCGAATCCGAAGAAACATAGTTAGAAAAAGTCACGAACAAGTCACGAAGGTTAATGATCGCCCCATATTCCTGGAGAAAATCCATGCCCAGTATAACTAGCCGAGAACACTTGGGCAGCACAAGGAAAGACGCTACGAAAGTCGAAGTAGAAATTGCAAGTCTGGCGGTGCATCGTCCAATGGGTGGCACGAGGTGTCCTCCGGCCGTAATCAGATGTGGGCCGTCCCACGCTGTCAGCACCTTGCGTAGCCGAGTCGCCAGTGAGGCACTCATAACCGAGTAGTCAGCTCCCGTATCTACAAGTGCAGTTACTGGATAACCGTCGATTGAAGCAGTAATAGCAGCAGAAGTTTTTTTTTGCAGTTGCGAATGAAGGCGTCAGTGGTACGTCGCGAGGGGATGGCGTCGGCGGAGGATATTTGACTGTTCGCATGACAGCGGCCTCACCCCCGGAGGTCGCCGTTTTCAGTTTCCCCGGCGCGGGCTTCCACCGTTGACTCCAGCGGAATCAAAGGCGGGTCGAGCACGGTTTGGTGACGCGTACCGACGAGGTGAAGGCGACCGTGACTGTCTTCGCTGTTGGGCAGGAGGAAGCCGGTTACTTTCTAAGTATTTCTCGATTTCGTGCGGGCGTTCGCCATAGAGCGGGCAACGGGCGTCCGGATGGTATCCCCGCAGACCAATCCGTCGTATTTGAATCGCACCGCTGGTGCGATCGGTTGTGAACTCGGCGCTGACGCCCGTGGTTGTACCTGGGTCGCAAGCCCCAAGGGTAGCGTTGGCCTGGCGGCCTGGGGTACAACTGGAAGCATCCGAAGGTCCCGGCAAAGCATGAGTCGACTGGTAACAACAAAACAACATGTTTATTTTAACATCGCAAAGAGTTGGCGGTCAGGTTGACCGAAGTAGAGAGACGGGAGAGCACTTTACTCAACAGAAGAAATCGGAGCCCTCCCTTTGGCGTCCGGGGGCAGCTGTTTTTATACTCTCGCAGTTGAGGGCAAGAAGGAACCCCTCAATAGACGAGCACGTGATTGTACAATGGGTTAAGGTGACGCATACTGTCGTAGCGCCGCCGGTCGGGCACAAAGACTGGGAGGAGAAGGTAACCTCGGCTCTCGTAGCGCCTCTGGTCAGGCACAATGACTGGAAGGAGAAGGTAACTCCCTGTTCTCGTAGCGCCTCTGGTCGGGCACAATGACTGAGAGGAGAAGGTGACCCCCTGCTGTCGCATCGCCGCCGTTCGGGCACAATGGCACATACACTCACACACGCACATGAAGACACGTGGCATCGGAACATGCCTGGAAACGCCGGGAAACGCCTGGAAACGCCTGGAAACGCCTGGAAACGCCTGGCGGGGAGCGTAGCGGCGACGCCGAACGGGCCAAAATGTCTGCCGCTTTGTTGCAATCGCGCCGGCTAAACCGCGCGTCGTAGGCGAAACGTAACAGACCGCCCCGCCGGGGGAAGGAGATCCCGATGGACAGGGGACTGCATCCGCTGTCCGGAGGGATGTCGCTCGATGATGCTCATAACCGAAGTCGGGCGTCCCTCGACGTTTCTTGAGCGCAGCGCACAGAGAAGGCCTCGTTCTCTCGTTCAGGTTCGCACAGGACACTGCAAAGTGACTTCGGGAGAGTTCACATTCTTGTTCTCGTTCCCGGCAAGCGTTAGAACTACGCTGAAACTCAACCGCTCAGTCAGCAAGCACGGCACAACCCTCACTAAGCCCTGCCAGGCTCTTTCCCCTTTTATACCACTGCCTAGTTCCTTACAGTAGTCTAGGATCACTCAGAACGCGTCCACAAATTGGAAAATTGCACTAGAAAGCATATCATCACTTTGAAACACTAAACAAAAGCAATATGTTAAAAAAAATCCTGCCTCAGGAAGAAAAACATCAGTAACAAACAATTTTGAGGCTGATTCCTACGTTAGGGGCTTCGACTTAAGCCATCGGCGTTACCGTTGAGACTCCCCTTTTTGTAACGCACCTCAAAGGAATATTGTTGCAAAGCGAGGCTCCAGCGCAGGAGGCGGCCATTTTTGGGAGAGATGGTCTGCAGCCATTGGAGAGGGCAGTGATCCGCCTCAATGATAAACCTCGAGCCGGCTAGATAGCATGACAATTTCTGAACGGCCCACACGAGACATGCACACTCTTTCTCGGTGGCGCTATACGCCTGCTCACGACTGGTCAGCTTACGACTAGCATACAGGACGGGGTGTTCTACTTCTCCCTTTTCCCGTTGGCACAGTACAACGCCCATGCCTCGCTCACTAGCATCGCACTGAACAACGAACCCTTTTGTATAGTCTGGCGATCGTAGCACAGGCTGGCTTGTTAGGGCACTCTTTAGGGCGCTAAAAGCTCTTTCCTTTGTCTCGTCCCAGACGACTGTTTGGGGCTCTGTCTTTCTTAGAGCATCCGTCAGGGGAGCCGCGATATCAGAGTACCTGGGGATGTACCTCTGATAGTAGCCGGTGACACCTAAGAACGACCGAATATCGGTCTTCGTGCGCGGTTGCGGAAAGTCTCGCACAGCGGCCACTTTTATTTCAGAGGGGCGGCGACGACCCTGACCAATCACGTGACCGAGGTAGACAACCTCGGCCTGTGCTAACTGGCACTTAGGAGCCTTGACTGTCAAGCCCGCTTCGCGCAGGCGGGTTAGCACTGCCCGCAAGTGTGCCATATGCTCAGACCAGGATGCGGAGAATATCGCTACGTCGTCTAGATACGGTAAAGCGAATTCTTGCTGTCCCCGCAACACTTTATCCATGAGACTTGAAAAGCAGTATGGCGCGTTCTTCAAACCAAAACTCAACACTTTAGGACGGAATGTTCCCATTGGTGAAATGAACGCCGCATACCTACTAGCCTCTTCTGTAAGTGGAACCTGCCAATAACCCCTGACAAGATCTAGGGTGGAAATAAACTGAGCGCTACTAACTTTCTCAAGGCGCTCCTCGATGTTAGGGATCGGATAAATTTGATCCTTAGTGATGGAATTAAGCCTGCGGTAGTCGACGCAAGGACGAGGTTCCTTGCCCGGTACCTCAACTAAAATCAAAGGGGAGGTATAATCACTCTCACCTGCCTCAATAACACCGAGCTGTAGCATTTTCTTTACCTCAGCCTCCATAATATCGTTCTGGCGGGGTGACACCCGATACGCCTTGGATCGTACTGGCTCTGGGGAGGTAAGTTCTATATCATGAGTAAGTACAGAAGTCCTACCAGGCCTCTCAGAGAACAGGCCTTGAAACTCTTGTAATAGCTGGTGTAGTTCGGTTTTCTGCTCAGGCGACAGCGATGCTCCACTGACTAAGTCACTAATGACTTGACCGGTGTCTTCCCTGTTCGTCACTGAGCCTAGTCCCGGAAGCTCGACCGGAAGCTCTTCAGGAACGTTTACCATCATGCACACCACTGCTTCCCGTTGTTTATAGGGTTTGAGCAGATTACAGTGGTAAACTTGCTGTGCTTTCCGCTTTCCTGGCAGACGTACCACGTAGTTAACGTCCGACAGTTTCTGAACAATTCGTGCTGGGCCCTCCCACTGCACGTCTAGTTTGTTGTTTAGCGATGTGCGCAATATCATGACCTCATCGCCCACCTCAATACGACGGGCCCTGGCTGTCCGATCATAATAAACCTTGGCCCTCTGCTGGGCCTTTGCCATTGCTTCACCTGACAACTCCTGTGCCCTTCTTAAGCGTTCGAGGAGCTTAAGCACGTACTCCACCACGACTGGGTCGTCGCCCCTGCCTTCCCATGATTCTCGAAGCATGCGAAGCGGAGACCGAAGCGAGCGACCGTACACCAGTTCAGCTGGCGAAAACCCCGTAGCTGCGTGCGGCGCGGTCCTTAATGCAAACATCACCCCAGGCAGACACAGCTCCCAGTCAGTTCGATGTTCAAAACACAATGCTCTCAACACGCGCTTCATGACGGAGTGGAGCTTCTCAACGGAATTCGACTGTGGGTGGTACACTGAGCTGTGTAACAGCTTTACCCCACACCTTTCGAGAAAAGTTGTCGTCAAAGCGCTAGTAAACACTGTGCCCTGATCTGATTGGATTTCCGCAGGAAAACCAACTCGCGCAAATATGGACAGTAGTGCATTGACTATCTCAACTGAGCTGAGTTCTTTAAGCGGCACTGCTTCAGGGAACTTTGTCGCTGGGCAGATCACAGTCAAAATGTGTCTGTACCCCGTGGCTGTTGCCGGCAGAGGTCCCACTGTATCAATAACGAGCCGTCTAAAAGGCTCCGTAATGATAGGTACCAATCTCAACGGCGCCCTTGATTTGTCCCCTGGTTTGCCCACCCGCTGACAAGTGTCACATGTCCTCACGAAATGGTCTGCGTCCCGAAAACACCCTGGCCAATAGTACTCTTGCAAGAGACGGTCCTTAGTTTTCTTAACTCCTAGGTGTCCGGACCACGAACCCCCGTGCGACAAGCGCAACAGATCCTGACGATAGCATTGAGGAACGATCAGCTGATCGAACTCCACTCCTCTGCGGTCTAGATACTTCCGGTACAGGACTCCACCTCTTTCCACAAAACGCGCATTTTTCCTGGCGATACCTTCCTTGACATTGCAGCGTATGTTTTCTAGGCTACCATCCTTCTTTTGCTCGGCTATCAAAGCCGACCGGCTGACTTTTAGCAACCTATCAAGTCCGTCTGACGTAGGCGCGATGAGCAAATCTGTAGATAGCTCTTCTAACTTTCCCTTATCGGGCATTTCCTCTCCAGTATCTGGCGCCTTCAACGCTACAGACTCAATTTTATTCAGTTCGGGCGTGCTCTGAATATCAGCTTGCTGCGCCTCTGACCCTTTTTCGTTGTTTGATAACGTCGGCCCCGCAACTACCGCCTTTGCAGCGAGCTCCCGAACCTTCGATCTGGTTAAGGCCTGAACACTAGCTTCACCAAACAAAAGCCCCTTCTCGCGCAGGAGGTGATCGGACCTGTTTGAAAATAGGTACGGGTACTGAGGTGGCAGCATAGATGACACTGCGGCCTCCGTCTCAAGCGCTCCGAAAGGTCCTTCAATAAGCACTTTTGCTACCGGCACACACACGCTATGAGCTTCCACGGCTTCCTTGATCCATGCGCACTCGCCCGTGAACATATGGGGTTCTACATAAGACGGGTGAACTACATCCATTGTAGCTGCGGAATCGCGAAGCACTCGGCACTTTTTCCCGTTCACGAGGAGGTCTCGCATGTAAGGCTCGAGAAGCTTCATGTTCTCGTCAGTGCTGCCTATTGAAAAAAACACAACTTTTGGTGTTGTTTCCGGACACTGCGCCGAAAAGTGACCCGGCTTCTGGCACGTATAACAAACGCGCGCTCGCCTCATCTCGAACCGCTTTCTGCGTTTGGCTGCCGCCGTCTCTTTACGTTTGGTCGGACTTCTTTCACTCGCATCCTCACTACGCGTGTCCCCCTTTAATCTCATGGGTGTGAACTTCGGCCTCTCAAACTTCGAGCCAAATTCACCCTTTTGACCGTCCTTAGCTCCGCGAGCCCGACGCGTCACAAACTCCTCGGCTAGCTCAGCGGCTTTAGCCACCGTACAAACGTCTGGCCTATCCAAGACCCAGTACCGCACGTTCTCCGGTAACCGACTATAAAACTGTTCTAGCCCGAAGCACTGCAGAACTTTATCGTGGTCACCAAACGCTTTCTCTTCTTTGAGCCACTCCTGCATGTTTGACATAAGCCTATACGCAAACTCTGTATATGACTCACTTTTGCCTTTCTCATTTTCCCGAAACTTCCGACGGAACGCCTCCGCAGACAGCCGGTACTTTTTTAGAAGACTCGATTTCACTGTGTCGAAATCCTCTGCCTCCTCTCTATCCAAGCGAGCGACTACGTCGGCCGCCTCGCCGGGTAACAAAGTGAGCAAGCGCTGTGGCCACGTTTCCCGAGAGAACCCCTGCTTCTCGCACGTTCGCTCAAAGTTAACCAGGAACAAACCAATGTCCTCTCCAAGCTTAAACGGCCGCATCAGGTCCGTCATTTTGAACAATACGCGTTCTCCTGCACCGTGTGCCTGACTTCCATTACGAGCGCGTTCCATCTCTACCTCAAGACGCTTCATTTCCAAAGCGTGTTGACGGTCACGCTCTTGTTGCTCTCGCTCTTTCTGTTCTTTACGTTCGCGCTCTTCTTTTTCTTTCTGTTCTTTACGTTCACGCTCTTCTCTTTTTGCAGTCTCCCTTTCCTCAATGGTCTCAAGGCATTCCGACAGCTCGTCATCCTCAGCTTCTAACTCAAGAATAGCCTTTAGCAGTTCCGGTTTTCTGAGTTTGTCTGAGACATCCAGACCCAACTCTCTTGCAAGCTCCAACAATTTCGGTTTGCGCAACGACTTCAAATCCATGGCTGCTCTGAATGCTGCTTTCTCTACTGCCTAATATTGTCTTGCCGCAAACTAACCCGGCAGGAACGACAACCACAATTACCAGCTCTGTTTCTGACACTAACAAAAGCCTGGCAAAGCTCAGAAGAAGAAAGTCCCGCACTCACCAAACCTCGCAGCCAAGAGTCCAGCGCAGTCGTTCCGCTGCAGGCAACCAGTCATCACACAGGGCTCGTTGAACTGCTCCCGGATCGTCGTTGAGCTGCTCAGCATACAGTCAACTGCATCTCTTCGCTGCTGGCCTCCGTTGTCGCGATCCCACCGCTGCCACCAGTTGTTTGGATCCCACCGCTGCCACCAGTTATTTGAATCGCACCGCTGGTACGATTTGTTGAGATCGCACCGCTGGTGCGATCGGTTGTGAACTCGGCGCTGACGCCCGTGGTTGTACCTGGGTCGCAAGCCCCAAGGGTAGCGTTGGCCTGGCGGCCTGGGGTACAACTGGAAGCATCCGAAGGTCCCGGCAAAGCATGAGTCGACTGGTAACAACAAAACAACATGTTTATTTTAACATCGCAAAGAGTTGGCGGTCAGGTTGACCGAAGTAGAGAGACGGGAGAGCACTTTACTCAACAGAAGAAATCGGAGCCCTCCCTTTGGCGTCCGGGGGCAGCTGTTTTTATACTCTCGCAGTTGAGGGCAAGAAGGAACCCCTCAATAGACGAGCACGTGATTGTACAATGGGTTAAGGTGACGCATACTGTCGTAGCGCCGCCGGTCGGGCACAAAGACTGGGAGGAGAAGGTAACCTCGGCTCTCGTAGCGCCTCTGGTCAGGCACAATGACTGGAAGGAGAAGGTAACTCCCTGCTCTCGTAGCGCCTCTGGTCGGGCACAATGACTGAGAGGAGAAGGTGACCCTCTGCTGTCGCATCGCCGCCGGTCGGGCACAATGGCACATACACTCACACACGCACATGAAGACACGTGGCATCGGAACCTGCCTGGAAACGCCTGGAAACGCCTGGAAACGCCTGGCGGGGAGCGTAGCGGCGACGCCGAACGGGCCAAAATGTCTGCCGCTTTGTTGCAATCGCGCCGGCTAAACCGCGCGTCGTAGGCGAAACGTAACAGTCGGTACTGGCAATCGCGATACATGTGACCAGCCTCCCCGCAGTGATAGCACAACGGACTGTTGTCGGGGGCGCGCCATACTGTAGATTTGCGCGGACCAGGATGAAAGGGTGCTGGCGGATTCGTGCGGTGGATTGGACTTTGGGAGCGTCGAGAAATCCCAGCAGGCGGCTGCGAAAAACGGCCCGTCGACGGCGCGCAAGCCCGAAGAGCATCCGCGTACGAGAACGTGGGAGGTTCGGGTCATGTTGGTGGCGAGGGATGAACCACTTTGCCGATTTCTTCTCGAATGACATCCGTAAGAACCGCGGCACTAGGAGGTGTCGAAGCCGATGCATAGGACTTTTGCAGTTCTTCTCGAACAATTTGTCGTATTAGCTCGGTAAGTGACTCCCTGTCATCATTTGCAGGTACGAGAGAGCATGCAGCAGTCATGGTGGTCTGGCGTTCATACTGCGAGAGCCGCTGCCGAAGCATACGTTCCATGACTGTTGCCTCACGAACGAACTAAGAGACTGTTGCAGGAGGATTACGCACGAGGCCCGCGAAAAGCTGTTCCTTTACGCGTCGCATTAACAGACGCACCTTCTTGTCTTCTGGCATTAGTGGGTCCGCCCGACGGAACAATCGCGTCATGTCTTCGACGAACATGGCGACGGTTTCGTTTGGCATTTGGAACCTCGAAGACAGTGCCTGTTGGGCTCTTTCTTTCCTTTCGGGAGTGCAGAAGGCTTCGCATAGCAGTCGGTAAAACTCCTGCCAGCTGGTAAATGAGGCTTCGTGGTTCTCGTACCATACTCTCGCCGCGTCTAAAAGGGAAAAGTAGACGTTCTTCAACTTACGGCGATCGTCCCAGTCGTTAAAGGCGGCGACCCGGTCGAAATGGTCCAACCAGTCTTCAACGTCCTCAAAGGCGTCGCCATGGAACGGGTTAGGCGTGCGAGGCGCGTTGAGAATGCATGGTACGGGAGCATTTGGGATCACCTCGGTTTGGCTTGCGGTAGTTGTTGACATCTTCCTCACGGAGCTTGCCAGGGGACTGTATTGCGGTGGAAGACCTTGGAGGCGACGGCTGCTTCGATAGATTTCTGCCGTCCCCGAGGTACTGGCGTCGGTAGCTTCTGGTTCAGGACCCGTAGGCATAGGATGCATGGGTACCCAGCACCTCCACCAGTTTGTCACGAGAGGAAAAGCCAGCCAGTCAGTTCTGAGCGAACAGCCGTTTACAGTTCGTGTTTGCAGCAGCTACCACGCACACTTCTTCTTCCTCGACCTCTAGCGTAACTAGTGCGTGCCAATACGAATGGTGTTGTGCCAAAAAGAAAAGAAAATATTACAGGTGCGTTCTTCGTTCTTGACCGTTCTTGATAAGGCACAGTTCACGAAAGCCTAAATCAGAAAGCTGAGATACGTAGCGTATAGGGGATGAAAAGTTGGATGTACGTGTCGTCCCATTATCTATACATAGACCATTTTCTTCAAGCGGGACATACGGGTCCTCGGTACCCTCTTTTAGACTCCATTAACTACAATGCGAGAGCAGTTGACGCGCGTGCGCGTGTCTGCTGTGAACAAACGATTACTCATTACGAAGCTGCGGCTAGGCTCTAATCACTCAGTGTCCGCGTGTCGCCCAAAGGTAGACGGAGCAAGCGGCTTCGAATCCTGCTATCGTTCCTAGTCCTGTGAGTGACGCCAACGGCAGCAGTCGCGTATTTTATCCTGGGGTCCAAGAGGATTAGCCTGAAGCCGACGTTTCGCACGATGATTGCGTTTTGCGCGGATTGCACGGTGACTTCCATGAAGCGAAACTCGCGTTTACCAAACGGCCGCTTTCGTGCTTTCGCTAACCACGACATTACTTTGACTAATCCAGATTAGGCTGATTCCCGCCGCGCTCCGTCCTGAACACTGCTGTTTCTTTTGGATTGTAAGTCTGGGAACATTCGGGCTCTTGCTAATTTTTTGATGATGTTATTTTCGTGCGTTACGACTAGAAGTGCATTTTGGGGAATGAGTAGCAAAAGAGGAGCCGTCAACGTCAAAGGGTGACTACATCTCTTTCCTTAATTTTGATTTCAGTAAGGATAAGAAAAGTAGAGGCCTAAACTTATTTTAACGTTTACTCGAGGCTCTGTAAGTAGAATATTTTGTTTGTGCGACCCAGACGAATAAGCAAGCGGTGCTTTAAACGCAGCAGCTCATCTTCATCAGTGCAAGAAATATTTTCATTCAACGATATCTTCTTAGTCATGACAATGCAAGCACGTCACATATAATAGGAAATGGTATGCACACATATATGCAATTATTGTCAGTTATGCGAATTCGCAGAACACGTAAAATGAAAGAAGTTCGCACTATAGTTGACTCTTCCAGAATACGTGATATCAAGTCATGTTTATGAAAGCGGGCTCCAAACATGTAGATGTCCTAGTATGTTGTCACGACATTATTGTCAGCTTTCTTTTGGTCTGTACCTTATTTTTTAGACGCTCACGTCCTGCCAAAACTACTAAAGCACTCTGGTCTTACCCAAAAGCTATACCAGATGATTTACCCAAAAGCTGCCACCCTTCAAGTTGCTGGTGAAATGAAAAATGGAATTAATAACGCCGTTCCGCTACAAAAAAAATGATACAAACGCAAACTCCAGTAAAGCAGTCTTAAACGTATGTCAAAAAGGGCAGAGAGAGAGAGAGAGAAGACAGGAAAGGCAGGGCTGTTAACTAGACGCACGTCCAGTTTGCTACCCTGCACTGGGGGAAGGGGTATGAGATGAAGAGAGAGGAAGATAGAATACAGTTTCGCGCACATTTGAAGGTTCGCACCGAGTCTATACACATGGTTGCCAAGACCTGTCGACTTGAGATATTTTAACAGGGCTTTTGTGGTTTTCTGTGCCATCGACACGTACGGCAATGGTCCAAGGTTCTTCGTTACCGAAAATGGTATCGAATCCAGCTACACTACACTACCCTCAACTGCCTGTGCTGTGGAATTCACCCGGCTACTCTTCCGCATATGCTATGGGAGTGCCCAGCACAGTACACACAGACTAACACCACGACTCCCTCGTCGAGGCTGCATGAGGCTCTGCGGAGCTCCGCCCTCGACGACCAAACCTGGGCGACCCAGCACGCCCGCGAGGCGGCGGCGAGGCAAGCCCTTGAAGTCCCTTCGTGGGAGGCTTAGGCACGGCCATCATAAAGTGCTGGTTCTACAATAAAAGTTTATTGCCCCTCCTCCTCCTCCACCTGGTTCAATGCTGTACGGAGAGCTTCACGCTCAACGTCGTGTTGGGGACAGATACAAAGGACGTGTTCAAGCATTCCTATGGTCCCACAAGAGTCGCACGTGGGCGTATCCCCCATTCTGATGCGGAACGAGTAGGCCTTCGTAATGCGACCCCGAGCCAGAGGCGGCACGATACTGTCGCCTCAGAGCGCGAAACTTTTGATGGCACTTGTAGGTGTCTCATTAAAGACGACGGGACGGACGGAATAAACTTTGTTGTGATGACCAGGCTCGTCCTGCCCTAAGTGGGTGGTCTCCTTATTCCAGGTAGCCATGGCTATCTGCCGACAAGCTGGAACTGTACACCAGATGAAGCTGGTCCTCAGGGTCCTGGCACGTCAGCAGGGCCATCCACTGGTCTTCTGGTGGTTACTACTTGTGGTGTCTTCGGGTTGTTTGTGTGCCTTCATATCTTGTGGTAGAGGTTGTTGGGTGTGTCTGTGCAGCACTTGCGGTCTCTCCGATAGGTTACCCGGTAGCTTGCGTGTAATAGAGTTCCGTGCATATCATTCTTTTAAGGCTCCCACCACCTTGCTACGTTTCTTTTGTTCGTATGTGTTTTGCTCCTGCCGTGATCACGTAGTCATGAATGCGTTAGCCTTCTTAGGGTACTTCATGCACTTTTAGGGGGCTATGTATGTATGTTTCCATGTATGCATCTATGGCCCATTTGCTTGTATTTAACCATTTTTCCGCCTACCTGTGTCACTGGGTAGTTCGTGGTCGAACGGGTAACCCATCGGGCTGCTGTGTTGAGGTAACAGAGTTCTAAACCAATAATCGAACCAATCTTGGTCAATGTGTACATATGTGCCGCTCTTCAACGAACTTCTTACCCGCCCACACGGGTCACTGTATAGAGGCGGGACTGGGCAGGTAACCCTTTTCGAAGAAGCTCTTTGGCGCCGACTTGGAGCACGTGCTGGTTATGCGCCACTCGTTCTGTACTGGTGTCCACTGAGAGAGAGAGAGAGAGAGATAGAGAGAGAGAGAGAACATTTATTTGGACCATCGATGTCGTTGCTCTTGAGGTCGAGTGGGTGGTGTCCTCATCCCAGGAATCCACTGGCCATGGCTGCTCGACGTACTTGCTGGATCAGAGCTTCTTGTCCCGTAAAGGTATCGCCTGTCAGCTGTAACGGTGTCCAATGAACCTCTTTGATGCCAACATGAGTCACTGGGCATGTGTATCTCAACAATGATGAAATTCCTCCGACGCTGAGCGGAATTGAGTCCACGTCACAAGGGTTCCTTAGGGACAGCAACCCGACGCATTAGCGGGTTGCGTCACAAGTGCACTGGCCAGGCGCCGATTTTCAATAAAACGCCTTTTACGCCACCGCGTCAGCGAGGTGCGTCATGAATGCACTACGCATGTTCCGCTCTTCAATGAACGTCTTGCCAACGCCTGTCTCACTGACTGTGAGACAGGCGAGGAAACAATTTTCAGCGTTCACAGGCAGCGGGGCGCCGCGCTTCTCGTCTCAGGAGCCACGCGGAGAATTCTCGGCGGTGCCACTATGTGGCACACCGTGTACAGAAGGAAGCACGAGAGAGGAGCCCGGTTGCGGCGTGACGCGTTTCTCAGCGTACGCTCGCACCGGCGCGTAGTGCATTTGGGAGGCCACGCGCAGGCTTCGTAGCGGCGGCGCTAGATGGCGCAAAGTGTCTTTAATGAAGCGCGAAAGAGGAGTCCCGCTTGCAGTACACGCCTCATACATAGCTCGTTTTGACGGTGACAGTACGATGTGTCGCTATATTTATCATCGTGAGATCACTATATCATCGTGAGATGGGTTCTGCCGCATTTTTTATTTTGTTTTTTGCAGTTATTTTATTCTTCTACCGATGCATGTCATTACATTACAGAATGCCTTTGCTATTCTTTTATTCAAAGACGGACTTTAGTCGGGTGTTTATGAATACATATTTTACTGCGGTTTACTGATATTCAGTGCTCAATGAATGAATGAATGAATGAATGAATGAATGAATGAATGAATGAATGAATGAAACATGATATTTCCCGTGTTCTGATTGAAGAAATAAGCTTGTTTTGCGCAGTTACTACCTTGAACCCTTCTTAATGTATCCAACCTTTAGTTTGTACTACAAGACACTATAAAAATCAAATAAAAGAATAAAGAGCCTCTCTTACTAACGCAAAATGCTGCCCTGTTATGTCGCGAGCTGCGATGAGACGGCTTGTTATGCAGAGTATAGTGATTCTCACGACTCAGTTATTAGCTGAAAAAAATCTAGGATATATAACGTGTACATATAAAAACCTCTGGAAACCATCGCGATAACAGCGTGCTTTTGAAACGCACTCGTAAGTTAATACACGACGGCAGAGGTAGACGGGGGAGATTTGATTGACTTGTTGAAGAACATCAACACCCTCTCCCATGCAATCCAAACCAACGATCAAAGTAATGAATGGTGCAAAATAGAACGATTCTTATGCCGGCGGGGTGGTGAAAGAAAACTAGTGCGGCAAGAATAACGTGCATTACCAGCGGCGTGATTGTGGTTTTCGGCTGGTTCGAGTTACAAGAAACTGACTGACTTGCGTAATCTTAAGACTAATATGGTGTACAAGTGACTTCTGGCACTTAAGAAAAGAAATCAACACTTCCGAGTTTCTAGTAATTCTTGCCACTCGCAATGCTCCCATTCACGGTGAAACCTCCTGTGACATTGTTTACACAACGTCACTTTACAGCTTTCAGGTAAACGGTCTTGTTAGCGCGATCTCGTGTTCTTTTTTTTTTTTTTTTGCAACGTAGTCAGCCAGCCGTACACTCGGTTAGCTTCCTCTCCTTTCTTGCTTTCTTTCAATTTCTTTCTCGCTACACAGGCGTCTCTTTCATCTTTCCGCTCTGACTCATAGAATGAGCTCGTGTACCTGTTTCCTTGCAGGAAACACACCTGCTTCCCACACCAAGACAGGCCGAGGGTACATTCAAGATGATTTGCTACGTCGTTCTTTTACGGGCTCCCCGTTCTCGAGCTGAGTATACCAGAAGCCAGTTCGTGCCCAGCGGAGATGCCACATTGATGTTGCAGCTTCGAGTAAACAAGTACGCCGTAAAAAAAAGGAAGGAAAAAAGGCGGTACTTCTTGTCGGCGCTGCGTTTATGACACCGGGAAACGCTATTCTGGGTTCTCTCCTTCTCTTAGCAAGCGCTTGCCTCAGCCCGCGTTTCCGTTTGATGACCGTAGGAAGGAACTTGGTTGGCGAGCGGAAGGAGCCCTCGACACGCCTCGCCGGAAGTACTCGTTTTATAGGGATATCACTGCGCGCGAGTGAGCGGGAGCTGCGTCGACTTTATTCAGCCGAGTTCCTCTCGGCGGCCTGTCGCAGACCGCTGCGAGGCAAGGGCCATTGAGGCGTTTCGAGTTTCGTCGCTGAAGATACAGCTTCGAGGGTTCGATAAACTGACAATTGAGGCCGAAATTCACAGCCCGGCGCGCTACTTTCATGCAGACTGAGACTCTCGCGGTGAAGTAGAATTCTTACGCAGTAGGAGCGCGTTAACGCAGCCGTACGTACAGAAATACCGAAAGACGTACTGTACCTGACAGTAACAGTGCCAGTGGTGACATTTTGTTGCGATGTAATTAGGTGCAGAACGCTAGAAACGCTCGCGTCTCTCGCAACCACGTCCCCCCCCCCCCCTCGTCTTCTTGAAAAATAAAGCGCACGAGGACAACTTCGTGATGGTGAAGCGGCTACCGATGAACTTACGTCAGCGGATGATGATGATAATTTCCACGAGATGTCGCCAGCAGCGCTGCTCCTCGCGTTTATGTCAACTGAATGGTGCACTAGTAAGTGTCAAAACTACTGATCAAAACTATTGATCAAACTAATGTTCCCTTAAACAGCTTTGGCAACAAAGCTGTTTAAAGGAACTACCACAATCATTTTCGTTCCGGGACGGTGGGCGCGGCGTGCTTGGTATTAAATTTCAATCAAAGCAGAACCAACCAAACAGCCTGTCTCGGAGTACCAAAATTTTGCTTCCTGACTAATTATACATAATTATGACATAAATGTTAGCCCACATGGGAGCCCGAAAGTGAGAGTATCACCAGGGCGTCGGTGAAAAATAATACCTAACTAAAGCCACCAAAAATGACCCTAGTATACTTCCGACGAACGGTGTAGTAACTCGCTAATACAGCTTAGCTGTTTTTGACTAGCTGAGTTGCTCAGATTGGCATAAATCTCCGAAAGTTCTTTTGACTTAAAATCCAAAGCTACCACCTACGTTTCGGTGATTTGCCTTACCTGCGAGTCCACCGCTCTGTGATCACAGCCAGTGCTGGTTCCACGTTCTTCCTGGCTAAGCAAGGTAACACTGCTTTGCATTTCGATGCTGATTACAGCGTGGTTGAGGAGCTGCATGGAAAAGAACTCGTTTTCGGTGGGCGACGCGACGCCGCAACTGCACCGAAAGTACGTCCCTCGAGGTTATCGCCAAGGTTTCGCTGGAAACACGTTCCATAGCGTTAAGGCTTTAGGAAGCGCTCTACCAGAAGCCCGGCAAAGACAAACACACTGACGGTGCTTAAGTCTGGAAGAACAGTTTATCGTTCGAATGTTGACACGAGTGGTTGCTTTTCTATAATCTCTTTCATTACCTCAGTCGTAAAATTTTTAATCGATCTTGTGCGACAGAAAGAGAGGAAAGAAGTTGTTATAGGGAAGGTAGGGCGGTCGCCCTCGATTGGTATGTTCTGGACCGTTATCAATATGAGCAGCCAACGGAAGTGTTTCGCCACTGGTCTGCCGTGGCTTGGCCAATAACTACAACAACACTCGTTTTATTCGTTTCTTTCTCTATCTTCTCTGTAAGCTTTCTTTATTCCTTTTTATTCAAACCTACAAGTTACTTCGTCCGCATGTAACTGCTCGATCATACTCTTTATTTCCTTCCCTGCTTCTCTTATTTGGCGTTTACGGCGTATTTCAATAACGCATTTTTGACTGTGCGTCCCGAATCACGGCAATACTTCTTCGTGAATGTGCGGCGCATATTCATTGTCGTCGCCGTCGTCGTCGTCCTCCTCCTCCTCCTTTTCTCCTCCTCCTTCATCAGCATCATCATATCATCACGACCGCGACCACCACCGCCGTCGCTGTCATCGCTAAATCGAAGAGTACAGAGCGAAAAGGAGCCGCCGATATAAGAGGCGCAGCTGCGTAGCCGAGAGGGGGGCAGCCGTGGTACGACGGGTCGGGACGCGCGACCGCGCTCGCGAGGTCAAGTCTGCCGCAACGTCGGAGAGAGAACCTCCCCCGGCCACACTCGGATCAATGGCTCGATGACGATGCTCACCTACGTCGGCCCACCGCGTATAGGGCGATGCGCCGGATGAAGACCGGCAAGCGCGCCAGCTTCAGGCGGGCGAGCAATCGTGCTGCTCGCTTACCGAGGAGGCGGAGGCCACGGTGTGAGCGCCGGTGACACCTGCGGCAATTTTTTTCGAGGAACATCATCCATTCCCCGAACGCACTAACAGTGTCCGTTGCACTCCGAAAGCACGGCCGTATCCAAAGCTATGGAGCTTGTGTTGTGTGGGCGGCATCTAAATTGGCAGCGCGCCGAGGAAAAAGAAAAAGATAGAGAAAAGGTGGGAACGAAGCGCCGTCGTCGTCGTCGTCGTCATCATCCTCATCATCATGAAAACATTTATTGGTCTCTGCAGGATGTTTTGTTGTACTTGAAAAAAAAAATAGCGCTACAAAGACGCGGACTAAAAGAAGAACATGCACGACGGACAGGCTCTAACTTCAAACTGAATTACCCCATTTATTTTGTCGTAGTCCGTCAGGGTCTTCTTGGACGCTCTTGACTGCGTTTAGCATGGGTGGGGGCCAATGTCCAGGGCTCCAGCGGCCTCAGCTGCCATGCGTGCTTGCTGCACGAGACCGATTTGGTCCTCGCAGCGGTCGCTGGCCAGCAGTGCCTCCCATTGCTCCGCACTTGGATTTATGATTTTGGGGACTGCTGTTATAGGTTGGCCTTCCCATGCGGCGTGTACAAGGTGGGTTTTTGACCACATCCCGGGCATTTAGCCGCGTATCTGGTGGGGTACATTTTACTGAGTACAGCGTAAGTTGGGGAAGGTTCCTGTCTGGAGCTTCAATCAGTCGTCTCCGCCTTAGTGAGCGGCTTATGTGGGGGAGGATATCGTATCCTGTTTACCCAGGAGTGTGCCAATAAAGCCGAGTATTCATTTGGAACAAACGATAGACTTTCGTGTGTGTATTCTTCGGTTGCTCGGATTGCAAGCCCGCTGCATGTCCCGGCACCCACAATATCTTCTGTTGGATTGACTGTGTCTAGGCTTAAAGCGTGGAGGAGCAGCGTCGATGGAGTATGGAATGGCGTTAAACGTGGTTTTAGGGCCCAATTCTATCAGTCTGGTGCAGAAGAATTTATCGCAATTAGCGCCGGCACTGAACAACTTGCTATACTTCTCGTGAAACGCACAAGTTTTTTAAAGTTGACGAGTCCGCTTTTCTTTCATAATATCTTAAAGACTACTTGTAAACTTAAATTAGAACCACTCCTGGTCTACAGTATGTTTAAGAAAGTGTTTAGGTTGCAATTACTACGATTCTCTTTTTTAAAAAAAGCAATCTTCATAGTTGGCCGAGCACAGGTAGTTCTGAACGCATTGTTAATCGTACATTTTTGCTTGTGTACGTTAGCTGTTATCATAGGCATGTATAGATTGATCCCACCCGTACTACACATTTAGATTAGCTGTGGTAAGAGGTTCCTGTGCTGTTTTTGAACTTTATTTTTGCAGTTAACCCCGCAAACTGCGTACGTTGTGATGTGAATAAAAATGGTTGAAGAAAACCGTGTACTGGAGCGTCGTTCGCGATCAGAAAGCTAAGTGGACCTGCTGGTGTACTAGTCGAACAATAATTTCGCAAATTTTCCCATGCAAGAAAAACGAGTGCACGAACCATAACAAGACCATAGACGACCATGAAAGAAAACATGAACCAAGACGACACCAAGAAAAGGCGAGCCTAAACTACGCGAATGAATAAAAACACCGCTTTTTGAGAGTGTTGACTTATGGCCTAAATACAAAGATAATTCTTTTTTTGGGCGGGTAATGGCCTTTTAGAAACGAACGCATCCGTACTTGCACCAGTGCTGCCTGTCCGTGCAACGTTATACGTGCAGCGCCGCCGTAGAGGGCGCTCTACTGATATCACAGAACGGTGAAAGCCGTGTAGACTTGGTATAAGTTAATCTTCTAAGTTATGCTCAATGAAAATGACTTACGCGGTAAAATATACCATGATACTGTCTATAGCGCGAAAAGCCATTTCACGCTGCCTAAAGCCCTTCATGTTCGGTAAAGTGCTTCCTGAACTCTGGGGAGGAATATCAATAATTATGTTAGCGTTGCGGAAAACACGTTATGCCACCGTAAAACGCCTGCCCACGAAGCAAACGATCCGGAGTAATAATTACGGCAATGCGCTGATCGCAAGACTGCAGAAGGCGATCTGATAGGTATCCGGTAGTCGTTCGCGGAGAGTACATCCCGATTCTGGCCATCATCGTGTTCATAAAACTAAAGTACCTAGGGAACCATCGCGGTAATGGTTCTATGGAGGCAATCACGTTGTGTCGGGGAACGCGTTAGGAAGCCCGCAACACCTTTTGCGCAGTCGAGATGTGATTGTCGTCGTTTCCAGGCCCGTTGTTCGTGATGCCATGTCACCAAATGAAGCTCAGTAATCGGCACCGCACCCAACTACGACGATTTTTTTTCCCGAACCGTTGGATCGGGAGCTTTCGTCATGATGAGCTCCGTTCTAAGTGGCTCTGCCAGCGTCGCGAATGTGATAATCGCGTTGGAGATCGGGTACAATAATTTCGGATGTCTCAAAAGGTTTGCATTGCTCTCATGCTAAGAGTGTCTGCTACGAGTACTATAAGTGAGAGGCCTTTCATATCGGTGCTACGAGGTAACGGCGCGGTGAACGCTCAGTTGGTTTAAATAATGATTTAGTTAGTTTATGTAGTTGGGATTTTCTCACTGGCTTCTCCGCAAAAAGCTAATATTTGTTGAATGATCAAATACCTATACGATGATGAGAAGGTCAATCTCAGTCATGGCAAGCGGGATAAAATGTACGAACACACACACACAAACACACACACACAAACACACACACACAAACACACACACACAAACACACACACGCAAACACACGTTTGACAGTGCCCGATCCCTGTCAAACGCTGGCATGAGGAAGCGAGCGGGCGAGGTAGCAGCAGCGAGTGAAGTGGCCTTCGTGCTGCTTCTCGCTTCAACCCAAATTAAGCGGTGAGGACACGGCGCCCACGAAGTTATGAGCGCTCGGCGGAGCTAGAGCCTGTCCTAATTGCAGATCGCTTTCAAGATAGGGTAAAAGCTGCCGCGCTCAGCCGCGTCATACGCAGCCTCCGTCGGAGTAAACGCACTCCCCTCTCCCCATGGTGCCTTGCGCGCGATGCAAGACGGCGCTTCCTCCCGCCTTCCACCCTTGCGCGTGCGAGATCGAGTCACTACCCTCGGCTCATCCTCGGACGCTTTCAGTCGCCCACACATCATACGGCGCGGCCACTAGGTTATCAGACCTGGACTTTATATGTAACATCACGGCGACGATGACGACGGAAGTGTACCTGGAGTGTCCATATAACTGTTATCGCAATAAAAGAACCTCTTTTATGCAAAAAAAACCAACAAAGAAATAAAGAGTGGGTATTCTACATCGCAGTTAAAGCAGCTCAACGAAGACGCCACGCGCATGATGCGAAATCTCCGTACTCCTTGTCCTAAGTCGAAGGTACCAATGCCAAACGAGCAGGACGACTGCACTGTCTGCAAGAGGTGACGTCAGTTCTTTATAAATTTTCGTCAGAAAGCTGGTTCACAGCCCACACCAGAAAAATGCCCCCGTATTGAATCTACGGTATAAGGAACCATTTTTTTTACTGTTCCTCACGTAGCGATGCTGTTACTCCGGCGTTTATGCGCTTTTCTGTCTGGGCAAGTGGTTAATTCGGCGTCGGCCGCTCGAAGACACCTTACGACCTCAGGCACAAAGAGAAGAAAGCGAGGAACCGTTTGCTTGGAGTTTAAGTCCCGAGCCGGAGAGCTCCTGCCGGGGCGGAGAAATTCAATTTTCTTCCAGCCAAGGTAACTGAATTATCGATGAAGCAAGAACTCCTTTTCCGCGGCCAATTAGGTCGTTCGCCACTGCGGCCCTTTTCTCGTTCGCGTTGCTTCCTTTGCTGTCGGGAAGAGGGTGGCACTGGCTCGCGGTTGAACCCACGTGGTGCCTGCCAAAGGGAGGGTGCTGCTTCGTTCCATTAATCTGCTCCACGTTGTAGTTCTTGCTGTAGTGATAATTGCAAGAAAGGATGGTTACTCTGTCGCATCACGAAAGCTCAGTCCTGTACTGCCTTGTTCTGTCCGTTCTTCTATTTTTTCCCTGCTGAAGCGCCAAACGTCTTTCAGATCTTCACTTCACAGTTTCTTTCTGTTGCTTTTTACGCACGTGCGGACTTTGTGGATGTGGAAGCGAGAACACGCGGCCCAAGCAGAGAGCCAAGAAGAGGAGCTTAGTGAATACCTCAGTTGGCATCCACGCCGGCGCATAATTGCGAGAAACGCTTTGTAGCAATAAATCACTGGTGTAGGAGCTGTTCATGTAGGAAAGTTCATGGGCGGTTCTAATGGCAAATGCATAGCTCTGGTAGAAGCTATTACACAGTAAGAACACATAAGAAACATCACTGAATGCAGCAGTATACCAACCCAACCTACCCCAAAAATATATCCAGAACTGCGTCCACCAATTTATATTAAACTTGATAGTTCATATGGTTGCAGCCGTCTCGCGATGTCTCAAGATTGATTTGAAATTTCGAGTATCTAAGATTTCTAATACCAACTGAACATTTCTCTTTTTTTTTGCATCGAAGCATTACATCTGATGTAGTCTGCTTTTATGATTGTTTGTCTGTGACCGCACGTGAATGCTTCTTCCGATTTCTGGAGAGCGCCTACTCGCAAAAAGATGAAGAAAGAGAAGAGAAAAGATTACGCATATAGCGGCTTTGCAGTAAACGGTTAAAGCTTACCTTCCATGAAGCATTCCTTTTTTTTTTTTATTTCTCGCGCGACCATGTCAACATTCTGCTTTCGGATCAGCCCTTTTTTCTCCCTCAGTAGCTGCCTTGCTGAATGTATACTGACAATAAGACTCAGTTTGTCCAAACTTAAATCGGATCAGCTAACTGTATTTATCAATGCTTATTTTCGCACGTTTATTAGAAATAGCGACACATTTCGTATTCGACTGAATATTCCGAAATTGACTTTTCCGAGTATAATTGTATTCGATTTCGTTAGAAAATTACAATATTTGCGCGGAGCCAGAAATAATTTGCAAGCTAAATCTAAGTTGCTCTAAAGTTTTCAGCGATTGGCCGCAAAGTATTCACGAAGGGCAGGCTGCTGTCGCATGCGCGAAATTAAACGTTTTTGACCGCCAGCCAAGGAGCGGAGAAACCGCGAAGAGAATGTTTCTCTTATTTTTTTTTTTCGTGGACTTCGCAGTTTCGGCTGGAATTTCAGTTACAGAAAGATAATTACAGCGAGAAAGGCCTGTAATGAAGGCGCCTAGACCACGCCTTCCGTCCCAGATTCCTTCGTTCAGAAGAGACACATAAGATAACGCGAGCGTAGGGAGGCATTAAAAAAATGTAATAAAAGAAAGAAAGCTTCTTTTTTGCTCATTAGCAGCAAGACGTGGTGTAGCGCCGCCATATTTTTCGTTTAATGTTTGTGGAGCTTGCAGTCAGCCGATCCTTTAATTAGTCCTTCTGAAACAAAAAGAGAAATGGCGTCTTCTTGTTTTCTTTGAAAGGCGCAAATAGGTCGAGAAGAAATCATAATAAGTGAGTAAGAATAAGACAATGTGCCATGCTATCGGGCTCCCGACATTCTTATTTTCTTGTTTGGCTTTTTTAAAATCAGGGTTCGAGGTGAAAAAAAAAAAAATCTCGCTAGCTGTTGGGCGCGCGCAGGTTTCTGGCGATCGTGTGGGGCTGTGTTCTTCCGGCGGCAAGAGCTGCTATCGATATTGAGGTTGAAGTTTCAATATCCGTGGCTGCGCTGAAGCTATAGATCACCACCTCTTTAGCGCGCTTAGACTGAAGGAAGCTGCGTAGGAGGAGAAAGAGATGAAAGATGGGGAAGTTGCGCAGACGTACACTTTCTAAGACGAAAGAACTCTTAAGAGAATCTGTATACTTCGCGGAAAGATATATCAGCCGGACGCTACAGTGCTGCGGTATTCGTTTGGCTGTGTAGATTAAACATAATGAAAGAGACAGGCAGCAGAGACAGACAGGCAGACAGACCTGGTAACACACTGAAAGGAGACGTAAACGCATTATCTCAGATGTGAGGGATCGAAAAATAGAATCTAGAACTTCTTTAAACGGCTTTACTCCAATGATAAATCGCAACGCGCTGCGTCTCATTGCTGTCCTATTGACTAACGCTGTACCACTGTTATCATTGCGTTCGCATCTCGAAGTGCTCTCTCGTGAGAGAATCCTAGAGAATACCAATACCGGGGCTGAATTCACTTAGCTTGTCTTTTGCTAGAGCCGTTTTCCACTGATCGGTTGCCTAAGCTGATAATATAATTTCGGAGTACCACACATACAAGGCGGCACCACTATGCAGAAACTAAACCATTCACTTCAACTCAGACTTGTACCGGGAGAGCGCCGACGCGAGGCATCTCTTCAATGTCGGCTGTCATTCGGAGTTCTTTTAACAACAGCTTATTAAACACTAAGTAAAGTGACTGACAGTGCTACATGTGATATTTATTTGTGCGAAGAGAACATGGAGCCCTCGTCTGCCACTGTCCTCGATTTGCTATACAAATGCAGTCAATATCTAACGCCTTGCGGCGACTAGACCATCGCCCATAGGCCGTGCAGACTCTACTTGAACACTGCCACAACCGATCATCGCCCGATATGGCAGTGAAAGCACTTTTGTGCTTTTTGAAGTCGACTGACTAGTGCGAGCGCCTCTGACTAGTGCTGTCCAGGCACGTAGACACATTCAGCGCGTCTTCTATATCAGTCTCATCTATATATTTCTCTTTTGCCTTTTCCCAGAGTAGGGTTGCCAACCGGATGCTTTTGTAGCAAAGCTTCCTTCCTTCTCTTTTTCTTTTCTATCTCTCTTCGCTACCGACCGGACGGTCTCATCAACTGTTCTTGCATACAAAGTTTTCTTGTGAAGCCTGATTTTTAACTCCGTCACTTCTTAAGAAAGACTCGCCACCAAACATGAACGCCTATCATCTGAGGGCATGAATTGGCCGTTAAAAAGAATATTTATTGTGCGAACAATGTGTCCAATAAAGCGACCTCCTAAAGCATCCGGCATTCTCTGCCGCTGCCTCACCAAAATGGACACAATCTTCTGCTGTCACAGTAACGAAAGAAAATAATAAAACACAGAAACCCTTTATTGTAAGCTCTTTAATTGACAAACATCAAAAATACACACTCTAACTTATTACTCCATCTCGTAGGTTGCCTAAATCCGCGCAAGGGTCAGTTGAAACTAGCATAACCAGACCTCTTATGAGGGCTCACGAGCCAGACCTAGGCCTTCCCTTCTTTATGTCAGCTTTCACGCTGAATGTTGCACATTACGCTCGGTTACCTAGCTGAGCAGAGAGATTGCCCGTGCGTCGCATGTCCGGTTCCAAAGAACCAAATTTTGTCAAAGGAACGACCGCCTGTGGAACGACCACAGTTCCCAAACATCGTCGGGTCGAGCCATTTCCCCTGTCGTTTCGACGTGCTGCTGTCCGAAAGAGATGCGGCAGGAAACGGGAGGACGCAGTGCTGAGACGCGAAGGAAATTGCAGAGACCAAAAAGGTGACGAAAGTGCATTAGGAAGTGTCGCCATCGAAAAAGAAGTAGAAAACAAAGAGAATAAGAAATTTGATAGAGAGGGAATAAAAGGCAAAAGCGTGAAGGAAAAGAAAGACGGCGCCGGTTCGCATTAGGGGCTGACACTTCTCTTCGGCCGCTCGCGCTGAGGCACGGAAATAATATATGAGGATCTTCCATCTCGCGCTGTCTGCGCAGCCTTCACACCACTCGCTCGCCCCGTGCGAAAGGGAAAGCAAGCAAGATAGTGCGGCGGTGCCCTACGCGAATCGAGCGCTGGAACTGGAAACCACGTGCACACACCGTCGTGGTGAGAGCCGCACGGGGAAACGGATTGAGGGCAAGCGACGACGGCGGGACCGGTAGGGAAAATAACGCGGCGAAGATTCACCGCAGTAATTTGGACGCTTAAAGAAAAGAAATCATCACGTGGACGGCCGACCACGCCGGCCAGTACAGTCTACGTAACTAACGGGAAAAGCTGGACATTAGAAAGAAAGAACGTGGGCCCGTATGGGAGCGGCGCGTTGCTTGGTGCGAGGATAGGGAGGGAGGTTAGGGGGAGGGCATCGGTGAGTGAGTGTTGGGAAATAGAGGTTCTCGATGGGCGTGCTACACAGAGGACAGCTGCGGCGTGACCGTGATTACGGAAGAGGGGAATTACAGTTGATGATTGGCGACAGCCTGTCGCGGCGCTACGCATTTGGATAGAGAGAGAGAAAGAGCGTGAGAGCTGGGGCTTGGAATAACGGTGCCCTTCTATCTAAAGCCTTTAGCGTGATTCCAGCCCCAGGCATCGGGCTAGCTAGTGCTCGCCGGGGCAGCAGGCAGAGGAAGGAACGATCATGCCAGTCGAAGGAGCAGCGAAATGAGCATCTCGCCGTCGAGCTTTCTCTCTCGGCATCTTCGGCGTTCCTCCTGAGCCCCACTGTGCACAAATGCGAGCGCGCGGCGTTTCAATGCGAGCGCACGCGCGTGCGGGCGTGTGTGTGGCGTTCATTGTCTGTGTTTGTTTTTTTCCAACCCGATCGCTTGTGCCGTCTCGTTTCTATATTCGTTTTCGCGTTGCACGCGGAACCGAGGAATGTGCCCTCGTCGATCGATTGAGAAAGCAATCGACGCTGTCGTGAGGAACCAATACGCGGGCTTGAGTCGCCAATAGTGGGGCTCGAGTCGCCCAGACTTCGAGTTTTCTGAGGTGCGTTTTAGGCGCCGCAATGTTATGTTCTTCTTCTGTTGTGTTTTTTTGGTGTTGTTTTCCTTGTTTCTTTGTTACGTGTGTATACTTTTCAGTGCGACACAAGTCGCTCCGGTACGATTGTATTGGCTTTGCGAGCATGTTCGCCGGTACAACTAGAGCACGTGAATGAATCAACCCAACTGTCACAACAAGCCTCATTGGGGAGTTGGACGTAGCACCAGCTGCTTTGATCTAGTTTGCATGAGAATACTTTTTTGCGAATACGCCTTCAATCTTACTCCAAACAGGCTAAATGAAAGCTTCGCCGAAGTGACAGTGCCTTTCAAACTTTATTTCGCAAATCAAGAAGGAAGCTAAAGCGTCACACTCAATAAGTATTCTTCAATTTGTGCTTTGAGTATGAATTTGTGCTTTGACATTACAGTAGCAGTATTAATGGGGATGGTATTGCAGTAAAACATGTTGTGCGGCTAGTTGGTGCATAGCTTTCTAAAGGTGAAGCGCCAACAGTGACGGCACACTAAGAAGGAACAAAGAAAGGACAAGGCGCTTGTCCTGCCTTGTCCTGTCTTTGTTCTTTCTTAGTGTGCCGTCAATGTTGGCGCTTCATCTTTTGATGGTGTTGCATAAAAAATGATAACACGTATTATGTTAGTCAGCATGCGCGATCCGCTAATGTTAAGACGGCGAAAATTTTTGCCAGTGCCAAGCAACCTTCAAGACCCGCACTCATAACATCCGAGATGCAACCTTAAAACTTGTTGCGTGTGATCCCTATCTTCATCTCTTCTCCTATCTTCTTCTTGCCTCACAAAACAATCTCAGTTCCACCTCTCGTATATTTGTTGAATCCTGGGACTTTAACCATTCCTGATCCTGGGACTTTAACCATTCCTGAAAGATAGGAGTCCCAAACTCAATATTTCTTATTCTGAATTGGCAAAGCTATTTCAGCATATTCGTTGTTATTATTCATTTGGGTGGTCGTACGTTGGTGCCCTCGTCTTGTCGAGCGCCATGAGTCAAAGGATTTCCTTAGTCCTGACCTATCGTTGCTGTCCCTACAAAGTCCAATGCAGTGTCTGCAGCGGCTGTCTTACAGGAAAAAGTAGTCATTGGCTAAATCGGCTAGCGTGGTAGTCTCGCAACCCGGAGGTCGGTGGTTCGAATCCACAGCCCGACAATTTTTATTTTCGTACGGCTTGTGTTTGCGCCCGTATGGAAACACCAACACCGACGCCGCCACGAGTGAGGCAATACAAGCTTCGCTTGAAAAAGAAAGGTGCGGCTTGCCGCGTCCATCGAAGACGTTGTAATGCGCCGCTGCCCCACAAGTCGGAGACTGTTGTCTGGGATCAACATAGAAAATATGTCAAGAACGTGCTTTGAACGCCGTCGCCCGTGGAAGATAGATAGATAAACTTTATTAAAAAAATAACCAGAAGAATCACTAATGGTCGGGACTCTTAGTCCAGGCCTCCGCTGGCTCTTGCCGTCTTCTCAGCTCTCTTTATCAGCTTGAGCTGCTCGTCGAGGGCCGAGCTGGAGAGCAGTGCCCCCCCATTGCTCCCTCGTGGTGTTAGTGTCTGGGTGTTCTATGTTGTGTAGTATGCACTCCCACCTAATGTGGCATAGGCTTGGTGTGGCCCCGCACCACGGGCATTCGCCCCTGTGGGCTGTGGGGTGTATGCGATTGGAGCCTACGCCAGGCAGCGGCATCCTCTATCTTTATATTTCGATGGGGTGGTGGATATCTCAAATGACTCTTTCTGTGGTAGTTAACGATGTTTGAATACTCCAGGTGGACAGGGTCCGGGCGTTCTGCAGCCGGCGTGATGAGTGCTCGGTTATGCACGAATCCTCGAGCTGCTCTGTCGGCCTTGCAGGTTGCCCGTGATGCCAGTGTGGAGCAGTATCCAGATGATGGTTTGGGTGGTGATGCGCTCAGGGTCCTCCTTGAGTATTTCGGCTAGGACTTGTGCAGCAGGTCTTCCAATTCTTCCCTGTAGGAAGTTGCGGCAGGCCTACTGGAAATCCATGAGGATCGTCAGCGGTTTGTTTGCGTGTTGGCCTTCGCGGATGGTTAACGCGATGGCCACCTCTTCGGATTCCGTGATCGTGCAGGGCTAGTCGATGCAGCGGAGGTAACGTGGGCTCGGTGGTCGCATACCACTGCCACTGCGCCCTTGTTGTTCATCCGATACATGGCGGCGTCCGTAAAACGGGTCGTGGTATTGAATATGAATGCTTGCTCAATGTACTGGGCCCTTGCTCTCCTCCTTCCGGAGTGTAGGTTAGAGTCCATGTTGCGTGGTGTCGGGGCAACGCGATACCTGTCCTGGACATGACGAGGCATCGAGCATGTTTCTTGGGTTCGTGTTGTTATAGCTTGTAACCGTAAGGTTAGTAGGACCTGCCGGCCCGTGCGAGTCGCCGCAAGTCTTTGTTGTTGCGAGACGTAAACGACCTCTGTCAGTTCGCTGAGGGTGTTGTGCAACCCTAGCAGCAATAATTTAAGCAGCCTAATCCCACGCCCGACGGCTTCTGCCACTCGGCCCAGTCAAGCGGCCTAAAATGCAACCACGGCTGAGACGTTCGCTCCCATTGGAACCTGCCTGACTCGGCAGGCAGCACTTCTTTTTTTATCCAGCGGCCGTGGTATAAGTCTGCCTTCCGGCCATTGGATTTGATCAGAACCGAAAGCACTTTGGGCCCAATGGCATGAAGTTTAAGTGGATTATTAAATTACATAGTTCTTAGCCGACAGAGGTGAGACTCTTCTGATTTCTTTTTCTGACTCACATAAAAAAAGGAGTGCTGTGCGTTTTAAGTAACATTTCTTTATAATAAATCATTGAACGGTGAAGCACTGCGCAACACAACGCAACACTACAAAAGATGTATCTGGCGCCACTGATGGCCAACGCTTGCTTTTCCATTTTTGTGATTTGCTAAGGTCCCGTTTGACGTCTCCCTAACGTATGCTTCTTTGCAAGCACAGCTTTGGTGCGGTAAACCATGCTTGCAAGAAAGCCGGCGCAGGCCAGGTTCAGGCCACGTGATGGATGTTGTACATGCTTGCTTGTTCAAAGGCTTAACGCTTACCGCTCTCCTTCACATGAAGAAGGTAAAAAAAAAGAACATAACGTTTTTTTCCATGTTTGTTCTTCTTGGAAGCGTAAGGGGAGACCTGACAGGTGTTGATAGACCTGATATTGCTTCTACCCGAACGAAAGCTTAATGCAGCCTGTCGCTGGCGGCTGCTGACGTGTGAGAAGCGGTTGTTAACACATTCTCTCCGCTCCCACGTTTCGCAGGGGGATCAGTTGCCGTTGTCATGGCCACGCAAAGTCCGTCAAAATAAAGTACCCCGGTGACGCTGTCAAACAAGCAAAAATTGAGAGCAATGGACAGTCTCCATGTCGTCAACAAGCGCTGGTTGCCGCTTTTCGTTGCCGTTTTTAGGGGGCACGCGTTGGACAGTCCACTTTTGGGCGGCGTCGGCAAGAAAGGACACAGGAAAGAAAAAGAATTCAGCGCGGTTGTGTTCATGAGACATACATATGCCTTGTGGTTCTAACGGCCGTCTTAACGGCCACATGCAGACTTCTATTGGGAAATGAAACGGCGAATACATATCCTCTATAAAATTGAAAAAAAGAAATACAGGACTGGAGGATTGCATTATATGCACAGAATGGAGGAAGAGAGACAGAGAGAGCGAGAGAGAGAGTGAAAGCGACTCGATGAATGATTAGGACCGCCTAGAGAAGGTTGAAGCTCTTGTAAGCGTGGTTACAGTCCGCGTGGTACTACATTGGTACAAAAGAGAAGATGCCATATTTGCCTTTCTCTACAATCAAGCAGCCCTCGCCTAACTCCTCTCTTGGGAGAGTACCGGGACCACGTTAATTAGACGAAGCAAGAGGAGACACGCATTGGGAATCAACGTGTCTGGAACCATTGGCGCAGGTAAACACTGCAGATTAAGTGCGACTGGTGAGTGTTTTGAAGTTTTCGTAAATAACCCAAAGAACTTACTCGATGCTACTGTCCACGTGCTCGCCAGACTCACTAGACTCAGTTTGTTTGAACAAATCAACACGTAAATACAGAAACCCGCGTGAACTGCAACATTGTTTTACTTCCACACTACGAAAGATCACGTATGCCAACGAGACATGAATTATCGTTTCAGCATTGCGCCGCGCCCTGCTACATAATTAGGGTCAAAACAATGCATTGTTCGCTTTCTACCCTGCTATCCCAGCGTCAAACGGCAGTTTACTCAGCCGACACACAATGCGAGAACCCAAGTGCGACGGGCGCTGATTAACTAGTGTTCCTCCCTCCGTTGCGTCGGTATCACCTATGCAAATCTGCAATAAAAGGTGTAAAATGCGCAAATGAAAACATATTCTAGTGTTCCTGACGCTGTGCTTCGTAGGACACCACCAGATAAAAATTTAATACATTCAGGCACAACTGATCTGTGCTGATTATCCAAGTATGCGAATAGCCGGAACGCGTCATGTATGAAGCGTGTACTGCAGCTGGACTCCTCTCTCGCGCTTTCCTCTTGACACGTTGCGCCTTCTGGCCACTGTGAAGTCTGCACACCCCTAGTGACGCGCTCACAAGTTTGCTTCAAAGAGGTTCATTGAGGAGTGGAACATAAGTAGCGGCGCATGCCCAGTGGCACATTGCCACGTGAGTGGCCCACATATTATAGTGCATAATCATAGGTATCGGCTCACATTTTCGGTGTGATCGCTACGCAGCTAAATAGACGAAAAATAAAAGGCTGACCACAGAATGCCAAGAATGTTATTCGTATTTGTCACAGCTTCTCCATAAGGGCGAATCAATGAATGCGATAGCAACATGTTAAAATAACACACCAAGTGTAAGACTCGTAGCATTAGTGGCAGTATGAATTGAAGCCTAAGCTTACGAAGTAAGAACGAGCTGTTGTGCTAAGGGTCCTCTGTTTGAGTATCGCCATCGGAAATTTCATTTATATTTATTAATTAAAGAAAAGAAGGCCTTTCTTAGCGACTTTGCCTCCACTTTTCCGTATTGGGTATGTTTCAAGTCTCTTTTATGGACCAATCTCAGAGGTAGCGCGCAGCCTCGCCGATAAAATTACGTCATTTTCAAGCTTGAGCTCTGGTATGGTTGGGCAATTTCATTTAGGTCGGAGTAGATTTAAGATGAGAGGTATGCACTGTGGGTGTTTTGTTTCATGACATTTTTTGTGGGGTGCCATTCTCAAAATTTTGAGGAATATTTGCAACTTTAGTGGTGGAATTGTGAGGTACACAACCCGCATATACCGCATGTCATATAGCAAGGCGTAACATGTAGGTCACACATACATATATATATACACACATACAAATAAATACGAGACCTCGCGGCGGCGACGACGGCAAAAATTCGCTCGGAGTGTCCTCATAACTGCTATCGCCGTAAAAATGGTATGCCACTTGTCTAAGACGCCATCTGTGTCGAGCTGTTAGGATAGATATTTGCTTACTATCAACCAGATCCTCCGCGTGGCCGGCAAAGCTTCGTGCTATGGTTGGCTGCACGCCTCTGACGCAACTCAAAGAGCGTGACGGTGAATACGAACTGAGCGAAAAGTTTACGATCACTTTGCGGTCGAGCGTGAGGGCAAACTGTCTGATCACGTGCCACATTATGCATTAAAAAGGGTATTGTGCGCAATCTCACGCGTGTTTACAATTTTCTTTAAACCTCCTTTACTGCTTCATGCAGTGCTCCTGTTGCAACTACGCTTACAGCGATCGTTCAGCGCAAACCTCCTCATACGAATCCTCAATTCTCGCTCTGACCAAACGCGTAACCTGTAAAACAAAAAAGAATTGCAGGCAGAATTTGTGAAAACACAGAGAGCTAGCAAAATTGCCCATTACCTTGGCTTACAAGTATTTGGCAAAAGAAAAAAAAATCAGAAGGTGAAATTTGCGCTGCAAATAATTAGCTGGCATTGGACATGACAAATAGATACCGTCTTGAGCATACCTCATATATCTTTCGCAGTCTCTCTCTCTCTCTCTCTCTCTCTCTCTCTCTCTCTCTCTCTCACGCACACACGCAAACACGCACATAGGACACAGGTGCCTGAGGAACTGTAGGACCACATAAGTACGTCGGTTAGGTGAAACATTGCATGCCCTTCACGAACTGCGAAATCGATACAAACAACAAGGAAAAAGGCATAGCTTATGGAAAAATGAACGGCTGCAGTTTCAAAGCGCCAACTTTTTTTTTTTCCAGAGAGGGCGAAGGAAGAGCGACCACTTGCAGTGCTCGACATTTATTCAGCATTAGCAGAAAGCAAATGCACTCGGAATCATTAAAGCGTTTAGCTTTCTTTAGGAACTAAACGTGGTATTTTCGCGTCTGACCGTGTTCATGGGGCCCCGATTCCGAAGATAGATAAGTCCAACAAGGTAAAACCGCATGGTACAAACCATGGTAAAAACACAGCGGTGAAAACCGTGCTGAAGACCACGGTGTTTCCTGTTGTAAAGGGAGCGTTCTCGCATTTTCTCTTTGTGAAAGGTAGCGTTTCGAGACGCTGTCGTCAAAGCGCTGCAGCACCTCTGGTCGCAGACGTTGTACGGGAGGTCCTTGAGGAATTGGCACTCGAGATACCGGTTTCATCCAGCGTAATGGTAAGGCACGGTTGTGAAGGGAGCAGCAACAATACTGCAATATAGTGCCACATCAAACCACCTACCAAAGGATGCCAAAGGCATTTTTGGATAAGAGCCGGAATTGGTTCTTCATAAATTTTATTTGGTTTGTACACACCGACTGTTATATCTCTCCGAAAAGCTCCTGAAGGCTAAGAAAGCCCTGAGGTGTGGCTACCGTAACAAAGTGATAATCAATGGGACATGACGCCCACATATGGAGAGGCTTAATCTGCCTCATATATTATCACTCATTTCATCATCATCATCATCATCATCAGCCTGGTTACGCCCTCTGCAGGGCAAAGGCCTCTCCCATACTTCTCCAACAACCCCGGTCATGTACTATTTGTGGCCATGCCATGCCTGCAAACTTCTTAATCTCATCCGCCCACCTAACTTTCTGCCGCCCCCTGCTACGCTTCCCTTCCCTTGGGATCCAGTCCGTAACCCTTAATGACCATCGGTTATCTTCCCTCCTCATTACATGTCATGCCCATGCCCATTTCTTTTTCTTGATTTCAACTAAGATGTCATTAACTCGCGTTTGTTCCCTCACCCAATCTGCTCTTTTCTTATCCCTTAACGTTACACCTATCATTCTTCTTTCCATAGCTCGTTGCGTCGTCCTCAATTTGAGCAGAACTCTTTTCGTAAGCCTCCAGGTTTCTGCCCCGTAGGTGAGTACTGGTAAGACACAGCTATTATATACTTTTCTCTTGAGGGATAATGGCAACCTGCTGTTCATAATAATAATAATAATAATAATAATAATAATAATAATAATAATAATAATAATAATAATAATAATAATAATAATAATAATAATAATAATAATAATAATAATAATAATAATAATAATAATAATGTTTATTTATGTTTATTATTTATACTTATATTTATTTATTTATTTAATAATAATGTTTATGATCTGAGAATGCCTGCCAAACGCACCCCAGCCCATTCTTATTCTTCTGATTATTTCCGTCTCATGATCCGGATCCGCCGTCACTACCTGCCCTAAGTAGATGTATTCCCTTACGACTTCCAGTGCCTCGCTGCCTATTGTAAATTGCTGTTCTCTTCAGAGACTGTTAAGCATTACTTTAGTTTTCTGCAGATTAATTTTTAGACCCACTCTTCTGCTTTGCCTCTCCAGGTCAGTGAGCATGCATTGCAATTGGTCCCCTGAGTTACTAAGCAAGGCAATATCATCAGCGAATCGCAAGTTACTAAGGTATTCTCCATTAACTTTTATCCCCAATTCTTCCCAATCCAGGTCTCTGAATACCTCCTGTCAACACGCTGTGAATAGCATTGGAGATATCGTATCTCCCTGCCTGACGCCTTTCTTTATTGGGATTTTGTTGCTTGCTTTATGGAGGACTACGGTGGCTGAGGAGCCGCTATAGATATCTTTCAGTATTTTTACATACGGCTCGTCTACACCCTGATTCCGTAATGCCTCTATGACTGCTGAGGTTTCGACAGAATCAAACGCTTTCTCGTAATCAATGAAAGCTATATATAAGGGTTGGTTATATTCCGCACATTTCTCTATCACCTGATTGATAGTGTGAATATGATCTATTGTTAAGTAGCCTTTACGGAATCCTGCCTGGTCCTTTGCTTGACAGAAGTCTAAGGTGTTCCTGATTCTATTTGCGATTACCTTAGTAAATAGTTTGTAGGCAACGGACAGTAAGCTGATCGGTCTATAATTTTTCAAGTCTTTGGCGTCCCCTTTCTTATGGATTAGGATTATGTTAGCGTTCTCCCACGATTCCGGTACGCTCGAGGTCATGAGGCATTGCGTATACAGGGTGGCCAGTTTCTCTAGAACAATCTGTCCACCATCCTTCAACAAATCTGTTGTTACCTGATCCTCCCCAGCTGCCTTCCCCCTTTGCATATCTCCCAAGGCTTTCTTTACTTCTTCCGGCGTTACCTTTGGGATTTCTAATTCCTCTTGACTAATTTCTCTTCCATTATCACTCATTTGGCCCTTCTTATTTTCGAGCAATACACCATTCGTTATCTAACTAACAACTAGTCCAGACTCTCAAGTTAGTGATGCAGCAGTGTACGCCTAGACAATTACATCCCTGACACAACACTAATAAAAGAAATATCGCTCTGTGGCGTTCGCGCTGCAGCTTGGTTTATACTAGACGTTTATTCATCGACTATTGCATCGCGAAGCCGAAAACGTCACAAGAGTTTGTTCCTAGTGGCCCTTCATGTTGAATATATCGGTATTCGATAAACCAGCTATAAGGTGAAGCACTGAATTCGGTCATTCCTTCCCAAGAAGAATGCCTGGGACTGCCGAAATTTAATGGCTGCTGCTACGGCGTGGAATAATTCATTTGTCTGTATCTTGAGTGACAAAATATCTGCGGCACAGGACCCTCTCCGTTCTTTGCAAGTATGTCGAGTCCCCTTAAATACTGTATAGGAAAGTAATTGTACAACGTGCCGACATATTAACAGCTACCAACAACAGTCCGGTATATTCCTCGAACATAGCCTACCATGCAGTGGCTCGTATTGCTTGATGTACCAACGTGGACAAGTAAATTTCTGTAGCTAAGTAAGAGTGTAGGAAGCTGCATACCGCCCTTGTGTATGCGTGTATGTATGCCATTGAGTGACCTTAACGATGTACACTGTAAACGAAAATAAACCCACCTGGGAGTTTTTAAGAGGTGATGTGCCCTAAAACCTCCCCTCTCAAATATTTACTCCGATGTATGGGAGCAAAACAGCGCCATCCCCTCGTTTCATTCCGCTGGCTAGCTGCGGGAGTATTAAGGCGACATGACGCGATTTTACTCCGCTTAAAAATCTTGTTCTCCCGTGAAACTCCGACAGAGAGTTTTAAAAAACTCCCCTCCGCCGATACAGGTTGGTCATGTGGCGATTCCCATGAGGCTGTGCGCCTCGCCAGCGACCGGGCACGTTCGGCGGAGCGGGCAGTGCTCATGGCTGACGGTTTGTTTACGTCTGTGAAGTGTCGTTCCGTGACGGCGTTTCGTCAATTTGTTTCCCGTATTTCCTTCGAGAAAGTGTTATAGGCATGCCTGAAGCTCACTGTATCTTAGCATCAAGTACATTAGCTGTGATCGCTTTGCTGACAACGATGATTGCAAGAACCACGTTTTCAAGTGCGGAAAAAGGCTTAGGTATACCTCGAAGCTGCTAACTGGCTCATGATGTCGGCTCACGTTCTGGCTGTGTTTTCGTGCTGCGTCACCCTGTCTTGTGTTCTTCAGTACGTGAAATGCGACTTCTATGTCCTTTTGAGTACATGCTAACAACGTCCAGTGTAGTGTTTGAAAGGACCGCGTAGCAATGGCAACAGTAGCCACTGTTCGAGCGACGACATCCGTGCTAGTCGCGCCTGAATGGCGTAACCAAAGTTCGTTGCGGTGCTGTGTTGCCAGTGAGAAAGACCGGAGTGCAAGCAACTGTTTTTATGTATCTGTGAACGGATATCCTCGCCCGAAGAAAAACGGTAGGACATAAGTATGCGTACTGAAAATAAAGCTTCTTATTGAGCGATGTGAATCGAATTGTTATCGCGTATATATGTTTTGGTCACGTCATTGCTTCCTATATTGCATTAACATTACGCTCTATCCGAGACACTGATTTAGACGCATGCCTGCTGGCTCCGAGTTTAGGGATTCACTCGACAGATCAGCGATGTAGCTCCTTTTCGCAACCGAGACAGATTGCTCGGACGCAGAGCAAGTAGTGCGGTGTATAAAATGTATGACTGTGCATTTCTCGGTGTTATGTCGGCTGCTGCGGGTCATGCTCAAACGTAATAATTTCTTGCTACGCTACCACTATATCGCAAAAATTTAATTTTGCTATGCAACACATGCACTTACATTTTTCTTGCTTACTGTAACTAACGCACTACTTTTTGGCCGCGAACGCCGGCAGTGTGCGAAGTCGCTTCAGCACTCACAGAATGGCATGATAATTTTGAAAAATTACGCCATTAACTTTTTTTCTCTCACTATTTTGAATTGACAGTTTTGTGTTGCTTAAGGTATTCTGTTAATTTGAGAGAGAGAGATCTCGTATGAACGAGCATGTGAGTCGTAATTCTGAAAACAGCACAGCTGCTCCCTAGGCGGTTTCGAGGCACACAATATCGTGGCTATATATACTGGCACCGTTGCTTCTTGAGTATCGCGTGTACGTGTGATGTCTTTCAAATTTCTGCATTGGGCGTTTCTGAAATGTTTATGTATGTCATGATATATGTGCTTTCATTGACTTGTTCCGTCGAATTCGACGCGGTCTCGTGTGCATATTTCGAAATTTGACCAGCAGCCTCTGCATGTAAACATGTTCGCGCAAACTCACGCGATGGCTCTTTTTATACTCCCGTTGCACCTCGAAAAAACTCCGTCAATAGCAAAGCAAAAAATAAAGAAAATACAGAAAAAAAAACTCCCATAATTCCACGCGAAAATTCCGCTCGTACGGAGTAAAAATTCTACTCCGATCATACGGAGCAAAAAAAACTCCGAACCGGGGGGTCGCTATAGGACAAGCAGTATACTCCCACCTCGGAGTTATTTCCGTTTACAGTGTAGTAGCGACGCCCTTTATGATTCGACTCCAGTTGGAGAGAGTGGAGCTTTGTCGGCGTCTACTCGCAAAGCTGGAGATGCGCGAAAGATTGCACAACGAAGGCATTCACGAGCGCGCATTCACCACGCACACGCGCAGACACGCACACGCTCCATCACTCCGCCCGCCAACGCGTGAGCCATGCAGCAGAGCGATGCGCGCGCGAACGCGCGCGCCGCTACATTGCGTCAAGGCAGGCGTTTCGCGGCCTGCCTCCCTCAACTGACACGGCAGCGACCAGGAGCAGGAACAGGGTGACCCAGCTACGTCGTCGAACACCGCACTGGTTGCTGCCGATGCAAGTGGCACAGGCGGGGCTCGCGACGCATAACTCCATGGCCGGCACGTTGCCTCCATGAACGCGGCTGGCCGGCGGGTCCACAGTGTGTAGGAACTCCTTCTAGCACTGGCTGTCAACTACTCCCCCCCGATCACCGCACAGCGAAACTGGGCCAAGGTCCCACCCCCAGGCAGAACGCCGTGGGACCGCGTCTTCGATCCGCGGTCGTTCACGCACAACGCGCGCACACGCACCGCACAGGCGTCCGGGCACCGAGTGAGCAGATCGCGATCGTCAGGGCGGCGCTGGCGGCGCGCAGACGCCCAGTCGGGGCTTCTCCGGGCGCCCTCTCCTCCAGACGCGAGCGCGGGAGAAAGTGAGGCGCGCGGCTTTTAAGCGTTTCGAGGCGGCTACGGTGCTGCGCCCCGGGCGCTCTTTGCTGTCTGGTTTCGCAGTGAGCTCTGTCCCTATTTTCCTTATTTGGGGTCGTTTTGTTTGCGACTCGCACGCCTGTTCCCATTCTTATTTTTTTTATATATTTCGTTCGGACAACAAAGCTAGCTATTCACGCACGGCCGAGAAACAGGCCTGCAGGATGCCCGCGCGTTTCCTCCCGTGGCCTAGCTTGCTCTCGAGCAACAAACGACGCGGCGTTCGCCCCGTGCCCCCACTATAGAGAAGCAAAGCTCGATCGCTCGTTTTTCTGTACCTCGATGTTCTTTCTTTCTCATCAGGCTCGTACCTAAAGTATAAGTGAGCACGAGGTCGCGGGATCGAATCCCGGCCACGGCGGCCGCATTTCGACGGGGGCGAAATGCGAAAACACCCGTGTACTTAGATTTACGTGCACGTTAAAGAACCCCAGGTGGTCGAAATTTCCGGAGTCCTCCACTACGGCGTGCCTCATAATGAGAGAGTGCTTTTGGCACGTAAAACCCCATAATTAATTTATTTAATTAAGGTACAAGTGGGAGCGGTGGCCTAGTTTTTAGGACTTGTCTAGCTGGACTCTAGCGCCGCTTGCTTCTTTGCGCATCTGCAGCGACTCCTTGTGTGGAGCGTTCTCGTCCTCGTGCTGAGAACTCCTACGGATGAATGTCTACGTGACTGTTGCAGACGTCAGGACGAAATTAGTTTGTTCGAGCGGGTGGCATTCTGCGTTGCTCATGTATTGCTCTGTGTTCTATTTGCGGGGCCAAAGCGTACTGCAGAATTACTACCTCCACTCTAGTTGCTGCTTGTATTGCCTATAACTTCGTAGTATGGCCGATAACGCATCGCTGAGTGGATACCTTGTTTATTATGGGGAATGGAGGTGGGGTGAAGAAGGCAAGAAGTCCATATACAGGTAGGGGCAATGCATGATTCTTGGAAACAAGATTTATGCATTGCGCCCATGCACCTGTATACTCTCCGAATGGCAAATAATTTTAATCTGGTTAACAAAAAGTAGCAGTTTCGCCGGAAAGGCAAAGAATCGATTGCGATAGAAAATTAGCAGACAGGGACATACAGCAAGGATAGTAGTTTTATGGGCCGTACAAACTTGTAAACATAGGCATACTAACTAAATTAACAAGCATGGTGTCACGCGCGCAGAAGCCAACATGAACACATCTCACTCGAAGACCGCGTAATCTCGCTGTGAAAACGCTGCAGAGAGGAAAAGCGGCAGCAGCAACGACCGAATTGACCTTTGTGCAGCCCAAGGAAGTTTTAAATATAATTCAGTGCCCTTCCACTGTACGAAGAAGGATGACCAGCGACGCTGTGAATGTGGACCGGTTAATGGCAAACTGCACCTACACCGCCGGTCGGGCCGGTATTGCACTATCTTCGAGATCGGCCCACGTATGGGGAGCGCTTAACGCCTGCTTCGCCTCCGCCGCGGGTTGATATTGCACTATCTTCGGGTTCGGCCCACGAATGAAAATTTGTTCGCATTTGTCCAAGGAGACGAGATCTGCCAGAACTTAGCCATACACGGATTCGCTGAAAAAACAAAACAAACAAATAAACAAACAAACAAACTTGTGGAGTGGAGATTATGTCCTAATGGTGAAGCCGCCACCTCCGTCTTACCAGGGGAATCCATTAAGGTTGGCATTTGGCGGAGGACAGGAAGCGTTTTGTTTTCACTTCGAATGACTTTAACCAAGGCCAGTTTTGCCGTACATATGCTTCTGGATGCGTCTGTCTATGTTGCTGGTTTTAGGATGAAATTTGAAAGTCGTGGCAACTTGTACGGCAGATAAGGGTGTCACTAACCAGCCTACGGCAATATTTGAGCCCGAAACAACTTTCTATTATTTTCCAATTAGTCCAGAATTTGTATTTACAGATCATGAGCAGTTGAACTGCAACTGTTCTCCGTGCAGTTCAACACGCTTTCAAGGGTGAAGTAGGGCTCAGTGCTTGCTTCACCTCTGCTAGTAAGAATCTCCGAGAGTTGCCACTCCAGAATTTCTTTTTATAACCTCTTTGGTGCAGCCGCTTGCATCAACGGGAAGTACGCGGCCAAAACACAGTTCAGCGCGGGCTCTGTATCCGTCGCAGATGGCTTCCAAGATACAGCGGCCCGGCTAGGCGCGCGCGGCCTCCTGGGCTGCCCAAAGTAGAACACGCGCCTCCTTCCTCCCTAACCTTGGCCCAAAGCCTTGCGCGCGGCGGAAGGCGGTGCGCTTCCTCCCCGCTTTCCGCCGCTTCGTGCGCGTGATTGAGCCGCGATGGCCGGGTCGCTCTCGCCCGCTTTCACTCGCACATGCAGCATATGGCGCGCAACAACGATTTTATTGTCCTTGGACTTTATACGGAAACTCACGGCGACGCCCATGCCAACGTCAGAAATGCGCTAGAGCGTCCATATAATTACACGTGGTTCGACAGATGTTAAGACGTGTATCGCCGGTTGGGAATAGCCCGGAAGATACGGTGCTTCTGCATTAGTGTGAAATTTGTGAATTAGCAACGAAAGCTTTACAACTTCTCAGTATGCACGTTTCATATCTGTATTGTGGTCACTTTCTTCGTAAGAGGTAATCAACAGAGATTTTCTCTATTTCCGTGTTTCCGGATTACCTTCAGTCATCCTTTCTGGTTTTTCGGACACCTTCTTCAGTGCGTGTAACTCTCTCGTTCTAGAGTGGAACTTGCTGCTGGGCGAGTTGGTTGAGATCTAATGAGCACATGCAGAAACCGATGAACCTTGACCGACACACTAACTGCACAGTATGACAATATGGTTGATGTAGCTTGAAGCAGACACGGTGAAGGAGGGGCCCACTGTACTTGAAATGTAGTTGAGTAGAACCTGTTGCTGGGCGGTAAAGGTAAATGTGACGGGAGAAGGCAAGCAAACCTAGTACTATATACACGACAGCGGTTGCGGGCAAACGGGATAAATGTAAGTACAATGTTCGGTACGGTATGTTTCTGCTGTTTATGAAAAATAAACACCATGCAAATGTGTCAAGCGGACAACTTACGCAGGGCGTGCAGAAGCAGGGCCAGATTAAAGCGCACGGTAGGGTCTAGACGACACCACGGAAGCGGTCACACGTCAAATCAACACTTCTGTGCCCACCGCGGTAGCTTTGCGGCTATGACATTGCTCGCGGTCTTGGGTTTCATCCCGACCGCGGCAGGCCCATTTAGAAGGGCGAAATAAAAAAGAACGCTGGTGCACTTTGGGACACGTTCAAGAACACTACGGTGTCAAGATTAATCCGGAAACCACCACTACGGCGTGCCTGGTAATCCGATTGCAGTTTTGGCACGTACAGACCCGCAATTGAATTAAAGTTCAATACTTATGCCGCGATGCAATGTGCCAGGTGAAGCAATGAATATGCCAAACCCTCTCAGGGGTTATCAAATATTGCACACAACAACGCCTCAAGCAAACACCTACTCCTGTGTTCTGTGTGTACTATGAAGACAAATAGCAGTGGTGCACGCAAATTAACTTGTAAAATCAACTCATCGCTCTCGCGTTGGACTAAACACTGAAAAAATAAATATTCGCCGTCAACATCGCTGCTAATCGCAGCGAGTTATCGTCGATCAAAGCAGTTAGCACAGAAAGCTTCGCTTACATCGATTACCGCCGTGCGTGGGATCCGCGCATTATTTCTTTCAGAGTGCCTCTATCACTTGCTCAATCCTTTCCCAAGCTATCTGTATTAAAATAACCTTTCTATAGCATTTTTTCATCACTTCGTAGATACATCATCGCTTCTCTCATACACAAAATGAGCATTAGTAGACTTCTTGCCCACGCAGTCGTCCTCCTCCTCATTGCATGGCCAAGTCATCCAAGTCCCTGATATTTGGTCTTGGCGCGAAAGCCCAACACTTTTTTCGCTCCTGGCCTCCTCTTCTATATGCTGTAGTTGTGCGTCTTTCACTAGAAGATCCACCTTCCTTGTTTGAAGTTCGCGTTCAATGAGTGTTTGTCGCGTCAAGTTTGAACCACTTTTTTCTTCCCCGTGAAGTGGCCTATCAGGGCTGTGACTATAGTGGTGACACAAGATAGGAATGTCGCCCTCACAAACGTGTTCTTTCTGCCACGATAATAGTGATACAAAATATTACTTGCTAGAATGCCCGGAATTTGTGGAAGATTGCAAGACTCTCTTCGACGGACTCAATGAAGCTTAGGGTGTTTCCGTGAGCTTCATTCCGTGAGCTACCGAGTGGGACTTGAGCTTGACGCAGGGGCACCAGATTTTCAGGAGAGATGTGTTTCACCTTCTCCTGAACCAAGGCGGTATTTTGGGCTATTCGGTGTCACACTGGAATACTAAATAATGCTAAAGAAACAGAAACATGTAAAAACGACAACACAGACGATAACGCCAATGCTTGACTGCGCTGGTCAAGCCTAGGCGTGCATCTGTACTCTTCACAATGAAAGACAAGCAGAACACCGGCAGATTCCGTTACGTTATTATGTTTTGTTGAAGTTTCTTAAAGATATCGGTCTATTCAGCGAGTGGTGACGCTAAGTGTCAGTAATTGTATCATGTAGCATATATTCTCATTGGGAACGCGGTGAACATGGTCATGGGGTAGCAGTCAACCTGTGCTTCCTATAATCGTATGTATTGATCCTGGTTGCGCTAGACCAGCGTACGCGGCGATTGTGGCGCGTTTATCCCCGCACTTTAGAATGGAGACTCTCGGGCGTAGCAATCACCGACATACCTTTGCAAGGGTAGATCCGTCCGTAGATTCACCGCCATCCTTCTTAGACGAACCTCTCGACCTTCCTCTAATGTCGTTGCCGTCGTCGTCATCACCATCATCCTCTCCGTCTCCTTTTCCCCAAATTTATGCAAGCTGCCGAACTTGAGCATCCTGATGAGACAAGCCTACACAAGAGAGAAGGTGATGAAATGGAAGTCAGAGATGGAAATCGGCTTCAAATTCTACCAGATACCTTGAACGGGTGAGAATTAGGAGTGTGAAAGTCGAAAAAAACTGTACGTGAAGCGTAGGAAGCCCGTCACAGCTTCCCACACTTCAAGAAGGACGTTATATATATAATGTTATTGCACTGTGCTTGGAGTATCACAGTTGCTTTCGCAAAGCCCGCCGAGCTGGCATAGTGGTTTCGACATTGCGCTGCTAAGCCCAAGGGCGGGTGGCCAAATACCGGCCGCGGCGGCCGCATATCGATGGGCGCGAAATGCAAAAGCGCCCGTGTAGCATGCACTAGTGTGAAAGATAAAAAAGAAAATCGAGGTGCTCAAAGTCAATAAAGAGTTTTGGGAATGCAGAACCCAAGAATTTATTATTAAGGCGACAACCTCAGATGGGTTATGGGACGAAAATATGACCGTAGGCCTTACGAAGACTTGACCGCCCGGCGTTATGGCAACAAAATTCAATGGCACCAAAACCGGGGGTAGGAATCTCGACCTTTGGCGGGAGTCGCAACCACGACTATTGGTGTTAATTACGGCAAAGTGAATGAAGGCACAGTTCATTAAGATAGAGTTAAGACACTCGAACCAACGACCTTTGGTGGTCGTCGAAGCCGTGACCTGTGCTGTTAATTAAGACAAATTTAGTTAGGTCACTCGTAGTTAAGATATAGTTAATTAAAGCACTCGTAGATACGATCTTTGGTGGGAGTCGAAACGATTTGGATATTTGGGCGAACTGGCGATATCTCCAAGTTGAATTCCAATTGACATCCTGAAGGTCAAAAGCCGGACCCACTACTATTGATGTCAAATAAGGCGAAGTTAATTAACGTACAGCTATAAAGATAGAGTTAATTAAGACACTCGTACCCCCGGTCATTGCTGGGAGAAAACTAGTAATAAGGTGTAACAACACATTAGAGTGAGAATCCCAAGTAATGTAATGAATGTCTCGCGAGCGCGCCGTCTTTTTCGCCTTCATCCTCTTTAGCGTATGCTAAAGTGACTGACAACTTTTACACTTTCGCACAAAGTATGTTTTCACGCGCTCTCGGATTTTATACTGTTGCCATCCACGATACACAAAATAACGCGAAAACTAGGCAGCGTGAAGGCTGAAAGCAGCCGCTGATGCTATGACAGCGCAAATGACTGATACATTAGATTATCTTGGCTATTTGCCGTAGGATAGGATAGAAATAAACATGTTTTTACAGCCGCCCTGATTTTTAATAATATAGCGCGAGCGTCGACTGAACTGCTGGTGAGCGCCTTATAACGGCGATAAGCGTGCAACAAAGCGAGAGTTCGCGCACGAGCCTTGTTGCCTTGTTGCACTCGCCTTGTTGCACGCTCTTGTTGCACGCTTATCGCCGTTATAAGGCGCTCACCAGCAGTTCAGTCGACGCTCGCGCTATATTATTAAAAATCAGAGCGGCTGTAACACGGTTATTGTTGTTGGTGCCCGGGGATAGGCTGCCAGGGGTCCGTCGCCCGAGGAAAATCTTCCGAGATCCTCGGCAATGGCCCTGGCCCGCTGGACGGCCCACTCCTCGTCTTCGGTTGCCTCGCTGAGGAGGGCTGTTTGCCATCTCTCAGCGAGGCGCCCCGCTTCAGAGGATCCTGCTGTTGTCTTCCCCATTCCTCATGGTCCTTCTTTCTCATGGCGTTGGTATTCTCAAAGCACATGGGCCGTATCGGCCCGTTCGTGCTCGCACCACGGGCAGCCGGGCGACGGGTGCAGCACGGGCCACAGATGGAACAGCTGGTAGGGGTTGCTGAAATGGCCGTCTGCAACCGTCTGAGGTCGGCCGCCTGAGACCTGTCCAGCCGCCCATGGGGTTGCGTATATTTCCTTCGTTCCTTTCTGTAGTGACAAGCATCTCTCGGTAGGTTGCCGGAAACTCCTCGACATCGCAGTCGGCGTCCCCGTGATCCCCAGCTTCGTCCGCCGTGATTTGGGTTGTGTTGGTAACGACAGCGGCGGCGCCGGACGGGGTGGCCGCCGCCGTCGCCGTCACTCTTCCGCTGGGGTTCCGCACAACGGCAGCGGCTGCCCTCTGGGTTACCGCGTCGCGGCCGGTAAGCTGCCTCGCGACGAGGTGGGCGCACTCGTTGTGGTTGCGCGGGGTGTCGGTGTGTCTTCGGCCGTTAGCATTGTTGTTGTTGTTGTCGTGGCTGTTGTTGTTGTTAGTGCAAAGCTCCCCGACGTGCGCGGGGAACCACTTGAGGGACTTGTTTGTAATCGTGCCGGACCTGAAGTCCCCGGCCCTGGCGTTGAGCATGTGCGCCACATCCGTGTACACCCAACCTTTGCTGTAGTTCCGAATTGCTGATTTGGAGTAGCTAATGACCAGGCTATCCTCCGCACCTTGGTGGAGTACCGCGAGGGATATATGGCCATCTCCTCCGCTGCTTCGGCCGACGGCAGCCTCGCTGATGCCGTTACTCGGATCCTTCCCTACGCATCTACGACTGCCATGGAGAAGGCGGGCGCCGCCGCCGTCGGTCGGCCGTGTCGATGTTGCCGCTGTTGCTGCTGCCGTTTTGGTCGTAGTTGTAGTAGTGATGGTGGTGTTGGTAACTCCGGTTCGTCTCGCACATTCCGTTGTAGCGACGGAGGTGGTCACCATTTGCAATTGTTGTCAACCTAATCACGTTACATATGTAGTATGACAGCCGTTGAAATGAGTGTAGTTTCGGTTCGGTTTCAGTTGCGTATAACCGGAGATAGCAAAATGTGTTCGGTTTAACTGAAGTTTCTTAACATCATTCCTATTCGTGCCCAACCAACTATTTATTCGACATTTCCGTTGAAGCGAGTCTCGTTTGTCTAGAACACTGTATATATATAAACGAGAAGAAAGGGGTTAACTGAGGGGCCCGATTATATATACATAATGTAATTTTAGCCAGTAGAATTTTCAACGGCACTATGCCATACGGACATTTAGTCGCCTGCTGTGACTTTTGATTTCCGCACTCAGCAAGTACAGCGCCGAAGCAACAGATCTGTGCAAATGGTTTTCACTCAGATGAGATGAAAATCAATCTGACACGTTAGCTCTTCTTATAGGTCGGCCAGCCACCATTTTGTTTTTCTTGGTACTAATCCTGAATAGCATTATTGCCGAAAGAGGCGTGGTAACTAACAGCTCCCTCGCTTTTCACAAAGTTCAAATTTTTTACTGCGTTCCAGCAATTTACTGACCTTACTATGCATCAACAAACTGCCGGACTTGTGAAGAACAAATGCAAAGGCTCTCTCAAGCATGAACAGTTCTTGTTAAAGAATGCGCCATAAATAACTCAGCGAACGATAAGCGTCTGTGACTGTATTGTGTTTAGAGGCTGCCTTTGGACTGAACTTTCGATGTACAAGTTGCACCCTGACTGGCTGGCATCTGTCGGACGGTTTCTGTATCACTGAAGAAGCGAGGATACGATTGCGCAGCACAGCGAGAGAACAAAGCAAAGTAACTGATCAAAGGAAATCCTCGCAGAGGGAGTAAACGAAGAGAGCCGAGCGCTACCAAGAGTGCAACTAACGATGCCGGGCCGTATAAACAGACACTCGGCCCTGCCCGACTCTTGCTCCTTATACGTCCCGTCTCAGTAATTCTTTCCTCCTCACCCGATGTGCAGTCCAGCGAACCTGAACAGCCAGCAGCCGAAACGGGACGGAACGGTTGCCTGAGGTTGCCCGCTCGACTCTTCTCGGGAAAAACGAAACGCAAACAATGAACATACAAATGTAATCGCGGAGCAACCGCTACAACAAGGACGTGGAAGAGAACAATGCAACGAACGCAAGAAAGCCCAGAGAGGAGAGTCCGATGGCACATAAAACGCGCAACCTGCAGACGTAGCGTAGGAGAGAAAAGCGTAGCTCGAGTGAAACCTCCCGATCGATGGCAGCCGCTCCAAGGATGGCACTCGCCTTTATTACAAGTGCGTACGTTTCCTTTTTTTTTCTTCCTTTTCGATCGTTTCCCGTCTTTTCCTTTTTCCTTCTAGTTCTCTTCCATGAGCGCATCCCTTTGGTCTGCAAGCAATGGTGATGATCCCACGTTTTTTTTTCTTTTTTTTGTGACGCAGTCGTTGAAGCATATTGTTTCTGCGCAAAATTTTGTTTCATTTGCCCAGTTGTCGCCTCCGCGGGTTCGGTGAAAAGCGTGCTGAAATATTCATGACTCAATGGCGGTTATTTCAGCCGCGTCATGGCGCGTCAGTTCGGTGTGAAGCGGCTCTTCCCCAACTCCCTCATCACTAACATCCAGCGCTGTGATCGTGCGCGGAAGCGACACAGACAGACGTTCCGACACACACACACGCACGCACACAGGCACACACACACGCATACACACACACATACACACACACACTCTCTCTCTCTCTCCTTTCGTCACGAGCCGTCATACACGTCGTTGATTTTTTGTACTCGTTCTTAAACATTAAACGGTGATATATTCTATAAAATGCCAAGAACGCTACCGAGACAGAAAATGTGATTCAGCAACTAATAATTACCGTTCTCCTTGAAAAGAAGTACTCCTCACCTGGGGCCACTTCAGTTGTGACAGGAATAAGGACGATGAAGCACGCGTATGCACTCGAGCAGCAGGTGTTTCACTGCTGAGGCAACTAAAACTACAATATAACGATGCATTATGTTTGTTACAGTCAAAGTGAGTGTAAGGCGTCTAATGAATTCGCATTGAGCATGCGAATGCTCGAGCTTCGAAACTGTTCAAAGCAAGGCTTTTTGAAGAGATTGCTGTGCTTACGTAGAACTGAATATCTTTCTGGATTTAAAACTAACTGGTGTTCTGTTGCTACTTACACCTGAAAGGAAAATTCTTTCACTTGGCCGTAGAGTGGGCGGATGTATTGCGTTGCATATCTGTTGAATTTAATGTGAAACTCCTCAGATTCTCGCTGATTTATAAAAGGGCTTCTCTATTGCTTTCTCTGAAATATGTTTTCTTGCGCAATCACAAAAAAAGATGAAGTAGCGCTGGCGAAAAAGACGGTGACATAATATATTTGTTGCCAACACTTAGAATACAGAATAGATAAATCAGCCAATCAAACAACTAATTATTTATTATTGATAAGTAAGGCAAGGAGGAGCTTCATGCCTGCTTAAAGAAACTGCAACATATAAAAAGGCACATCTGCGGAAAAATAAAGGGAAGACTTATAAGAAACGCAGAGAAGTCCACTTGAAGAAAAATCTTGTTTACCCTGCTACTCTCCTCAAGAGAAAGTACAATAGGAGAAAAGGAAGGCTATGAGAAGTGACGATGAAAATGGGCAGTACGGTCCATACTCATAGTTGGTAATAAAGTGCAGGCTTTCGTGGGTTTTGGGAGCATGACCCTTCAACTTGCGGATCTGGATACACACACACAACCACTCCTACAAAACTGTTCTTTTGTACGACTCCCTCTCAGCCGTAAAATTGTTACGGCGTTCAGGCGCTCAAGTCGCAGACAGAATCGATACAGCGCACGCAAGGGTCTCTCGCCGATACAGTTCCCGTTCAGCCCAGACACTAAATTCAAGCTGTTGGCCCTGCGAAGTGCGTTTCCGTTTCTCGTCCTCGCGGCAGTGCCAGGCGGCAGAGCCCTTCCGAAGGCCACATACAGGCGCGTACGTGTGGCTTTCTTGTCGTTCCCAGCTTCCTTTCTTTCCCCGCAGGCTGACAAATGCGCGACCGCCTCGCGAGGACGACAGTCGTTCTTCTAATCAACGCTGTCTCCATCTCTGTTGACTATATGGCAGCCCGAATCACCGCATGGTGCTCACGGCCGCCCATAGTCGTGACGATTCGAACTGGGTCAGTCCTGCGGGACCTCGAACTCGCCTATGTGATAGATGATGTCATTCTAGAGGGAAATAGGGAAAGAAAGAAAGAAAGAAAGAAAGAAAGAAAGAAAGAAAGAAAGAAAGAAAGAACCTAATAAATATAAACGAAAGAAGAAAGGAAGAAAGAAGGCCGAGCCTCCCAGCCGCAGCTGAACCCGGATATTGTAACATCATAGTAGATAGACGATAAAGTAGGTAGGGCAGAAAGACTAGTGTGGCTTTGAGCATGGCGACCGCCCGACAAAGGAATTGGCGGGAAATCGTCCGGGGATGCTGGGACTGCCTATTTGTTCGTCGAAGAAGAACAGTGTGTGACACGGTGAGGCAGAAGAAGCGGAGACCGAGTAAGGAGGGACCGCAGAGCCACGGAGTCTAAACGAGAAAGAAAAAAAAAAAATAAGCGGGAAGAACTTGGAAGTAACACAAGAAAGACGCAGTTCCGCCCGAAAGGCGAAGCATCAATTACGATAGTAAATTACTGTATAGCTATACGAAGCAAGGATAGTAGCTTTATCGACCATATAAACTTGTAAATGTTCGCTCACTGACTAAATTAACGATGATATAATGTATAAGCACGACTGAAAGAGGAGGTAGAAAGAAACACAGGCACAGAGACAGAGCTGTCTCTGTGTCTCTGTTTCTTTTTGCGTCCTCGTTCAGTCGCGCTTGCACATTATATCATGAATTCAAACCGACTAGCCCGCCAACGTGTTTTTACTAAGTTAACGAGCACGATGCCACGCGCGCATAGGTAAACATGAACACACATCGCTCGATGAATGCGCGAACTCACCGTCGAAATACTGGAGTGAGGAATCGCGACAGCAGCAGTGATCGAATTGACGTTCGTGCATGTCTCGCTTCAACGCGAACGAAACGACGCAAGCACAGCGCATACGGAGCTACCGGCACTACGCGCACAATGCAAACATTGCAGATCGATTTCAAAATAAGGCGCCCGCACTTTCGCATCGTAAGCAGCAGCCGCCGGAGCAGTTCGCCCCTCCCCTACCTCGCCTGACCCCGTGCCTTGCACGTGACAGGAGAGGGTGCACTTGTGGCCCGCCTTCCACACTCGCACACGCGAGATTTAGCCGCGATCGCGGGCTTCGCACATATAGATCGCGGGCTTCGCGACCGCACATATAGCATACGGCGCGCGACGACGATTTTATCCCCCTTGGACTTTTCACGGAGCCTCAGGGCGGTGCTGACGCCGACGGCAGATAAGCGCCGGAAGTGTCCATGTATTTGCGCAATAAATGTAAAGGGTGCTGGATATATTTATTCTCTGTTGCACCAATTTATAAGATAGGGATAGTTTTCATCTGATCGCGATTTGTCTGACTGAAGGGAAAAGATCGCACACGTTTTTCAAACACGGAGGCTTAATAAAGCAGGGCAAAACTCTTACAGCAACCACTCTTTTTCTTTAATACTTAGGTCGCTCATAGTTCGACCGAACCATCTCACAATATGCGATGTTTACGACCCTCTGCCTAATACGTTGATAATAAGCTTTATTGAGGAAAAAACATGGCGTATTTGCCTTCATATGACCGTAGATATTCGTACAAAAAGTACCAGAGGCAAATACTAGAGCCTACGTATTAAACACTAGAGTTTAGTAGACGGATTTGCCTAAGCTTTGTTCTCATGGCTTCAAACCGCTTTGTGATTTCGCAAATTTATAATATGCAGAAAAATAGTGCATTATAAATGCCACACCATGCAGTCATTACACGTGTGTCATAGCCTTAGTGCCTCCAATTTTACTAATTACTAGTTTGCTCAAGCAATTATTCCTCAGGAAACTCTGACGCTGCGGTCGTTCAGCCACTATGGGAAAGATGGTTAGTACATACACTTGTCTTATCTTCGTGCATGTGGCTTCAGTCGTACTTGTGGCTTTGTTTACTATGCTTTAGTCACCTTTGTCGGCGCTAAATATTGAAGTAATCCTACTTTTTCTAAACGTTCCAGGAAATGAACGCACCGACGCCGAATTACGTCACTACAGAAACACTTCGGAATACGTTTTGTCTGGTTGCCAGCTGTAATCGGATATGAAATAGCATTCTTCTTATGGCAGGCCGCCTTTGATAATATTGTGTCCAGCTGCTCTCATGAACAATTTTAAGGACCTTTTGCATATACAGGCCCAGTTTAGCGAGAACAAAGCGAGTAGACAATGAGCGTGAACACGAGCCCGTGATTTGTATAAAATCCGTTTCCGAATGGGTCAACACGCTTTGGTAAGAAAAATTTACTGTGCAAGTAGTATGCGAACGGCAAACGACGGTGCGTTGAGGCTGACAGGTTTACATTTATAATTGTTAAGCTAAAGCATGAGCAACCCTTCCCCTACCGGTAAATGGAGGTAGGCGGAGCTTGTCCTGCGTGCAGCTGACCTTCGTCACGGTTAAATAATGCACAAGTAACAATGCCGGTTTGCTTCGACCTCCCGCTTCCATAACTCGGCGGGCCGACGGTGAACCCTTTCACGGTCGAGTTCTCGCCCCGCCTCGTCGAAGGCTGCCTGTTCCTCGGCCGTTCCACCCGTTTTGCGAGACTGAACTAAACGGAAACGAAGACGGCGCGGCGCAATTGAATACCTTTCCTTCCATTTCCCTTTCCGGTGGAAGCGAAATGGCCCTGACTGATTGCGCGCGTGGCACGAGCGCGCGCCAGTACATCTGGAAGCCATGCTAATGACTCACGCTCCGGCGCCGACGCAGCTGTCGACTCATCAAGCCACCCTTACGGGCAGCTGATCCGTTCTGTGAGCACCTGGGTTTTTTTTTTGCGTGACCCAACGCCACCGAAACTTGTGAGCCAACACAAGCTTCGCTTGAAAAGAGCAAGTGCGTAACGTCAAAGCCATTCGACGGTGCATATAGGGGAACTGGAAAATGGTGCGAATCAGAAGGCGAGAGCGAAAGCAGTTGCAACGCGACAAGGCGTGAGGACCATGATGAACGTTGAGTTTGTCGACGCTAGTCTGGCAAGCGCCGTCGAGTGGATGTATAACCACGTTAGTTAACGAGCGCATTCACTTCGTAAACTAGTAATTACAAGTGTGTGTTTGGAGACGCTAGAACACATATTATGTGAGTGTCCAGCCTTCTCGAGCGCCAGGGCCACTCTGGCCAGATTTAAATTGCAATCAGCATTTACCCTGCTCCTCCCGGGCAGAAACCATGCATCCCCCGGGCTGCCAGGCATGGCGGAAAGTCCTCTTTCGCACTCCGCTCTACTCGCCTGTCGTCTCCCTGAGCGCCTGCACTTCTTCCCTCAAGTGTGCGTTCTAGGCACTATTCCTGCGTGCGAACTGGCACGTCTGTGCTGACCTCTCTGCTCACCGGCCATTCTCTCTTTAATTCCCCTAACCCTGTGCAGTACGGTTGATCCGTCCTCTTTCGAGAGACGGTTAATGCACTTCCCGTACCCCACTTTTCACTCCCGAATCTTTGAGAATTTCTTACCCGAGGGCTACTGGTGCCGGACTTTTCACGAAATGAACGAATCACGAAGTGACAGAGGAGATGGCTTACATACCCAAGCACCAAATCAGAAGAAGATCGCAGTCTAGTTCATCGTTGTGCCTCGGCTGAATTCGCATGGTTTGGAGACTCTCCCAGAGAAATGTATGAAGACTTAATAAATCTTTTCTTTTTCCTTTTCTTGCAACTTACCACAAACATCGACAGTGTTCTCTATCTTCTCTGGAGCTGGCAGCCAGGTGCGATCGCTTCACGCCTCGACCTATTTCCGTTTTTCACTGCCGTTCTCGCTCTTCTCTCTCTGCATTCTCCATTCTTTTCGGCCGTCTCGCTGCTGAAGTGTCAGCTTATTAGTCGTCCCAGGCTGCGACTCCCTTCCTCTTCCTCGCCTGTCGCACTCCCGTGGAGCTTTTGGCGGTTACTGTGGTTGTCGTCACAGGCCGCTCTCGGGTCCCGGTGCTCACCACAGCCCTCACACAGACGTACCGATACGTACGTTCAAAACAAAGCTAATACACGTTGCTACTGATACAAATATAAAAGAAAAAGCGAAGAAGGCGTCCGCGCTTCGAAAAGTGACTTGAATTCCGGCGAGGCTGTGTTGCGCAAGATAGCTGAGCAAGAGGAAGGAAAGAAAAGAGGGAAGGAAATAGTTAGGTTGGTAGTGCAAATACCAATTAAATAGTGGCTAGAAGGATAGACGGGATAAAAAAAAACTACAGTGAGAAAAAAGTTCACTCACTAACGCGATGCAAGCTTCACAACTTTCAGAGTACGCCAAACAATGCACAAGGCCTTGTGTGTCGGAGAAATGCGTTTAAAGCCTTAAGTGAACGGTACGGACTAAGATCCTAGAACTGTTTCCTCGGTCAGGCTGCGATCATCTAGTGTGTCAAGTGTCGAAAAACATGTAATGCCCCTCGGCGCCATCTGTGGTTCCTCTAAGGAGGGGACGTCTATTTCTCAATTACTGAAACTCGAGCACTTTATGTAGAGGTATTAATCATAGTCTGACGCTTTTTGATGCCTGAGGGAGACAAATGGGCTCTGAGCGACACCGTATGACGATGGGGTCCAATTAATTTTGACCGTCTTTACCTTTGCCGTGCACTCAAAGCGCAGCGCACGAGCGTTTTTTTAAAAATTTATTCCTCATCGGAATGCGTATTTCTTTCCAAGTCGTGGCCGGGAATAAAATTATGCTCTTTTTCTACTCACCACGAGGTTCCGTGTTTCATACTCGGCCACGGCCGGGCATGAAAGGTGAGCAGAAAAATAGATTAGTAACTGGTAACAGAGAATGAGTCATGTTTCCTCAAGTGCGAACAACGCATGAAAGGAGAGAAGTGCCAGAGTTTTTTAAATTAATTTAGCAATGTGCCTTAGAGTCTTGGCCGGCGTGCAGGAAACCCTAGAGGCTATAGAGCGACGCAGAAAAGCCAGTCTAAAAAGTCTATATTTTAGTAAAGCACGAACCTTGCTCTATCAAGGAGTTTGAATTAACGAGAGGGTGACTCTGCTAAGCGTCGATCACTTCTGACTGCAGATACGTGTAAATAGGGAGAGAGGCGTCGCTATAGACACAGGTGGATCTATTTTTGCAAATGCTGACAGTCACTGCTTACACCGAGTGCCTCATCTTATGTGCGTTACACGCAGATAGATAGATAGATAGATAGATAGATAGATAGATAGATAGATAGATAGATAGATAGATAGATAGATAGATAGATAGATAGATAGATAGATAGATAGATAGATAGATAGATAGATAGATAGATAGATAGATAGATAGATAGATAGATAGATAGATAGATAGATAGATAGAGAGCACATGAATAAAAGGCAGGGAGGTTAACCAGGACTGAGGCCGATTGGCTACCCTACACTGGCGAAAGGAAAAAGGGGATGGAAATATTAAAAGAAGAATAGAAAGTCCACTCGGGATATCGATCGGTCACTCAGTCCGTCACGCGCCGAGTTCTCGAAGGACGTGAGTGCTGGGCGAGCACGAACGGTATGTGAGTGACGGGAGCATAGCGAGACGTGCAGACACATCAATGGGTTAGAACAGGGCTGCAGACTTGACAGAGCAAAATTGTATACCATTGCTTGCTCGGTTTAATGTGTTTTGCCATTCGGAAGTGCCGGAACGTGAGCAGGCAGAGGCAGAGATTCAAAGCCGGCAAATAATACCATGCCCGAAATGAGAAACAAGTAAAATTTTAAAGCTCACCCCTGTGTGGTGTTTACGCACTGCACGATGGAAAGAAAAAAAATGACACAACGTCAAGCTAAACGACACAAACAAAGAATACAACGTATTACATAGCAGAAACGTGACTTGGTGAAATTCTAGTTGACGTAGAAAAAGTGCTATAGATGTGTGTATAAGTAATCAGTGGCTTGATGGGAGCAAGAGAATGTACGTTGAGAGAAGGGAACCATTGTGGGGCGTGGCAGAATACCGGGAAAGATGACATACTGATACGCAACTCCCGGCATAACCACGCGTATACATGCCACTACTGATAAAATGTGTTCGCCACATGATTCGTGCGATTGGCAAGACTTTTGATGACACATTAATATCGTTACTTATACGGTCAACCCAACCACGAATGCCGCATTTATTTCTGAAGCGTTCCGAAAGTAACTGTTGTCACTGTAGAAGCAGGAAAAAACGAACATCCATGTAATGGTTCCTTTAACGCAAGAAAGGTGCAAAAATAAAAAGGCAGCAGGCAAACAGCAAGATAATACAAGGATGGAAGTATACAAACTACATGCAGTCATGCGAAAGTAAACACTGTGTCATTTGAGGCAGACTTCAGAAAGTTTTTTGTTCGTAAATTATTATTTCCCTTGGCGGACCGCCTTCCCTAGCGATATGTTACGCTTGGGATTAGGTGTAATTTGCTCTTACGAACAATCCTAGCGTAACAGCGTTTCGCGAACACGGGCCGTAAAACAGCTCTATTCTGTTCCAATGCTCGGATTAGAAACAAAAAACCAAAGACACGAATAACAAAGCATATCGTAAAACGCTCCCACTTAATTACATTGCCCCGTCCCGTTTGTCACACCAGGCCGAGGGGGCACACCAAAGTACTACGACCGCCGCCCACCGGAAGCTACGTGCCTTCCACCTTCGCATACGCCAATGGAAGAGTGTCACGGAAGGTGAATGACGTCACACGCCCGAATCGACAGCGCACGGCTCCGGCAACTAATTTGAGATGACACGCTAAGCTAGCTGGTGGAGCATTCGTTAGCTTCATGCCGAAGCGGGGCGACTCTTGTTCATTCCGACCGGCAGTTGCAGGCTTTTCGTTGGGGAGGGACGGCGGAGGCGGCGAAGGCCAGCTCAACTGGTCTTATTGAATGGCGGCTTTTCGGGTGTTAGGCAGTCACACGCAGACCGGAAACGCTGTGAAGCTGAGCGAAAAATGCGCGAAGGGAGCGTTTGCTGGGTACGCCTTGGTGATGCGGGGGAAAGCCATGCAGTAAGATGGCCAGATGTGCTGTTATGCGTCCCCTCACCCTCCTTTAAGCATCGCCCTCGTCTCTCTTTCTCTGCTACCCCAACACGACTACCAAGCGGAGAGCATTTTTTCTGCACCTATCTACTAAGGCTCGCCACTGTGGCCACAAAACGAGGAAACAAGGACGCCACCCGAATGAACGCGACATTTGTTTCTTTCGTGTTCGTCTTCTGGGCCCTGGCTCTTTTTGTTGGCAGACTTCTGCTCATTTTTTCGTCCGCTTATCTTTCCTTTGGCCTTAACGTTTTCTTCTGCTTGTCAGCTGTCCCTGCAAATGTTAGACACTGCCCACGAAACGAGATGGCAAAGACATCGTATGAGCGATCGTGTCTTTTAGTTCGTCTATGTTTACATTCTACTCCTCGCGCTTCCAGTTCCAAGTCGGCTGCTTAATCTTTTCTTGCCTGAACTCGGCTGCGTTCTCTCCGAGCCTAGCTCAACAACGTTAACTCCGCTGCTCCCTTCTTCGTTGTCAGTACTCAGTCCGAGGCCGCAACCTCGAAATTGTGCGAGAGAGGGTGTAATTTATTCCCAACGGGAACATCTCCCACTTGCGGGGACGTGAATGGGGAAAGGAGGAACGAGGGTGCACGAGTAGTGTGCGCAGTGCGGAGGGACTTTGCCGACGCGTGGATAGCTTTGCGCTGAGCAGTCATCCGTCAAATCAGCGCAGTCGTCTCTCGGAAACAAGTGCTCTCCTGTCAGAAAGAATTTGGAGCCTCACTTTGAAATTCTGCGAACACGAGACACAAAGCCGACTTTAGAGATGCAGTTCCTGCAGCAAGTCTTTCGTAAGGGCTTGTGCTAACATTTAAATTTCTTTGTTGTGACATGCGATGCCAGCCGTGAGGAAAAACGAAGCCCATACAACCCACCATGGTTGAATATCTTTTCCTTACTGTGACCTAATATGTTCAGGCACACGTCGTTTTGCATTCGACATAGAAGTTAATTTCAAGATTCGAGACGCGCTAAGAAGCGATTTGATATTGTTGAGCTTTAATTCTTGCGATAATCGTAGTTTTTAACACATTTATCATTTTACAGTATTACTATACGCTCGGGAACGCATATCACACTGTGGCAAAACGCATAGGCGAGTATTCTACAAGGGGAAGAGGGAGTATTTGTGTTTAAGTTGAGTAATTAGATAGAAGCTTTTGCTAACACCATTACCTTTAAGGTGCGACATGGTTTGATACATTCGTTTACATCCGGCGGGAACGTAGCGCGAACGTAAAAGAAAAGCTTGTGGAGCACGAATTCATTTTTCTGCCATTGATTGAAGAAACGATCGCCAGTATGTGCGACGCAGGTGCGATTCGCTTTCGAATGTATATTTTTGGGGCAACAGTTTGTAGTCCCGAAAGCGACTTCACTTCAAAGCAATGATTTCGGTAGTAGAGTTCTGAAATCTTCGGTGCAGTCGCCAGGGCAACTGTTGAAATACCTGCAGCTGAGGCGGATTTTTCAGGGGAGTCTTCCTCCTTGTGTCTTCCCCGGAGGTCTTCACCCGCTGCTTCATCAACATAAAAAATGCGCAGTTCTGCAAGAAAGGTGAAGCACCAATTGCGATAGCAAATTAGTATAGATAGCTCTACGAAGTAAGGATAGTAGGTTTACCGGCCGTATGAACTTGCAAACATTCGCTTACTAACTAAATTAACAATGCTACAATATGTGAGCGTGACTCAAGGAGGACGTAGAAAGAAACAGACACACAGAGACAGCGTGTGCGTGTGTATGGTAATTTCTAAGTCCTTGTACAGTCGCGCTTACACATTCTATCATGGATCCAAACCAATTAGCCCGCCAACGTGTTTTAACTAAATTAGCAGGCACGGTGTCACGCGTGCACACGTAAACATCAACACATCTCGCTCGATGGGGCGGAAACTCGCTGTCAGAATTCTGGACTGAGGAATCGCGACGGCAGCCAGCGAATTCACCTTCGTGCATCTCAAACGAAACGTCGAGAGCACAGCGCATACGAAGCTACCGGCACTACGTGCACTCTGCAAACATGGCAGATCGCTTTAAAGATGAGGCCCGCAGGGGCGCGCACTTTGGCCACGTCGCAGTTCGCTTTCGAGACACGCGTGCGCCGGCAACACGTCCCTACGGCGTCCGCCGAAGGCGTATACGACTGCGTCCGCGATTCGCGTGGCCAACACCGTAGCAGAAAGCGCGGTTGTCGCCACTCTGTACGGAGCGGCGGGCGAGGAAGACATCGAGGCACCCTAGCGGCCGCTGGAGAAGTACACCCCTCTTCCGTCGCCTGACTCCCGTGCCTCGCGCGCTACAGGAGAGGGCGACCATCAGAGGTCGCTTTCCTCGCTAGCCTACGCGAGATCGAACCGCGTTCGCCGGCTAACCGTCACACGCTTTCACTGATACGGAACCTCACGGCGACGCCGACGGCATAAACGCGCCTGCAGTGTCCATATAATTGCTATCACAATAATATCGCCGATTTCACAGACGGGACATGTAAGCTTGCGCGTAAAAGAGAACACAGAGGATACTGTATAGTAGGGAAGTTCATTCATACAAAAATAATAATTGAAAAGTAGAGGGAAATCCATTTACGTACTAATAACAATAACAGCACAGATTACCACAACTTGGAAAACAGTGTGTAGGTATAGCAATCAATTATTCCGCCCTTTAAAACAGGAAAATGCATAAATTCTCTTGAAGTCAACTTTACTCATCAATAACATTAATAAGTCATGTCACAAGAGCATCGTAGTTGCTCTGGTCTAATGAAAATGTTTACATCAATATTTCTTTTATCTTAGAAATTGCAGGAAAGCACATATGAAAAGGGCATTATAATCGAATACAGCACATGCTTTCTAGCTTCGACATCAAGATACTTCAAGATTGAAGGTTATTCAAGATTTTAGAAAAAATGATTATCTTTCGATCTTAAACCGTCCAAAAGTTGCGGGTATTTTTATAAATACTTGCATATGCATTTGAAATTGAAACCACTAGTATCAGATTCCAAAGCGCGCAATTTCACCGAAACAATGCAAAGCAAATTTATTTTTTAGAAATTTCATATTTATGAGGTAACAGAGCCTTACGCAGTGCGTTGTGGCTATTAGCCTTTTTGAATTATAACCTTTACTACACGTCTGCGTGACATCTGCTATTCTGGCTTGTGTAGATCACTTACACTTAATTTTGTCGGCTGCCTACTTCTTCGTATTTTTGTGAGCCCTGAATTTTAAGTTTATCACGTTTAAGACAAACCTGTAATACTTCTTTACTCATGGCAAAGTCCTACGCAAAAACAAAGTTTCCGTGGCAGTTCTTCGTCAACAAACAACACTAAAAGAAAGGTGGCGCATCAGCCTACAGCTAGGGGACATTAAACACCGGCGGAAGATAAAGGAGCGCTGCAGCTCGTGAAAATTGAGGACGCACCTCATGCGGTAGATTTCATGCACATAGGATCGGTGTTTTCGTAGCCGATCATTCGCTTCAAAACTTCAAACAAGCTTTTTCTTAAAACTTCGTTTTTCGACTTTATCTTTTTACGGGAATACCCATACAGTATTTTGATATGCATTTCTTTACGAAATTTCGTGTACCAGTACTTTATGCACATACATGTACAATGATCATCAGTGAAATTGTTCCAGAAAAGTTTGCAATAGATGTGTGATTTACTAAACAGTACACGCTTCGGCCTAGGTGTGTGGCAATGATGGTGGCTTATTGCGCAACCTAATGATATTTCTACGTACCCGCCAAACCGTTTTGGTTTTGCGCTTTTCACTTTGTAGTTGTCACTACTGTTGGGATATCATCGCCATACAGTCTTCGTTGTCAAGCCAAAGTCGCCATTGTCATCATGCTGCCTTCGTTATATCGTCGTCATTATTCCGGAATTGTCATCCCATTGTCGTTATGCCATTGTCATCATTTTACAGTGATTTCGTCTTCGTTATTGCATCGTCGTCATGCTATCGTAATCATAGCGTCATTATCATGCAGTTGTTCTCGTGCTACCGTGGTCATTCGATCGTCTTCATTCCAATGTCGTCCTCTTATTGTCGTCATGCCTTCATCGTCCCACTGTCTTCGTCACGACTTCGTCGATATTCCATCGTCGTCATTCCTTCACCGTCATGCGTTATGTACGCATGATCGAGCACCGTGAGCTCATGTTGAGAGAGGCGTTCGCTGATGAAAACGTGCTCAACTCGGTCGTGTACCCTATACTGGCAAATGATCGCTGAACAAGGACAGCATATTTTGAAAACTCCAGTGAAAGCTTCGCTTAAAGCAATTCCCACTGACCGTGAGATCCACACATTTCTTGGTTTTCCCCATCTCGACCCTTAAAAGTGCTTAAAACTGCGGAATCGTACAGTTTGTAACACGTAGCACACAAGCTTTAGGTACACAGCCTAATGACTCTCGGGTGACCACGCAGGTCGCACGACGCGGGCATATATATGCCGCGGGGCGAGCCGCCTCTATGCATCGACGCTGAGCATTGAGTATGGGCATACGTCGTAATTCGAATGCTTGACTGAATCGCAGGGTGAGCGTACCATCTTTGACGATATCGGACACGTACTTTCCGCGTAAAAGTAGACTGTTATGCAACACAATATCAAGCTTTGCACTACGCACTGTAATTACAGTCGCGAGCCAACATGCATTGAATGTGCTACGAGAGACGTGGACAATGTTACCAGAGACGACCACTTGTCTGGACAGATCTAAGTGAGTGTTGATGATGTATGTGGTTTTGTAGCACAAGGGCCAACGATGATGAAAAGAGCGCCACTAAGGAAGTGTAAAGCTGTTAACAGATACCGCTGTACGATAACCATGCTGGGCGCGCAACCGACAGAACGATGGTGGAGAATGCTATAGCTTCCGGAGGAGGGCGCTGTCGACAGAAAATAAAGAAAATCGAGAATTTTAATAACACACAGCACAGGTAAATAAAAACAAATGGCAAAATAAAAAGCTGAGCATGGTGGCAACTGCCATCACCCCGTTTCAAAGGGGACGCTCCTACCTTCCATCCATCCATCCATCCGGGAGCTTCTACATGGCAGCACACCTCGCTTGGCCGATCAGTTTAGCAGGAGTGGAAGGGAGGGAGGTGGAGATGGAAAGATGCTACATGCGGAGCACGCATTGCGAGACCAAATCCGCGACAATGACGGGTACGTGGCAGCTATGCAAACAACACTGCTTCGATACAACTCTCTGAAATCCGGGCTTCCTGTTGTGTTTACACCGATACGAAGCGACGGCATCGAACTGCGACACGCTGTTCGTTGAAATTGAGAGGCGGGTTGAGCTCGGCACTTGTGTTTACAAGTGCGCGGACCTCTTTGCACTTTATGGAATGCCGCATGGCGATGCGCCTTGCGGCGTCGGTGACACCGATGGCGTCACCGAGCGTTACCGAGCTTCTATGCAGCGTCGCAACACAAATTCCATGTTACGACCCTGGAAAGATATATAAATTCGGTAACGCTTTCTTTGGCTTCACGGCTACCCCCTGAACCGCCTTCGTTATGAGCTCTGGCGGACGCGCCAGCGCCGTCTGCACAGTGAGGGCTTGAGAGAATGACGATGTCGAACTTGCTAAATAATTCGGAGGGAGGCACGTTGCTATTGTGCAAGCCACGGGAACCGTGGGCGGTACTGCGTCAAGGAGGCTGATACGCATACGATTCAGAAAAGCGGCCAAAGTTCCCATGCACATTTTTATGCGAGAGATGAGTCTCCAGCTCAGTGCAATGAAACATTTCCTTGGCTACTCTTTTAAAGAAAACGTTGTGTTATTGATTCTACATACGAGTGCGTTTCGATACCTAACTAGCATTCCTATTGCTACTAGTTTTCTGGAAGCCACGAACATCGTTTTGTTTCTTTCCGACACACGAAATCACGATGTTTCTACAAATCTAGTGCTTTCAGACAGCTCAGAAATCAGTCACTGTGAAATTATAGCGCAGCAAAATATTTCTGAGCTGGCCGTCATAATAATAAGGCTAGCGACGCGAGGATACCTGAAACAGCGCATCAAAAACTCGGTCCTCGTTTCGCAGTGCCACAACCTAAAGTAAGGAGAAAAGCGCAGTGTATTTCTGTCATTTCTGACCCATTCAGAAAAAAAAAAGGTGAAAAAGCGGCGTTCAATTGGACATCAATGCTTTCGCATTCACAACTCATAAGAAGTGCTTAGGTGTCCTCGGATTTTTCTTTTGTAAAATATCTCTGTCCTTTCGTATCCGCCCTGGCTGAAACATGTGTAACATCACAATTTACTGTTTAACAAATTCGCAAGGTCTTTTCTTTGTAAGACATCATTGCCATTTCGTGGCCGCCATGGCTAAAGTATGTGTAACATCACAATCTGCTCTTTACGAGCAGCTCGTAAGAACTTTGCGAATATTGGGCCGAAGTTAAATTCTTTCATTACGGGTGCTTCTGCAAAATGCCACCTACCTGTCATAACTTTACGCAGCTAACCCTCGTCTTTTCTCGCTTTTTATCGAGTTCCTATGTTCTTCCTTTCTTTCTTGAGAATGAGAAAACCGCATCTCGCTGAATCCCTTTCACTTGTATGAAAGTTCGCCGAAGAGAGGCGCATATTGCAACGAGACGCAGTTCCTCTTGGGTTAGCAAGCTTTCCCGCTTCCTCATGTCCGACAAGCGCAGCGGCGTCCTTTGTAAGCTCTTGAAAACTGCTTCTTCATGCACCCATATTTTTCTCTTACTTTTTTTTTTCGTTCCAGCGTGCGGCTGCAAGGAGATCGAGCGCAAGCTGCACAAGCATTGGTAAGAGGGGCTCTTCATCTCGGTTCTCTCTCTCTCTCTCTCTCTCTGATTCGCCGTAGAGTTCCACTCGAGCTGAGTGGCCGTGGACACACGCACGCACACACCCTCACACAAGCACGAGAGCGAAGTGGGTAGAACATCGTCTTTCCCGTTTCCTCATCTTACCTCGTAGTTTCGGCTTTCGCCTTCAGAGACCACGGCCACGGAGTAGACCGAGTGTCGTGCTCGGGTGAGCACGAGAGCAACTTTCTCTCTCTCTCTCTCTAAGAACGTTATTGCTTTTGCAGGTAATTGGGCGGCGTCGCTTTGTTACTCGCATCGCCCAAGATTTAGAGATGGATCTATCGAAATTTCGACTGCATCCGTGTTTTGCAAAGGCTTAGCGTGTAATCCGTTATGACGACTGAAATCACAAAATCCGCCATCCCGGCCATAGATAAATCGAATTTCATCTTCGTTGCTCCCGGAGAACTAGGATTCCTTCTTTTTTTCGTCGTTCAGGGAATGGTCGACTCTTGTTGGCTTGTAGCGACTCGATCTGGATTCTGTTGGCTTCGATAGGATTTCTTAGTCACTGATGGAGCTCCCCAAGGTTGTTGTTCTTTTTCGTGGGGTTCGGATTCCTCCTCAAATATAGCTCACAAGGGCGCCAAAAAGTTGTCCATCTTTAACAGTGAGTTAACCTTCCTTCCAGGTTCCTCGACGTTTCGCATAGCCTGGACCATATATACATTTGAGCTATCGCGAAATATAATGCGCAGGTTGACGATGGCAGTCGCGATATCCAGCACCAATATTTGCGCTTGCGCCTAGTTTTTTGGAAAGGCGGTCATTCTACTTCTTTACAGTAGATAAGGGCTTTGGTAAAGATATGCAAGCATGAACTGATAAACTGAGATTCAACTTACAGCGCCCTAGTGGAGCGCAGCGTTGTGCAAGTGCATTTTAGAAAATGTCCGTCGCTTCTACTGAACGCTATGAAATCTCTAAGGCGCTAAATGCTGCAGCTGCTTTGTACATATATGTGTTTACGTGCAAAAAAAAGAACAACAAATACTGGTCTCATTCCTGCTTGCTGGGCAGTAGCGTGCCACATATTCACACGGAGTAATTAAATATCGGCTATAGGAATGTAGCTATCTGGCTATTTTGACTGGCGTCCTGGGCTAATGTGCAAAGCTTAATGTGCATATCGTCTGAAAGTGTTTAGCGGTTTTTGGCACACTTTGCGACACATCTGTTTTCCGTGCGACGAGCAGTAGGCGCTGTCAGCTATAGCCGCCAATGTCATTATTAAAATCGCGCCATTAAAAAATATACAAAGATAATGTGAAGGAACTCCAGTAGACTTGTTGACAAGCAATGCCAGAAATAGAGATATAAAAATATATAGCAATAAGAAACATCGTTCAAGCATAGCCGGCCATGAAGAACAGTGAGTACGGGAAATTTAATAATGCTGCGTCCAAAAGTGTCAATATTAAACCACCGCAGACCCCGGAACGTTGGCTCAGATACTGCTAGGATTCTTGATGATGTTATTCGCAACAGACGTTGAGAAATAGCCGTTCGTAGTTGACACTGTGATAACCGTTCGTGAGAATGAAATAAAGAAGAGAAATGTGGTCCGGCCTTGTGAGGTAGGAGCTCACGTTCTTATTGATTTGCAGGTGGCGCGTTGATTTATGTGCCAGTCAATGCCGTTGAAAGAAAAAAGAACTAAATGAAAGAAAGGCGCACTAAAAACATAACAAAGGCGTGTAGACACTGCTCCACGGCGCCACCTGTAGTGCAGTTTTCTTCACTTCTTGCTTTATCGAAAACTTTCCTGCGTGTTATTTGTGCGGTCTATTCGCTGAATTTGTTTACCGCATGCTTTTCATGTCGTTGAAACGCTATCTTTGCATAACCGAGGGCATTTGACAATCTTAATATTTGTCTCATTTTATCGGTTTGTCATACTGAATGATTAAAAAGAAACGAGTTGTCATCGGTGACAAGGAGTTAAAATCCATATTCAAACCTATGCACGCAGCTGACGGTGGTGGTAGCTCAGTATAATATTGGCAATAAAGAAAGAAAAGGAAATCAGAGAGACGTTGTTTACCTTCCATATTCAGTACATAGAGTATTACATAAGCAGGTCAATACGTGGCCTGAGAGTTCTGAAAAGAAGAAATCAGATTCATATTCAGATTTATTGGTTCCAAAAAGAAAGAAGTAATTACATGACAAATATACAGACGAGGGTCCCAAAGTGAAAGAACTGTATTGAAGATACCGAATATTGAAGAAAATTTGACAGTGTGGCGCAAGGTACCGAAATAACCACAATAAGAGAGAGTCTACTGCATCCTGTATGTTTTTTCAAGCTGTTTAATTTGCTTGTTTCTCTGCAATCTTTGCTTTGGTGATTTCGTTAAGGGTATGAGGTGCACGATACTGCAGGCCTAGAAGACGCACACGAGATGACCACGCGATTTGTATTTTTGGTGAGTGTAGGATACATGACAGTGAGTGTGTGGTGGCACCGGTACTTCAGAGGTGCTTCTTAACCCCACTACGTGCTTAAAGATGACTGAAGGTGATTACCGAAGTTTTGTTATCAAGCAATTCATAGCGAGGTGGTGACTGGGCTTGTTGGGATAAACGTGCGTATGATCAAGACTAGTACGGTATGTCGCAATATACGCTAGTCAGTGCTAAAATACAACATACTCTTACGCAACAACCTATCGCCCTTTGTGTATTTGTCTTTTGCGTACGCTTGTTTATCCACTCAGCATCACCTCATCTGCCTGCCAATATTTGAAGAAGCATGCCAGGCCGTTAAGCCGGTACACGATATCTGCTTTTTTTGTCTTAAAACCAGCACTTCTCTCTCGCTCTCTTTGCATTTGATAAACCGAATTGACCAGTCGTGGCAGGAAAGGCAGCATATCTTGCTAAAAGGTCATAGTGGTGAGACAATGTCTCTTACAGCTATAGCGAGTGTCGAGGATAATGTGATTCCAGAATAGAAACCTCGTTTCCCTTTAAAGCGCGGCTCTTAGGCGCCCGTTTCAGGGTTGAGCGTCGGCGATCCTCGGTGTAACCGCGCGAACGTGCTCGTGCCACTGCTCCCGCGTTAGTCGTCGTCTTCTTTCGCAGCTGGCTTCGATGCCGTTCATCATTCCAGCGTTCTCATGCTGCCCGCGAAGGCGCGAAGGCGCTGACGTCACTGGCCCACTGACAGTCGGTGCGGTGATTTGGGCCTCAAACTATTTGCCAACGAAAACAGATATCGAGCTGCGTTCAAATTTCGCATTAGGGAGTACGGAAATTGTCGGACACTTCCTTTTTTTAGGTACTCCCGTCCCTGCAACTCAGTCCCCCAGTCCCCGAGAAAATCAAGCATTTCCATGAATCCTGTTCGATATAAGAACACACGAAGTCTCTTTTCTTTGCGTAGTACCGCGTATGAGGAATTATAATTTCCGACTGAGGCGACGACGCACCTAATACCGTCGGGGAGCTTACAGAATTCCAGAAATTTGGGCTAAGCGCCGAAAGGAGGTCGTTCGGCATTTTCTGCTGTTCTCAAATTAGGCAAACTCGACGCGCTAATTACAGCGTGCAGCGTTGCAAGGCACACGCGCAGTTCACTAAGCATGGCGGTAGCGGCGTCACAGAACTGCAGGCAATGGGACGAGAATGGCTTCGCGGCGTTTCGCTCTCAGAGGTGCGGCAGCGTCCTGTGAGACCAGAGCGCAACTGCGGCTGCTGACTAGGGCTGAAGCCACTCGGAAATGCATGCAAATTGCTCGTGCGCCACCGTTCTCGCACAGCTGCTCGGCGAACGAAAGCATCAGCGCTAGTTCGCGCGTGCGAGTGTCTCTTTTGCCCCTAAACAGAGAGAGGCTTTGGGCGAAACCTCATTACCGAGTAGGCTTTAGCGAGAAGGCAAAGTGTTCTAATTATAACGTGCGCTTCTGTAGGTCGCCTCGACCACGCACGTCGCTGCATGCTTTTGCCAGCCAGGGCGCTGCTGCCATTGCTTGGCTGAAAAAGCAGAACCTTACTTTTATGAATATGAATACTGATTTCTTTGTTGATGTTGTTGTTGTCATTGTTGTTGCTCGCATCGGAAGGATAAGATTTGGGCTAGGTGAATGGGTGGTTATTTGTTTAATTCATAGGCAAATACGTATATCTCGGATTGTATTTTTCATTGTTAAGTGTAAAAGCACTCCGGTGTTGTTGGATTTACACGCGTCGATGCTGTCTGTTAATTATCTGTGGGCCTTGTTGTGACCAGATGTTAAATGAATTAATCAAGTTCTTTGGTTTTACGTGCCTGAACCACGATATTATTATGAGGCCGCCGTAGTGGGGGACTGCGGATTAATTTTAACCACCTGGGGTTCTTTAACGTGAACCAAATGTGCGGTACACGGGCATTCTTACGCTTCGCCCTCATCGAAATGAGGCCACCACGGCCGAGATTTGATCCCACAACCTAGCACTTAGCAGTGCAACGCCAAAAGTACCAAGCAACCATGGCGGAGTATGTTTGTCATCATACAAAAATAAACACATTATTAAAGAAAACATGTAAAGAACAAAGGGGACAGATGTGAACACGCAATCGATAGCAAACACCACGCTGTACCAGTGACGAACCAATGTCTTCCAATTTGCAGTCATGAAGCATTTGCAATTACATTAAGATTCCATGCTAGCATAAAAAAATCCCTATGCTACGTGTGCTAATCACACAGCTCTAGAACACGCTTATATGCTCATATGCATCACAATGCTATAGATAGCGTGGATCATAACGTGGCCGCAGATAGCGTGGATCATTTGCGTGGCAGGAAGCGCCTGGAGCGAGATCGCACTAATCCGTTTATAAGTCAGTGGAGCAGCTCGCCACGTCATGGCTCTTGCTGCAGCACCGTCGTGCGCGTAGTGAGCTCCACACCGCCTGAAGGGGTTCGGCTTAAACGTTGAGGGTTTGGTCAGTGGTATTCGAGATGATGCCAACCGTAACACCGATTACCAAAGCAGAATGTTATCCAAGAAACATTGGTTTGCACTATTGAAACTTGGGCCTCGTTGGTAACCCACTATGGATATTATACACCAATAGTAAAAAAAAAAAAAGATTCGAAGTGCTGCCCGAAAGGCAGAGCATTGACTGCGCGAGCAAAATATTCGACAGCTATACGAAGCAAGGTTAGCAGGTTTAACGGCCCTATGAATTGGCTCAAGCATTTGCTTACTAAATCAAGCGTGGTGTCACGCGCGCACAAACAAGCATGAACAGCTCTCACTCGATGTGTCAGCGTGCCTGGATATTCGTCGTCAGAACGCTGGCGTAATGAAGAGTGGTAGCAGCGGCGAGCGAGCGCTTCGTGCTGCCTCTGGTTTCAGCGCGTCTGCGGAGCTTTAGATTATTGGATCTCCAGGAACAAGACACGCGAGAAAGCAGCACTCGCGAAATCACAAGCCATTCGGACTCGTCTAGCCGTTTGTAAAGACGACGCAGATTACTTCCAAGATGGCGCGCATGGCGGCGCTCAGCGGCTCAGTCGCGCCGGGCACACCAATGGTCGGACTAGCGCACTCACGACGACGTGACGACGACGGCACGATGACAACGGTACGGCGGCACTGGAATGACGGTGACTGTATATGACGAAAGTGGCATTAGGGCAACGAAATAACGAAGTTGGAATGCCAACAATGCAATAACGGCGACGGAGTGACGACACAGGCATGACGGCAATGGGACGGCGACCATAGACTAACTGTACGACCGAATGACGAACGACGAAACGACCCCGATGGCGTGGCGACGATGACATGCGAACGACAGAATGACGATGTCGGAGTGACGGTGGCGGCGGCTCGACAATGCCGGCATGATGACGATATGGCAAGACAAGTGGCAACGGCGTGGCGGAGGCGGTGAAACGAAGACGATGGCGTGTTTATGTCGGAGCTCGCGTGCGCACTAAGGTGTATCACATACCGACCCGGGCCGCCTTGGTTTACATTATATCCAGTCTTTGTTTTGCGCGATTTCCGGTGCTGGGGGCAACCATTCAAGACAGCAGTCAGCAGCCAGAACCCGAAAAGAGGGGGAGGGGGAAAAGGCAAACAAAGCGGCGCTTTAAGATAATTGGAGGGCGCTTAAGCTTCACCTTTTAGAGTGGAACGCGATAGCATTCTAAGATCTTTAAGTGGTTCTTACGCTTCCTGACAACTTCATTTTATGTAAGCATAATGTTTATCGGGAAACGCTGGCGACAAACGCTATGGATTAAGGCGAGCTTTCTGGTTGAAACGCGTCCTTTTGCCTGGGCCACGATCCCGGATGTATTGCACAGCTGCGCCAAAGAAATTACATCATTATCAGGTTAATCTTATTGAAGTATGGTATGAAGAACTTTATTGGGTACTGAAGGTTAACCAAAGGTTGACGCGGGCCGCTCCCACGTTGGGACTGTCAGGCCGAGCCCTTCAGCCACATCGCGGGCCTTCTGGACAGCCCGTATGTGGTCAGAGCGTGATTCGCTGTGTAGCAATTGCCGCGACCATTCTTCTTCCTTGTCACAGTCTGTGAAGACCGCGGGGCACCGCAAAAGCATGTGGTCAAGAGTATTGATGCCATTGCATTTATTACAGTTGGTTTGAGTTTCGCTTTCCGGATAGATCCTGTTAATAAAATCGGGACTTGGGTATGTTCTTGTCTGTAGCAAACGTAATGTGGCCGCTTGGGCTCTGCAAAGCTTACCGTGTGACATTGGGTATTCCCTTCTGCTTAAATAATAGTGCTTCGTGATTTTGTTATATATTAATAATCGATCCCTGTGTTCCCCGGGGGAAGTGTAAGTTACTCGGTCTTGAAGAGCACGGCTAGAAAGTCCTCGTGCTGCTTCATTTGCCACCTCATTGAGGTTTCTCCGAGTTCCGTCCACCACCCCCAGATGTGCAGGAAACCAGCGGATTTCGATCCTCTCACTGTTCCCCTTCTCTAGTAACCTTGTTGCTATCCGTGTCACATATCCGTTGGCAAAGTTGCGTATGGCTGTTCTAGAGTCGCTGCAAATATTTGTCCACCGATTAGCCCGGATGGCTAAGGCGATTGCTACTTGTTCTTCTACTGTTGGATCCTTGGTATAGACGGTGATGGCATCCCGTATGTTACCTTGCGTGTCTACAACAACGGAGGTGTACGCATCCTTATTTTAAAGCCAGGCAACGTCAACGAACACCGCTTGCTGCTTATGTTGATCTATGTCTTGAAGGAGTGCCTTCGCCCTTGCCTTCCGTCTCTCGAGGTTATGTGTCGGGTGCATGTTCCTAGGGAACGGGGTCGTCTTTATTGTTTTTCGTAGTCCCGCTTGCAATTGTGTTAAAGGGCCCCTGAAACGGTTCGGACAAATTTTGTAGACGCGTAGGGTGCAGCTTAAGTAGAACATTCGCACTGCTATTTAAGTGAAGCGTTACGTGTTAATGGAGCTACAAGCGATTAGAAGTTACCCTCCTCCCTAGCCATGCTTTTCCTCCTCAACTCGTTCGCCCAGCGAGCAAGGCTAAGCTCCGCCTTCACTGGTTTGCGCCACGATGCGACGTCACATCGTCCACTTCCGGTTGGTTTGGAGCCCGCCCCCGCCCGCGCGAGACCTCTCCGCTAGTCGCTTGGCCGTCGACCTCAAGCGAGAGCTATCGAAGCAGCGTGCGTTGCGAGCATTCTGTCGTAGCGCCGAACGTGTCTCGTATTCCGGTAACCACAGGCAAGCTAGTCATTTCGGCAAATGACTCGAGGCATAAACTCAAGCAGATAAAGGAACCTTAGCATAGACGTACATGAGCGACCTGATCGGTCTGCACGGTCCAGACACTTGTTGGCGCAGTGCTTAACCAACCAAACAAAGCCCTAATATTGCTCTATACAAGTGAAAAAAATTTTCAACATTTATAAAAACAACGTGTTGATGATTACACTGTAGCGAAAAGTACATACCAGCAGCAAAGAAGAATACACTTCGTTGCTGCTACTGTGTATGGTTGGGCTCTGTGCCACCAGGTGGCTGCACCGTGCAGACCATTCACATTTGCCCTTCTGCCCATCTCTTGGATCATCCTGCTACGGCACAGTCAAGCGGCCAGACCCTGTCCTCTTGCGCTTGCGTTTGCCCTAATACCGGACTCGCGAAACGCTATTGCGTTACTAATCTTCGGTGTAAAGTGACGGCCACGAACGCTCAAATCCTGGCGCCGATCGGATAGCGGCAGTCCGATGCGCAGCAACCAGTTCGCTCGTATGCTGCCTTGCAGGGGGACACGATGTCGGAGCTTGACATATTGCCAGTCGCTGCGTTTGCAGTCCACAAGGCAACAAAGTCGAATCATAGTGCTCGCGAAAAGACTGAGACCGAATCTGACCGCGGAGCTCTCGTCAAAATAGAGCACGTTGTAACACAAGCAGACGACGCTTGCTGTGTGCTGGAAGTGCTTAAGTGTAGTGAGAAATTGTTCTTATGCATTTTCTTTCTGTTACTTTCTTTTTATAGAAACAAATCAACTAACATTCCAACTATTACGAAGATGATTTGTTTACCATAAAGTTGGAAAAATTATCGATCACGCGCCCTGGTCAGCCAATCGGATAGCTCGCCCCACTGACGTCATATGAGTGATTTTTGTCATATGGGTAGGGGCGGCTTAAAATTCTGCCGAGCAGTGTGCTGCGATCGGCAGCGATGTGTATTTTTAAAACCTTATAATAAATTGCACGCTTTACGCATAGCACTTAGATGTGTCAATTAATGATCAGAAGGACCTACTCTAACGACTCAGCACGTTTGTAGAAAATCGTCAAAAGCGTTTCAGGGTTTCTTTAATAATTCTCCTTTGTTGGTGTGATTGTTAATTTCTACGCCAATTTCTTCAAGTAGCGCCCTCCCAGGTCGTGTCCCCATTAATATCTCCTAGAGGGCCACCTGTTGAGGCTCAGCTATCTCTTCTAGTGTGTTATGCAGCCCTAGGCGCAATAAGCTATCATTGGCCGTGCTGATGGGAAGTCCTAGTGCAGTCTTTATAAGTCGTCTGATTAAAGCGTTTAGATTGTTCTTATCAGCCTGGTGTCCATTGTAGCATGCCAGCCACGTACGAGAAGTGGCAAAAGGCGAATGCATGTACCAATCTTATGGCACTGTCTTCTCCTAGCCCCTTATGCTTGTTGGTAACTCTACGCAGAAGCCTAATGACTTCTTCTGACTTGTTAGAGATGTGTTGTATCATCCTGCAATTAGATCCACTCGCTTGCAGGAGAAGTCCTAGCACTCTAATAGTCTCCACCTGCCTGATTGGTTCTCCATTCTTGGCGTATATGTCAATGCGGGGTTCCTCCTCTGGGATATATCCGTTCGGCTTGCGCCCACGCTTACTGCTCCGTAGTACCAATGGTTTTGATTTTTTAGCAGAGCAGTTCAGTCTCGTACCCTCAAGTGTTGTTTATACCACATAAATGCTTTCCTGTAGTTTGGTCTCTGTTTGTCCCATATTACCTTCGGCACTCCAGATTGTTACATCATCTGCATATATAGCAAAGTGGATACCCTCAATCTGCGCGAGACCTCGAGCCACTTTTGACATTGCCAAATTAAATAACATGGGAGATAGGACAGGCCCTTGTGGGGTCCCACGATTCCCAAGTTCCAGAGTTATCGATTGGCATTCGCCTAACCTGAGACAAGCAGAACGGCCACCGAGAAAGGCTTTGACTATATTGTGTAATCGTTTACCCAATCCCATCTCCGAGAGGATATCGAATATGGCCCTGTGCTTGATGCGATCAAAAGCCTTTTCTACATCTAGGCCTAGAAGAGCTCTCGTATGCAGCGGGCTAGCTAGAAGGTGATGTTTGATTAAAAGCATTGAATCTTGAGTCGAAAGTCCAGGACGGAAACCGATCAGGTTATGCGGAAGAACATTTCTGTTTTCTACAAACTTAGTCAGTCTATTGAGTATGACATGCTTCATGGTTTTTCCCAGACATGATGTTAATGATATGGGTCTTAGGTTATCTAGATTTAGCTGCTTGCCTGGTTTGGGAATAAGAATTGTGTTAGCGATTCTCCATTCCTTCGGATAATCACCATTATTTCAGAGTTCGTTGAAATACTCTGTTAAATATTTTATAGAATCATCGCCCAAAATTTTCAACAGCCTATTGGAAATGCCATCTGGACCGGCAGCAGATGAACTGTTGACGTCGTACAGGGCTGCGCGAACTTCGCTTTCTGTGAAGTCTTGATCCATAGGCTCACAGTCTTCCCCTGTATATTCAGGCGCGTCTGTACTCTCATTGCTATCCTTAAGCGGTAAATACTTAGCTGCAAGCCGATCCAGAATGGCCTCCTCCGCTGTGTCCTGACTCTTACGATTGACGAGTCGTGCTACTGCTGTTCTCCTATTAGATTCCGTGTCGTTGTCATGAAGGAAATGTCTAAGTAAGTTCCAATTTCCACCACGTCTGATTCGACCATCTATGCAATTACAAAGCTCATCCCATTGTTGTTTCTGTAAATTTCTGGAGTCTTCTTCAATCTCCCTATTCAACAATGCTATGCGCTTCCTGAGTCTCCTGTTAAGCCGTTGCGTTTTCCATCTTTTTAACATAGATTGTTTGGCTTCAATCAAGTGCGCCAGCCTACTGTCCATGATTTGGATATCCTCCTCTGTAGTAATATCCTTCGTTGCCGCCTTTACATCTTCCCTGAGCTGAGTGGTTCAAGTTTGGAGTGTTTTCTTTTCTCCTGCCTCTGTCTCAGCTCTGTTTTTCCTTGCTTTCCGAAAAAGATCCCAGTCAATGTAGTTAAAATGCTTTATCTCATTACTTGGTGTTTCCAATAGTATCTGTAATATGTAAAGATCCCTACCCAGGTCAATATTGGAGTTATTCCAGCCAGCGTTCGCTAAATTTGACACAAAAGTAAGGTCTGGGGTGGAGTCCCTGCACGTAGATGTACCACACTAGTGGGATAAGCTGGGTCTGTGATGAGGGAGAGATTAAGATCTGTAGCTAGGTGCCAGAGTCCATCCCCTTTCTTAGTATTCCAGCGATATCCCCAGGTTTAATGTGGGGCGTTGAAATGTTCTCCAATAATGAGTGGAGGGTGCTTAGTAACAGCCACAGTCTTATTAGGAAGTGCCCTGAAACTGTTTCATGTCGCTAGGGCTGCTATAAACATTAAGACTTTGCGGTTTGTTTCTATTCCTTTTCAAAATTATTTCCACATGTAAGTATTCTAATTTGTTTAGTCCAAGGCGCAAATCATGTTCTATGTAAGGTATTTTCCTTATCTACGAGCGTGGCTAGCCCCCAAACCGGCTCTTTGCTCCTGCATGTCGCTTTGTATCCGAATAGGCTGATCTCATCCGCCAAGGTTTCCTACAGCATAATTATTTTCGGTTTATGTGGACAGGTTTTCATTAACTGCATGAGAGGTGCTTTTTTGTGATAAAATTCTCGGCAATTCCATTGCCACACGGTAAACCTCCTTCTGCTAGCCATTGCTTATAGAACCCGCCTTACTGCTACCCGCTGGAGTACGCTTCGTAGAACCCCCGACGCACCAGGGAGCGATCTGACGCTTTCTGCTTCTGACGGTAAGTATTCGTCGTCCTCTCCTTGCGCTTCTACTTTGGTAAGCCTCTTTTCAGCCGTCAGTCTCCATTACCATAACTTATCAACTTTGAAGGTAGTTTTATCTATGGCATCTCTAAGTCGTTTAATCGCCTCCTTGATCTCTTCCAAAGCAGAGCACACTGTCGTTTCTACTGGGCTTATTGCCCGCTTCTTTGGAGCTGGTGTGTTTTCTTCATCCTGATTGTTGTCATTATTCACCGGTTTGGCTATTGCTACTTTTGTGGAGCTAGTCTGGGAGTTCTTGCGAAGTTTTACAACCTGCTAAGTAAGTTCCTCATTTTCCTTTTTCGGAGTTCGTTACTTCTTTAATTAGCTGTTCTACCCTGGCATCATTATCTCCGACCGGCCGCCCCGCACCGCTCTCTGCAGTCCTCACAGTACCTTTCACTTTGTCGCCCCAGGTTGTTCCAGATGTCGTCTTGTCGCCAGACGTCTGCCCTCCTCCTTCGAAGCGCACCTGCACTTCACGTGATCAGGAGCGGCTTCTGCCCTTCGACGGCGAGTGGCGTCTTGACCGTGTGGGGCTCCTTGAGCGCGTGCGCCCCCTGGTGCCCGTTTGGGCATCCCATTGCAGCTGAGCTGATGTCACCCTCGATATAGATCTGTTGCGTTCTCGTCGTCGAATTCGCACCACGTATGGAATTTGGTACCGCTGTCGGCAAGTCTTGTCCCCAGTTGGGTGGTCCCCTCCACAGAATTTTCAGTTAAGCACACACATGTGATTGTCCTCCAGGTTTTGAGATCCACATCCTCTGCGCTGAACCATGTCCGGTGTTGGACATACATCTGATCGACATCCAATCTTTCCGCAAGCATAGCAGACATCAAACTGCTTCCTATACAGGTGGCACCTTACAAGGGTCGTCCCGTATCTGACATAATTGGGCACCTTGAGCCCATCAAACAGAACAATGACCGAGCCCGTGGATTTAATACGTTTGGCTCCCAATGCCAGTGGGTTAAAGTCATGCACAATGTTCTTCGTTATCGTGGCCTGATTGTCTCTGAGGTCAACTCTCCGAAGCACCCTTTTACACGTGGTATGCGGAGCTGTCTCGTAGGCATTCACTTCATATTCGGTTTCCACTATAACGATTGACCTGATTCGCACATACCTGGCCGCATGACTGGGATCTGGTGTACTAACCACCATGATGTTTTGCGTGAAGTTAGAGCAAACGACATCCTCTCGGGCTTGTTGCGGAGTCAGGCCGGGTGCTTCAATAATCGCCACGCCTATCGCTGTAGTGCTCACTTTGCTCAAGTTGAGACCTCCTCGTGGGCGGATGATGATTTTGCTGTGCTCCTCGGGAATTGCGGCATCCTTGATGCCTTGACAATCCGATTTTTGAACATAGTGGTTGTAGGTCCCTTGTTCTTGCTGCTGTTGCCTTGCTCTTGCTGGCTCTGCGGCGATGTTTTCCCATCGCCAGCAATCCTTGTGGTGGAGCGAAATTTTCGGCTTGTCACAATTTGCCAACCTAGTTCTTCCTCAATCTCTTCTAATCCAGTAGCGTCTTCATCTTCCATGCGCGTGTCCGCCATCGCGGCCCGGCGGGGCCAGTAGGCCTACTTGGGTCTTGCACCAAGAAAGGCCAGTAAAAGTCTAAAAATGGAAGTCCCACGTTAAACAAAGGTGTCCGCGAATTCCCGGTGACTTCACAAATCCCGTGATGTGCTTGAATCCGTGATGGTGGCAAAGATGGCTGCAGAAACATTTAAAAACGACGGAGCCGATGTGAGGGACGTCCGCACCTCGGCTTCTTCTTCTTCTCCCTCTAATGTTATTGATTCGCTATTTTAATACTTAAGTCTAAGAAGATATAACACAAAAGGCATGCGCTGCCGCTGTTTTGTTTCCTAATATTTGTGGGCTGTCATTCTCAAAATTCTGAGGAATAACATTGTCAAGAATGTAAGACAAAATATGAGCAACGTTAGGTATAGGATGGAGTGGCAATATAGCCCGCATATACCGCATGTCAAATAGAAATGCGTTGCATATACATATACCACACGTTGCTTATACATATATACATGTACGACAATTTTCACTCACGGACAACTATACCGATGCCAACGCCGACACCCAAACCGGATTTCCTGGGACACGGGGCCCTTAACGCAATCCCGTTAAAATACGTGTTGCCCGCAGAGCACCGGAACTAACGCCAATGATAACAAAGTGCGACCCGGCAGCGAAGACCGAACACAACAGAACTAAGGCTATCAGCACAAGAGCGTAAAACAAACGCAAAGAGCATGAACTGATTGAATTCTTGGATCATGCGGAAGATTCGCCACCGCAAGATTTGTGTTGAAGCATGTAGTATTAACGGCCTTCTCGTGGACATTGCTGGACACAGTGGAAGGTATACATAAACTGTTCAAGAGGAGGAGGAGGAGGAGGAGGAGGAGAAACAGACGGAAAGACAGGGAGGTTAGCCAGTTCCCAGACCGGCTGGTTGCCCTGTGCTGGGGAAAGGGGGTAAGGAAAGAAAGATAATAGAAAAGTGATGTTGCAAAAAAGGAAAATAAGGAAATAAAAGCACAAATAAAAGAGAAAAACAGGAAATTCCCACTACTAACCACGACAGTGCGTTGTGTTAGCCCAACGCACGCAGCTGTGGCGTCTAAAGAGAATGTTGCCGCACCTTCTGTAACGCGATGGTGTTATAACGCGCCTGAGGCCGCATAAGGACGATTAACAAAAGACCAAACTTTCTCACAGCAATGCAAACAACAAAAAATGTACATATATATTGCAAATCTAAGGCTTTGGTTATTTCTTTTTTTGGACGCCACTAAGAGCGAATAAGTTTCGCATAAGTGAGGAAGGCCTCGGAGGAAGTTCATGAAAGCTTCTGGCTACTTCAAGTTAGACGACTCTTTTTTTCTTTAGTTCTTAGTCATTTTCTTTTCTGGGCTGCACTCATATCTCTTGCTTCTGCTCGCACGACTGCGCTAAGGTGTTAGGATAAGCGCCCAGCGTAATAAATTGTCATGGCCCGCGTCACTTACTTTACTCCACCTTTTGGAGAGAGGGAAGGCTTAACGGAAGATTTGTGGCCCTCTTCCCATCCTTGTGGCCCTTATGACGCGTAGATATGTGGGGCTGGTTATTATGCCGTGCGAATGACCTGCGTGACAAGCTTGGCCTGGAACCAAACAAGGCGACTGCCTGCTGCAACCCTGAGGTACACCGTGATGGTTCCGCTATAGTGGAGTGCGCCTTTTTTTTTTGGGGGGGGGGATGAGAAAAGGAGAGGGTGATGAAAGGATGGTGTGTACAAAAAGCAAGAGCAGCGGAATTGTCGCACAATGACTGGAAAATATTTTTTATGCGCGTTTTCAAAATTCTCCCTCCTGAATGTATTCGATAAACTCGCTGTTATTCACAGGGTTGGAACATGACGAAGTACACACCACACAGGGCGTGAACTAGCAACTGTATATTTCAGACGAGTTATTCAAACATATTTATACTCTAGTGTTAACAAAGTGATCGCGCGTAGACAGAGCGGAGTACAAAGCAAATGCGCATTTCTCTTGCACGCCCAAGACCAAATGAGGTAAATGATAAGCATTTGTTTTTGCTAGGGTCCTTGAACGTGCGAGTGCCATGGCGTATTCTTCACTTATAATTATTTCCATTCTGTTGTGTACATTTGATAATACATTTGGTTTTTTTTCGAACTGTGCAATGCACTTTTCAATCAGCTTATCCTGGGCAAAGAACTCTACTTCCACTTATTGCTCATTGGCTATCTTTTCTAGCTTGCGGGCAACTTTCTGTATGTATGGCAGTATGTCTTGCTCTGCCATAAGCTGAAACATTGTCTTGAGGATTTTTTCTTACCATTCATTGTCCTCAACAGTTTCTTTGCTATTGATGCGATCAGGGTGTAGGGGAAGTGGCTATTCTTCAGTCCTTTATTCTAGACGTTCAGATTTTGCTCAGCCAACAATATTTATTTATACTTTGCATGAGGCGAGAAGACGGCACGCCTCTTTTACAAGCTCTGAGTGCACATAATCTTATCTCATTATTGCTTTTTTCTCTTTTCTTTAGATAGATATAACAGGTGAGCTCAAAATTCACGCAGAGATAATTAGTGCGTGCCATTCATAGTTTTGTCTTGTAAAAAAAAATGAAATCGTGCACGGAGCGTAGCCAAAATAAATGCTTATCTTTGAGCTGACTGGTCTTACTCGAGACAATATGCACTCAACCCAAAAGCATACGCTTAATCGTGATTACGTAGTGAGAGGCCTTTTCTACTCTGGAGACTGCCGGTGTCGGAACTGCCCGATAGAGAACTCTCTCAATGGGCGGCTGACACCGCAAGAGAGTTGGCTCGCCTGTTTTAAGCTTTGCGGATACTCACAGGTTTCAACTCTACAGCGAACAAAAAAGTTGCCGCTGGCAGTGCGTGTGCTCAGGATTCTTCGGAGCACCAGTATATTGACGTAGCGGTGTGAATGAAGCCAAGAAGTAAGTTCAAAAGTCTGAATGACTAGTGCTCATCATTGAGTCGTCCTGTTTTTCCGTATTATGCGTATATTGAGCTTGTGAATTTTTTTTTGGCTTCTCGTACGCCATTTGAGCTTGGTGCTTCTGTAAAAGCACGTGTGCCCTTTAAAGAATTGTTTCACTCACATTGAGTGCACAGCCTTTAAAAGTGGTATGTATGTATGTATGTATGTATGTATGTATGTATGTATGTATGTATGTATGTATGTATGTATGTATGTATGTATGTATGTATGTATGTATGTATTATGTATGTATGTATGTATGTATGTATGTATGTATGTATGTATGTATGTATGTATGTATGTATGTATGTATGTATGTATGTATGTATGTAAATGCCGTATGATCCAGAGCGTAGTTTAGAAGCAAGATTTGAGATATGAAACCATTACGCGCAAGTGCTTCTGCAAAAGCGTTATCAGCAGCAACACGTTGTTCCACTTATCACGCGTCGTGCCGGATCGCTTTAGGAATAACGCAATAATCTCAAAGCAGGTCGCAGCTCACGGCTAATTTAGCATTTGCTGCAGATTCGGAAGGCTTAGAAGCTTTTCCTTCGCGATAACAACGCAGACCCGCTTTACCGGACCACAAAGGTTGGGCCGTAACTCCTTGCCTGCTTTCAACGTTTCCCGATCTATGAGAAAAGTTTCGAGGGCCGGAAGCTTGCCGGGCGTTCGAGAAAACGACGTGATTCCTGTTTACACCGGAGGCTCTTCGTGAGCTCGCGCCCAAACACTGGGGCGTGTTCAAGTGTGCTTCCTCGAAAAGGCCGGAACATAAAGCAGCTCGACGCACAGGCGACGGACTACGAGAGAAACGATCACTTTCGACATTTATTTCTTCTCTCTTTTTAACTTTTCACTGGGAGAAATGTGCCGACGACTTCGTTCCGTTCCAGCGGCTCGCTCCTTCTAGATTGCCGCGTGCGCTTGATTGGCCTTGCTCCCTTTCGACGGGGCAGTGGCAATAGGAGGCAGCCACGGTTTGGAGTTATTAATAGCATTACAAAAAAAAAAGGACGGGGATGCGTGGAGGTTTCAGATCGACTGGACGGGCAGTCCCTGTCAAAACTTTCTAAGAGAGTGCATGAGCGATCGGACTTTGCAAAATATATAGCCGATTGGAGCGGGAAACATGCCCTTACTGTAGGTTCCGCAAAGGCCCGCTATGTGCATGTTCCGCCTAGGCAGGTGTCGTCTGGCCACAAAGACGTGCCTCTTCTCTGTCTATGTATATCCTATTTCTCATTAGATAAAAAGGATATACACAGTGATCGCTACACTGTGTCAGCACTGGCGCTACGCCAACAACGGAAGCTGCACTACTGTAGTAACCCGGTATATAATTTTCCGTTTCACTTCTGCCGTACATGCTCGTTTTTCGTATGCTTTACTACAAAGCTTGACATTCTAGAAATCAGACTGCTGCTTCAGCACCTCGCATAGCAAGGACACGACATCCCGTTACAATGGATTCCAAGCCACTGTGGCACAATGGGCAATGAACGTGCCGACGCAGCAGCACGATCTGCACATGAGGAGGGCTTGCAAGACTCCAATCCATTTTCAAGAACAGACGCTGCAATGAAAATTCGTCTGCTTGCAAATGAAGCCAACAGAACTTTATGGAACACACCAAGCTTGAAGCGCACACGTCTACAGCGTCTGGAACCTTCCCTTCGACTTCGACCCCCACCTGGACTACTCTCGACTAGAGACAGCAGTGCTTTGCCAACTGTGGCTCGGTGTCGCTACACAAGATCTTTCGCCTTCCGAGTCGGTATGAACGAGAGCGCTGCTTGCAGTCACTGCTGCGGCGAGGAGACTATAGAACACGTACATTGCCACTGTCCTCGATACAGCGCGCACCGGCTGTCACTAGTGACCGCGTTGACACGTCTTGACGACAGGCCACAGTCAGTCTTGGAATGCTGACATGAACTGTCGTCGCAACGAAAGTCGGTCAAGCTTTGTTGACGTTTTTACGTGGCAGTGGCCTATTAGAAAAACTGTAATGATCCTTTTCATTTTTTTACTCTTTCATTTTTGTCACCGCTCGTCTTTCTGTCTTTACTACCCCTTTCCATTCCCTTTGTGCAGGATAGCAAACCGGAGGTTTTAACTTTGGTTAACCTCCCTGCCTTTCTCTCATTTACATCTCTCTCTCTTTACACGGAGCACTCCTTCCAAGAAAGCGGAGAAAGCCGGCACACGGCGCGGCTGGGCGTGCTGCTTAAATGCCGCTTTAGTGGCCGCTGACCAATAAACAATTACACGTTCTTTTGTTTAACGTGCTAATGACACGTTGATTTTTCGTAAAGTATTCATTGGAGGTCATACAGAAATTCATGTTCATAGCTGGACGGAGCATACTCAGAGCGGGCCCAGGTGGCACGTCTGTAAAGATCGCCTCCCTTGAGGACTACCCGATTACCATTACAATAAATGAAGCCTGAACATGCGTCAGTGTAACTTATGTTTGTCGTTGACAGACCTGCTTATCAATCACACTTTATCAACCATTACAGTCCAGTGTGGTCAAAAGTTTCTGAAGCTTGTCTCCCAGGTAAGACAAATAGTCACTAATATTCTCCCTAGAACTGTCAAGTGGATTACGAGAACGTAGGTGTTTTGAAACACTTTAGTATAAGCTAACGTCAAGAAAATCATTTACCTAGACATTTCATATTGGTCTAATGTCTGTGCAGGTGAAGCAAAACAGTAAATTTAGCAGCAGGGTACATATGGCTTTAATTTTACTGGTATACCTTAAAATTAAATTATGGGGTTTTACGCGCCAAAACCAATTTCTGATTATGAGGCACGCCGTAATGGGGGACTCTGGAAATTTAGTCCACCTGGGGTTCTTTAACGTGCACCTAAATCTAAGTGCACGGGTGTTTTCGCATTTCGCCCCCATCGAAATACGTCCGCCGTGGCCGGCATTCGATCCCACGACCTCGTGCTTACCAGCCCAACTCCATAGCCACTAAGCAACCACGGCGGGATACTGGTATATTTACTATAGGGTGACCGAATATTCGAAGCTTAGAATACGACTAGTTGGTGTGTAATATTTCATTCGCATCTGAAAATTCGGCATTTTCGAATATCCAAACTATTCGGCATTTTCGAACATCCAAACTAACCAAATATTTCGCAACAACCGACTGTTCAAGTCGGGTTCATTTTTTTTTGTCACCTGATGAACAAAAATGTCCCAGATTTATCAAAACAACGGCAAAGTTTTCGAAGCAATGCAGAGACAAAATCGGTAGTCCAAGCATTGGTTTCAGTGTTGGGTTGGAAGTGTGGCATTGATTAACACTCCCCAGGTTAGGACTTGTACACATACATAAATACCCAAGAAGGTGGATCAGCGAACAGCCGTCGCCGTAGCACAATTGGCATTTCACTGCGGTAATGCGCATGTTGTCGGTTCAGCTACCATATTGAGCAAGTTGTTTTTTTCCTCTATTTCCCTTTAGCTTATAATTTTTACTTCAATCAAAAACTACAAATAGTTTACTTTATGCTTCCTTTTTTTCGTTATCTTATGGCTTCACATGGTTGTGACTTACAAATATGTGCAAGCGTTCGTACAAAAATGGTGCCCTTACGAAATCGGGCCCCTTGGTTCACCTTCTTTTCGCCCATTACAGGACAACCCGTTATTTTTTATTCTAGTCTGCCAATTAGTTTTTCTTGCAGTCTACTTATGTCACCGTTTTATCTTTAACGCTACAACCAGTGTTATTTTCCTTGTAACAGGCGCTTTGTGTGTCTATGGTGCGCAAAGACTTCGTTAGCTTTTTCGTTTCCTTTTCCATACCTCCTGACATTTTTTTCAACTATTTATTTACCGTTTTTGGAAAGGTAGTCATACAGCAGCCTGTCATTCTTGGAACGCTTGTTTGCAGCCAGGCTGTAAAGGTGTCAAACCACTATCTATGCAGTTATTTTCATGACAGTTGAAGTGATCTTCTGCTTAAAACCATTCTAATTGTCCGTGATAGTTGAATTGTTTGTACAGTACAATCGTGTTATCCGGTTATACCGAAATAAATATTCATGCTGCAAATACGTGTGCCGGCGTTTGTCTATTCGTCGTTGGATTCGATATTCGATGCGTATACTTTTTGTATTCAATTCGTATTCGAAAAAGTCGATATTCGCCCACATCTAATATTTACATAACATATGATGACACCATAAATGTTTCGTTGCCTTCAGACTAGAAGGTTACAAATACAACACGATTCAAAAGAACACAAATAACGTAGTTCCCCAAGCATTAAATGCACTTATTCTACATTATTCATACATTATTTGTGGCTCGCAACGTTCGTGGTAGGAGAAATAAATTCTGCGGAGCGCGCTTGGCCGAATGTTGTTAACACGACGATGACAATTGCCTGAGCCTTAATGAAATAAAACACAACATTTTCGCCCTTGAGTTACCTGAAAACCATCCTGAAGTACTGATTGGTCCGAAACCCGTGAGAAACGGAAGCTCGTATTTGTTCAGAGGTGCGTGACTGAACCCAGCCGTTCAGATATCTAAACTTTTTTTACGCAGTCAATATGTCTTATTCACCTGCTGTGTTATACATCTGAACATACAATTAATTCCGTTTGGTTTTGGTAAAATACCCTACTGACGCGCTTTCGCACGTCTAGTAATCGAGTGCATTTATGATGCCGCTGAACGCGCAACGCTTAAACGCTGTCAAATAGGCTTATATATAACAAAGAAACGTCAATTTTGCGAGCACAATGTGAAGTCGGTGATAACCACTGCGCTGTGAAGCACAACAATGCGACAACTACCAATGTGAAGGCAACCGTTGTTTCATCATGATCACGGAGCCTACGCCTCATTCAGCGACCTTCGGCGGCTTACATGTAGCTTTTGAACAATAAACTACGTTCTATAAGGCCCCTTCTGAAGCAACATTTATAGCTTCTACGTAGTTAAAATATCGCCATTTGTTCATTCAAGTCACTAAAGAAGGTAGCTGATTGCTAAATAGAAAACTTTGTCGTAAACAGTCAGGAAAGTTACTATTGCTCTAGCGACAAAATACCTAAAATGGCAACAGTGAATAAATACCCGTAAATTATAAAAAAAGCTAATTTAATTTTGTGTTTTCAAAGATGGTTAGTCGATGAAGAAAGCGAGAACAAGGTGAAAGCTTTCACCTTGTTCTAGTTTTGTTCATCGTCTCGAATTTCCACCTCCCGCCTTTTCCCTGTTTTCCGAAGATGGTTAGGTTAGACAGCCTCAACAAACGCGGATGATGCAAGGTATACGGTAGGCTAAACTTGTTTTGGACTGCTGCAGCGACAGCTCCCTCAGCAATGCAGCCTTGCAAGGCGCGTCCAGCAGGCGGCTCCAACCGCGGAGTAACGTGACCCTTCACTGCTTAGTGCGGCCACCCGAGCTTCACGTGCTACACTACGTTGCGGCCAAGCCCGAAAGACAACCCAACAGCCCAAGTAGGAAATACGTAATAAAAGAACAGTACTTATCAGGGCGCAATTCTGAGAGAAAATTTGGCATCAGCTGTGGTTTGTTGGCTTTATCAGTGTGCAGCCGACAGTGGCCTGCTTTCAAAAGTGTGCGTGTGTGTGTGTGTGTGTGTGTAGGGGGGAGGAGGTAGAAAATGGCATATTTTGCTCTTTCACTTTTGACTGAAGGGGGTGGGGTATATGCTACGGCCCCTCTGGCGTACGTGCTTACGACAAGCATGGTGTCACGCGTGCGCAGGCAAATATAAACTTGTGCTGACACCTTCTTTGCCCCCAATTAACCTACTTTTCCCGCAACTTCGAAGACTGAGGGGGAAAGGCAAGTGCCCTCCCGCCCTGGCCCCCGATTGATACACCTATGTCGGGGAGTCAATTTAGACTCCCTGATGTGATAAAAGAAGTGCGACACTTTCCTTCATACCGTTATAGGCCTCGAGATCAATCATTTTTGAGTAAACATTTGCATCACCGTCGTTGTTGCAACATGTGAATAAAGGCACTCCCCCACTCCAGTTGCTCTGATGGCAACGCCCGGTCGCATTTCTTCGGGAGCCTTGGGCGACAAAAAACCCGGTCCAGATTTGACGTTGCCTGGCTGTAGACCTGCCACATAACTTTGTGTGCGTTCCCCAGTGGCATTTCTTTTGCTTTTCTCTCCGCATTTGCGCTTCTTTAAATGGTCAATTGAAATGGCGTTTGTTCTTCCCGCGTGGCCTTAGAGACGTTAGGAACGCGGTCGCCGCTGCGAAAGAGAGAGATACATTTGATGACACGCAGGAAGCCAAGTGGCCAGTCACCGTGACGGCCATTATTGTTACAGGGCTACGCCCCCCCCCCCCCCCCCCCCCCCCGTGAAAGTCAATGATTTATTTTTTCTCATTATACAATAGTTACGTCGTTGGCTTCTTAGTGTATCTAAAAACACGTGCTAGGCTTGCGCGCGGCTCCTAAAATTCTTGCCTATGAGAAAGTACGACTCACTGGTTTGCAGTCACCAATTAATATTTTGTTTGAGAAATTAGATTGCTGGAAAATATGAGTCATAATGGGTCAACGCTATTGTCTCAACCCGCCGTGGTTGCTCAGTGGCTATGGTGTTAGGCTGCTGAGCACCAGGTCACCGGATCGAATCCCGGCCACGGCGGCCGCATTTCGATGGGGGCAAAATGCACCCGTGTACTTAGATTTAAGTGCACGTTAAAGAACCACAGGTGGTCGACATTTCCGGAGTCCTCCACTACGGCGTGCCTCATAATCAGAAAGTGGTTTTGGCACGTAAAACCCCATAATGTAATTTTTTTATTGTCGCAGAATGGTCGAGTCCTGTTACATTTGTCATCCCGCCAAAACAAAGGCTGCATTGTATTAAACTGACAAAACTCACACGTACATTCCCCTTCTACTACTTGTTGAGGATCGTAGCGCCGTCTCACAGGAATGAATAAAAAAAAAAGCGCCATCAATTCTCTTTTGAGGCTAGTGCTTACATGATGACCGTAAGCGGTAATATAGCGAGCCTGCATTCATTCAATTTCGAAATTATTTCACGTTGTGCTTCGATGAGATCGTTCATGACCGAATTCATGTTGGACAACAAGAGGTAGAGGTGATGAAACATTTGCCTAACAATTATTGTTGCTTTTGTGTGTTAAGACGCCTGATTGTCGGTTGTCCGTGCGAAACCCAAGTTGTTGCTCGATGTAGTTGTGTCCTTAGGCATGCGAAGGGAACCTTGTGTAGTGAACATTATTATTATTATTATTATTATTATTATTATTATTATTATTATTATTATTATTATTATTATTATTATTATTAGTCCCATATGAAGATACGTATACAATGTATAAAGGAGGGGGGAGCAGGTGTTACTAAAAGCGGCACAAGGCGCCTTTATACTCTTTAGGAAGCAGGGTATAAAAACAGAGGCTGAAGATAGATGAAAAATGGAACCTAATTGGGAAGAAAGAACTAGATGAGAGATAACGAAGACTGAAATAAAACAACGACGAAGAATAGAATGTGGCAGCGGGAAAACAATACTGCAGGTAGCATTAATTCCAAAGAATATAAAGAATTCAAAAAAGAAATTTTGTCACATGTACAGATATTCTGAATAGACGTATAACATTTTTAACAGGACGCTCGCGCTTGAAACAGCGTGCATGCGTCATGACATGGTGCAACACGACCAACGCTGCACGCCTTTAAAGCTCACCGTCAGGTGAAGAAGAAAGAGCAAGGAGAGAGAAAGTGCCCATCATGTGGTGCGGCATACTCGGAGAGGCAGCGCGCACTTCGTTGGAATTCGCTGCACGCAGTCGTAATTCAGAGGCCGGCTATACTGGGTTTAGCCATTCCAGTATTTTATTTGGATTTTCTTTTTGCCCCCCGTCACTTTTGTTTCGTCCCTTGCAGAAAGAATCAAGTCCCCATCCGAATGCGGGAGGGCCGATCGAAAAAATCTCCGCTCAGTGCTGGAAGCATCTGAATAATGCATTCGAAGACCAGACCGGGGACCCTCGCTTTCTTGGAGGAAGCTTTGCCTCGCAGAGAGTCGTCTTTGCTCTACGATCTTTCCTCTTTGTCCGCGCACTCCCGTGCACCTGAGTTATTCGGTGAATGCGACGGTTGCTTTTGTTACTAGTCGGAATATGGTCGTTTGCAACGTGGCCGACTCGATCAGGTATGTATAATTTTATTGCGGGTGCCTCGCTAAAACGAACTTCTGCCCTAACAAGACTGGCTTTTCTTAATGCACGTAAGAGCGGTAGTTGTTCGTTAGTCGACGAAGGAAACTCAATTTGACAGTGCCCCATCTTCTGCCGGTCGTATTCGTTTGCTCGCCCGAATGCTTTGGCTTTATAAAACCATTTTATTTTAGTGTGTTTACGGTCTCGGCTTCTTTCCCCCCTTTTTTGTGTTGTGTGTGATTGTTCTGTTTTAGTTGATGAACACCCACTGCTCATATTGCCGGTTGCTACAGCTGCCTTGCGTGCGCTAGCTGATTTTGCTAATAAGGTGATGGCCTGCTCTGCAAGTCTGGAGGAGGTTGTTTTCGCCACAAAAAGCGCGATGGGAGTTTCGATGCAAATAATCACATTTTTTTCAGTATTTGCTCTTTATGGATCTGAGTGCCGAGCCTGGTGGCTCTTGCCATAGTTTTCACCGGTCCATAACTTGCAGAAGAGAGCTCCATCAGAAGGCTTCGGCAAGGAATACCATCTTCATCTTCGCCGGGATCAGGTTCGTGTAACCTTATCCGTTGACTTAACCCTCGGTTAGTCAAGACCGCACGTAAAGCCAGTTGCTTAGGATTCATTGTAAGGTTCGTTATAGCGCAACAAAAGACACAGACAAAATGAACGTATAAAACGACGACATGGCGCCGTGTCATCGTTTTATACCTTCCTTTTGGCGGTGTCTTGTGTCACGCTGTAACGAATCATACAATGAAACCTCGGTTAATCGTAGTACAGATTTGATACCACATGGCGTTGTTCCCCGCAATATGAGCATCTCGCTTCAAACCAACACGTACTTTCTTACGCGTTGCTCTTGTGAAGTACAGCACAGATATGGATCGATATGAGTGCCACGTTAAATTGTTCACGTATGCATCTTGCGAAAAAACAGTGACATGAATTGAGCGGTAAGTGCGCTAGCCACATCTCAGTCTGCATGTACGGCCTTCTCATTACGGACGTTATGTGAAGTTTTCTTCTTCCCTCGACAAACGCCATGTTTCTTGTGCATACTTACCGAAAAGGAGTTGTAGAAGTACGGCAGTTTTCAGCATAGGCTTGTAGAACGCAGTATCCATGGCACTTTCAGGGTAGTAAGTCATGTCAGGCACTTGTAGCTGACAAGCTGGCGTGTTCAACGTAGCACCATTGCGGTCCACCCTTTCTTCGCGCTCCTAGCACAACCTGTGAAAATAGGCTAATGAAGAGCTTTAAGGAAGCAAAATGCGGATTAGCTAACGTCAAAGTTTGCAGCAGTAGTTCTTTGGTAGGAGTGACTCACCAAAAGCGACGTGTCTGTTAGGTGCGTTCTCAACCCCCGCCACTCCCTTTTTTTTCTCTCCATCTACTGCGATATCATTCTGCAATATCATTCAGCAAACGTGGCTTAAATTTACGTTGTCACAGGCACCAAATAACCGACACTGTCAATTCTGATAATGACCCTTCCCAATGAAACGGTCAAGTTCACAAGAAGCTACAGGCTACCTAGTCCTTTAGTTTCGTAGCTTTTGTTTGTTTGTAACAGCGTATTGAATAACACGTAAGTTTCTACGCCCGCACACCACACCAGAGTGTCGCCAGGGCATTTTTATCAGAACTTCTTCGAACAATCCCCAGATACAAGTGCAATGGCTGCATTTTACTTTCCTGCAATACAAAAATATGATTTTATGAATAAGTATTTGTCTTCAGCGTAGCGTTGAATAGGCCAGACTTTGTTTTGGTGATCGGGTGGAGGGGTTGGACGCATATATAATTCTTGTTGCTCCGTTTTATCTATATATGAGCCTAGGATCTACCAGTGAGGAAACTAACCTAAAAAGATAAATGCTGATGAGTAGAAAAAGAAAAAAAATATGTAGTGTATGATGCGGTGTCGCACTAAAGCGTGACACTGAGCAATAAAGAAAAAATAAATAAAGGAGAGAATAAAGGAATTTGCACTTCAAACACGTGCACTATGTAAGTGCGCTGAGTCTAGGTCTCTCGTTAAAAAAATTCCTCACAGCACAAATTGTTCTTCTAGCCATGTTTATGAATGATGCGTGATGGTTCGCATCCGCCGCCATATTATGCTAATGTAACGCCCAATTTGCCGCTTTTACCGGGCAATTTAGGGAACAAAATATTATACCCCAGAAAAACCCTCTCAAGGGTGCTTCCATGGTTATTAATAAATGCTGCTGCCTTCCAAATTTCTTTTTTTTCTCCAGTCTCGAGTTTTTTTTTTTAGTGCCTGCCGGTACATATACAAAGGCCAGCGAAGCACAAAGTGGTCGGTCGCAATTTTAATAATTCAAACTGATTCTGTGAGCAAATGAATTAAATATACTAAAGGTAGCTAAGAAAGGAGCATTACTCGCTTCTCTGGACACAGATCGAGTGCCTCATCTTTAATCCAGAAAGTCGCGGCTTCATCAAGCGCAAATTAGAAGGGAGCACTTCGTTATGTGCGCATTGTGGAGATCACGTGCCGAGCAGAGCGCTCTGGATGCCAAGCTTTGGCTTCCCAGCCACTATGTGTACTTGCCCAACTATGTAAGTAAAAGGCGGACAAGAAGTTATGTTTTGTAAACACGTTAGTGTGGTATTTGTAGCGCTAAATGCATAATCTCAGTTGCTTATAACAGGGGAGAGAGGAATTTCAGCTGCTTCAAAACGCTCGAAATCTAGAGGTACATTAACTGCGAACCCATTGGTTCTTGCGATTACATCCTTTATTATCTGGTGTTTCCTAGTTGAGCAGTTCAATGTCCATGAAGGTAATACTGATAATAATAGGAGAACTCTCGCTGTGGCGCAGCATATCACTAAATATTCAAATTGTTTTATTACATTCTCTTTATTTTAGGGCTTACCTCTCGTTAGTATGTACAATATTCTGGATCATGTCTTGCTCAGCATTTGCAATTGCCCTTTGAAGGCTAGCTGTTTGTAAGCGCAATGCTTACATCAGTATATTAGAACTAAATGTTCTAGGCCAGGGCTTGGGACGGCATTCCGCGCAAAAGGCTAAGTTTTCGCTGCCCAAGTTCCTGAACTCTGCGGGATTACACGGTAGACTTCAAGACCGCCGCCTGCTATGCCACTGCATGGTGCATGAGGTGTACTTTGTTTGCGCTCGTCTCTCTTTCTCTTTTAATATTAAACTCTCTTTCTCTTTTCGTTCATGTACCAGCGTCTCCACGTGCAAGGTTGCCAACCAGAACCATCTCCGGTTAATCTCCCTGCTTCTTTTCTATGCATCCTCGCTCTTCCTCTTTCTTGCACCAATCACCAAGTTTCTTCGTCCAAGCGTGTTCAACCTTGCTCGTTCGCCCATTACAGTGTTGCCTGCAGGCGGCCTCCGACATCCACTTGGACACGCCATGCCGACTAAGAAAGTACCACGCTACCGAACTCGAATGCAGTGTGGTAGCCCAGCGGCTTGCGAGTCCAGCTGTCAACTGCACGTTGCCTTTTAGCGGCAGCGTGGAACACACTTGGGCGCCAGAAAGTAAAGAAACACCAAACAAATGTACAAACCACGGAGCTAACAGGTGGATTCTGTATCTCATTGCACATAGTTACTAATAAGTGGAACATATATCGCCAACATGTACCACTCACCATGCGGAACGTATGTGCATCGTATGCCTCCTTCACCGTCGGTTATTTGTTCTGTATAGCCTTCTTGCCACTGTTAGATGTATACTGCTCTTAATATTGTCCCATGTGAATTTTATAAGTGGAACATCATAGTAATCCCGTTGCATGTAGCTTGTACCATAGAGTTTCTCATTGTAACATCTATAGGGAAATATCGTGCTGCTGCGCTGTTGTGTGCATGGGAATGTCGGAATATGGTGGCTTCGTATCGGCATCGTTCCCGTAGAGCCGAGACACATTGAAGAGGCGCCTGGCCAGCAGCGATCCGTCTAACACTATGGTTCACTTCTCACTAAAGCAACACATAAGCAGCTGTTTTATAATTGCACAAAGACGTGTGTTATTCAATCAAGGTGACTTGTGCTTGGATGTAAAACTATATGAAACGTAAAAAGTATTAGCGTGCCGGTAAAATTCGTGGACAAACGACAGGGCGTGCGCAAGTTTTGCGTCATTTTATCGTCGTTTTTTTCTCGCTTTCCTTCGTTTGATTATGCGCTGCAGGTGAGAAAACTGCATCAAAATATGTAATACGGGGGAATGATAATCTTTTGTGAAGATCTTATTTTAAGGATGCATTATCTGTGCAACCATTTCTGCGTTTCAGGTGAAGCCGCGTTCTACACAAGTCAAGATAAGCCTCGCAGACCCGTATACCGTCATCCCCACAACGGAACAGCGGCCGTTAGAAAACTCAGAAAGAAGGTGGCGTCAGATTTCCTTCTAGGTAATATTGAGAGAAACTATGTGAGTTTTATCAATTAAGCAGAAGTAAATAAAACAAGAGAACAAAAAAGTACTTATGAGGGAAGACATTATGAGTGTGGAGGTGTCAATAGTGGGCGAAGCTTCATTTTACGTCGGCATATGAGGAGTTTTAAGCTGGGGATGAAGAAGATGAAGAAGGCAAAGCAAGTTTTGAGTTTTTAGATAGATCATTTCGCTAGTGTTTAGCCAGTTTTAATCGTTTCTACTATTTCCTGACGATTTATTTCTCCTTCGTAAAGTTGTAAAATATAGATACGAGAAAGACAATTTATCTGCAGTAGTATTTGAGTTGGAAATCTGAGCTTACACGAGCTCCATCCCTTCCTTTACTGTAAGCGTTATTGTTATTTTTAAATTCCTATAGTTCTTTTGCCTAATCAAGGATTACTACTATTTACGCATTTCTGATATCACTAATAGTGAGCTTCATTTGTACATTCATTATTTGTTACCTTTAAATGGACTGCCACCCGGGTCTTGGCATACACCACCCTCCCCTTTCAGAGACACACGCGCATACACACACACACGCACGCAAGGACGGATGGTCATTCTCTCCCTCTTTTCCTCTTTATATTCGTCCCTTTCCTTACTATCAGAAGAAATCAGTAAAGCGAACTTTTGTCCGGTTGACCTGCATGCCTTTTCTATCCTTGGTTTCTCTATCTCTCTCTCTCTCTCTTTCTCAAGCTCAAGTGACGTCCATTATAGACTACGCCTCGCTCACTCGCTCCTAGACCACCCTCTCATTCCTGCAACAAGAGCGACATGTTGACCTCTCGTTAACTTCGCACTTTCGCGCACGGCCCCGTCACCCTGCCGAAGGCTTTGCCAATCGGCGTGTCGTGGTACGCGGGGTCGTCGTGTTCGTTAGCACAGCGCAGCTGCTAATGAGATCATTAACGCGCTTTCCGCCCCCTACCGCTCTGTGGTGTACGCGCTTTGTTCGTGCTTGTCTCCCTTTCTTTCTATCTCCCCCTTCCACTTTGTTTCTCTTTTTATCCCCCTTAACCCTTCCCCCTGCCCAGGGTAGCAAACCGGAACTACCTCGGGTTAACCTCCCTGCCATTCCCTGCATTATTTTCTCTCTCTCTCTCTCTTAACGCGCTTTGAGAGGCCGAGCGAGAGGTACATAAAGGGCGGTGCGGTGCTTCGGTGCTCACGCTGGGTGGAATATCTCGTACTTTCGTAGCGGCTCTCTCGTTTATCGTACAGCCCGCAAACGGCGCCCTGCGGTTGTCTATTTCGTTATTTATTTACTGGTGCGGCGAATAACAAGAATGAAGATAGCAGGACGGGCACAGATTAGAGCATCGTGACGTCAAATGACTGTAAGAATTACGAGTGAAAAATGCTATCTGTATTAAGTGGTTATTAAGACAGATGTACTGCTATAAATACGAAACACGCATTAAAGAAATAGTAAATGGTATGGACGAAAAGCAGACACAACACAGTGTCCGTGTCGCCACCTTCAAAATTGTACCTATTGAGAGAAGGCGCGCGATTTCCAAACTAAAAATAGAGAAACGTCTGAGGTGCAGCAATCGTTTGTTGCCATAAAAAGAAACAAATACAGGTTTCACGTGTGAAGTGATGCAATGCAACAAATAGCAGCGCGGAAAGCCCAAACTGAAACTGGACGGTTTCCTTTGCAGGCGACTACAACGTTGGGCTTGTTGGTACGTCATACTAAACATCTTAGCGCAAGTGAAACAGGACAAAAGAGCGACGCCTACGCGGAAAGCGTCGTGGGTTTTAAGTATCTGTGCCATTTTCTGTCTTGAGTCAGTTGCATTAGGCTCAAAGCCCTTAGCATTCCACAAGACTGTGAAATATGCCTAAACAGCGTTAAAAGTGAAAACAAAAAAAAATTACGGATGCCCCGAATGCCTGAAAGTTAGCTGAGCGACGACACCTTAACTTCAGTAGAGGGCTACCCATTTGGGAATGTTATGCGCGGCATGGGGGGGGGGGGGGGGGGTGGGATCTACGTAACACTCACAAATGCTTGTGTGCTATTTCTTTTTTTTGTGCATTGCGCGCAGGATGTTTTAAAGATGTTTTGATTTTGTGTAAGTGTGGCGGTGTTTTCAAGGCTCATTCTTTATTTGGTGTGTTTTCTGTCAATTTTTCGATTTTTATAAAGTGTAAAGTGCCTTTAGGAAATACGGTAAGGCACTGCAAGGAAACGCAGAGTATTTATTATTTTAAGCTATATGATAATGTACTATTTACACTACTCGTTTTCTCCGTCTTGCTCTTTTGGAGGCTCTTGGACATGCCCGACCCCAACCTTTTGCCGGAATTGTTGAGTTCGGGCCCGGCGCTTGGCGACGACTTCACGATCGGTCGACTCGCGCTAGGCCTGCCGCCCATTCCGTCGCTGCTCCGTCCTATTTCTGCACTCGATGTCTCGATAACGAGAAGAACCAGGTACGGACCATAGTGCTCACAGAACTCGTAGCAACTGGCAGAGGAGGGCAAACCAGCGCGCCTCCGCCTTCCCTCCTCCTCCGCGACACTTCGCCTCCCCTCTCCTTCACCGCTTCGTTCAACACAACGTAGACTTTCATCTAGGTGGCGTTGCTTTGCCGCGCGCTTTTCGAGGTGATGTTTGTGGCGGACGGATGTGTTTTGCCAGGGCTCCGCGGCGGCGACGAAAATTTTTTGCTGCATGCTTTGAGCTTACGTCTTCTGTTGATTTGCTGATTTTTTAGTCTTTAAATAGTAATTGGCTAGTTTTCTTTTTTTTTCATTTTTTCGTGTGCGCGTGTGTGTTCCGTGTGTATTTGGTTTTGCAGGATAGTGAGAGCGTCCTATCGCGTCACGTGTTTTTACACCTGCAACCACGTGGGACGTTAAGTCTTTATAGCCTTTAAATGGAGGTTAAGTTGAAATAGAAGGCAAGACTATTAGATTTGAGTGGTTTAGTGTATCTGTGCAGTGCTATAAAGTATGTTGCTTTGGCAGGACAACGAGTGTGGCTGCGTGTTTGAATACCTGCGAACACGTGATGTACTTTAAGTCTGTGCGACATTTATCGCTTCTAAAGCACTGGTGATAATTACTTTGCGGCATTTTAAGGATTTTTATTCTGTGTGTATCGGCGGTTGCTAGAAGGCTCGTGCTCTGAAAGCTTCGATGTTTGCCTTAGAGAAAGTTAAGTGCAACACATGGCAAGAAAAACGCTAAACCGTGCAGTGTGCGGGAGGTGCCTCAAGGTAGACGAGGCGATGGATGAGAATGGAAAGGAAATCGAGTCAATCGGCAGACACTGTGATGTCGATGCTAGGCTAAAGAAAATCGAGGATTTCCAGGATGATCTTCTGAAACAGGTCAAATAGCTCAAAAATGAGCTAAAAATGGAGCGTGATGCACAGAATGTGATGGAAGAAAGACTTCAAGCAGCCGACGAAAAGCTGAACAGGGCCGCGATCGTGAACGAGAATGGTTGTGACAATGGAACGCAGGCTCCTGACGCGACAGGGCAGGGAGTGTCAGCAAAGCAGGTGGAACGCGTGCAACGTGGGGAAAGGGTCCTTGGAAAGAGCTGCACCTACCTTGACGTAGCCACAAAGGAAAAACAGGAATGCAGAAGACAATGCTCCTTGTCAAGCCCGAATCACGTGGAAAAGGATAACAAAGGGAAGCGGGGAGATGCCTCGGCAGTAGGAGAGAGGCCTCGGCAGTAGGAGAGAGTGAAAGGGTGATTATCGTTGGTGACTCAAACCTAGCTAGGTGCTCAGAAGCTATTGTGGAGAGGGTGAAAGGCGAAAAAATGGCGGTAGGTACATTTCCAGGGCAGATATTAGGTATGGGCAGATATGGGCATATTGGCTAGATATTGGTCATGGAGCGAGCAAAAGCAAAGCTCGCGAAAAATACCTACGGACGCAACCTTGTCCTAATAGCAGGTGGGCTAACTAACGTCCTAAGCTGAAAAGGGGCAGAACTAGCTCAGCACTTGGTGAAGGGGGTGGACGATTTGCGCGAGCTGTCCCCTCAGGTACAGATCGTGGTGTGCACAGCGCCGGAGATGCCTGTACGTGAAAGTAACGTACAAAGAGCCGTAGGGGGGAGGGTAATGAGGCTTTATGGACAGTGATCCGAGAGAAAGGTTTCGTGGTTGTAAAGTAAGCAAGGAAGTGAGAAAGTGTGCTGGTTTTCAACGAGACGGGATCCACTTCAATCGCAGGCTTGGACGAGAAGTGGGCTAGTCGTGCAGCTGCTGTTTTGGGAGGCCCAGGGGCGCTCAGGGGGCCAGTGTATGTATTAGTGAAGAAGGTCCCCCAGGGGAACCTCAGAATAGATCGCCGTCAATAACAGAAAAAGGAGAAAAACAAGAAAGAGAGCTCGCCATGCAATAAGCTACATAAGCAAGCAGGGCGGCAGAAGAAAGGAAAAGTGGGCAGTGATTGAGGATGTGTTAAATAGAGAACAAATAGGTGTATATGCTTTTACAGAAACGCACCTGGAAAACTCGGAAGAGCCGCCAGGGATTGAGAATTATGTTTGAGAAGGGTGCCACAGAACGCAAATAAAGGAAGTGGGAGTCGGAATGCTCATCCATCAGGGATCCAAATGGTAAAGAGCAAATTTAAGATGTCAAGAGCATTAAAGGGAAAATGAGACACCCACACTGTCGTAGTATTTGCTGCAAAGGAAACCCATACGGCTTCCTCGAAAAGAAAGAAGCTTCGGAGTTGAAGAAAAATACGTCCAGGTTCGGTACTCGAACCCGGGACCACCGCCTACCCGGGCACCCGCTCTACCATGTGAGGTAACCAGGCGGCTAGCAGATGGTAGGGCGAAATCAAACTCATCAACAACTCTGAAGCAAAGGCAATAGTTTACGTAATATTTCTGAAGAAACCCGCAAGGTGGAGGGAAGTAATTACTTCCCTCCTCCTTGCCAGTAGAATGAATTTAATTTATACATGTAAGAGCAAGAAAGATAGAATTCACTCATATAGACCGTTGACCAATACATTAGTAATATACAGGTTAGCAATGCACGCAAATAAATTAAAGCTGCAGGCATGAGCTAAGAATAATAGCATTTTGGGAGAACTTCAAAATGGCTTCAGAATTCTTGGCGTCTGGATGACAACATATTTGTCCTCACTCTGTCTATCGAAATATCCAGAGTAGAAAGGAGACCGTTATATGTAGCCTTTTTAGACAGTACAGGAGTGTATGGCGACGTAGACCGAAACATTTTGTGAGGTATTCTGGAAGAGGAAGGCTTCGGCGACGATGGTATACAGATTTTGAGAGAGAGTTACCAAATAAATACCGTTTGCGTTGAAATGGAATGGATAAGGAGCGAGGAGAAAGTTGATTTCAACAAGGGACTGAGGCAGGGGTGCCCTTTATCTCCACTGCTGTTTATGATGTACATGGCGAGGATGGAAAAGGCGCTAGAGGAAGGTAATATCGCGGGTTCAATATCTCATGCAAACAGGTGGGTACAGCAGTAGAGCAGCAGCTTGCAGGCTCGTTTTATGCGGACGACATTGTGTTGCTAGATAACAAGCGAATTTATATGCAACGCCTGGCTAATGGACCTGTGGACCGCAAGGTGAGAATTTAAGAGTGAAATTTAGCGTTAGGAGATCAGGTTTTATGGTACTCAATGAAAACAGTGAACAGACAGGGAGCAGGGTCAGGAAATACTTCGACTAAAGGAATAACAATACCGTAGTACATAGATAAAAGAAGGCAATAGATATATCGAAATGGAAGGAAAGAGCAATAACAGCAAAGGCGAGGATAAATGCGGTCATAATGAAACACAGAACGCTATGGGGATACAATAGGTGCGAGGGGATCCGCGGTATATTTATATTTGCAATGGTTACAGGTCTCACATATTTAAATGGGTTGTTGGTTGGAAGTCAGGGGTCCAGTCAGGACTAGATGGCAACGAAAGGTCAGTGGGACGCCTGGCATTGGTCGCTCACGGGAAGACTACAAGAAGGGTGATATGGTCTGGACAAGCTTTTGTGTGAGAGAAACTCACAGTAAAATTGATTATGAAGAACGACTGCGGGATATGGGAGAAATTAAATGGGCTAGGAGTGTCGTTCAGGTATTCTTACCGGAAAAACATTGATTCACAGTCGAGGAAAAGAACTAGGAAAATTACCAGCAAGCATACGACTGGTATGGTAAGCAACATGATAACAAAGAACGTCAAACGCAAAGTGAGAGAGGCTGAGCCAATCACATGGGTAGCGGCACTGAAAAAGAAGCCTGGTATGAGTAATTACACAAGAGGAAAAAACGAAATCACGAAAGAAACAATTGACGAGAGCTCAAAGGGAAGCTGCTCAATTTTCGAAGGGAGGTCAGGATGCCTTAGAGCGCATAGTTATAAAGCGAGGTACAAGAAGGAAGAAGAGCATGTGTTTGCTGCGTAAAACTAGGAAAATAATGAAGCATGTTTTATTAGAATGTGATGGATCTACAGGAGCTGGGATGTTTCCTGAAAAAGCCGTGACCATTCAGTTTAAAACTTCTCACCGGACAACGTCGCCTGCTTGTTGCAATTCGTAGCGCACTTCAGATGATTCATGAATATCTACCATGAAGACGGAGCATATTTACCAACTCGAAGGCAGCCCTGCACTGTCTCCTATCCGTTCTACATCGGGGACTACAAGACCAACTTGTGCTGGAAATAAGGGAGCTGTATTACCAACCAGCATAAAAAAGACAGTCACAGTCGTTCAAGCAAATTGCTTGACCGGAAAAACCCCAGTAGCGCCTTCACCGCCTTCTGGTGTAAAGGTCGCATCGGCCGGCACTTCAAGATCGTCTGCTGAGAAAACGGCCGGTCATCAAGGCGTGCCAATGCCGTCACGAGTGACTGTCTCTGGGAGCTGTAGCTAGGACAATGACAGAGGATATCTTCGACTAATTTCTTGCTGCCGCAACTATCACAGGTAGCACTGCCAGTCATTCCGATGCGGCGAGCAAATGCATTCGTAAAAGACGCTGCTCCTAGCCATAGTCGGCAGTGAACAGTTGTCTAGATTCGGGATAGTCGAGATGGAATGCGTAGTCGGAGGGATGGATCCAGGCAGTGCAGTCGAGTATGTCGGAAATCTGGCGTGTTCCACATGGATCGTGTGGCATCACGCGCTAGTATGCGATGCTTTGCTGCTGCGTCAGTTCTCGATACGGGGATGGGTTCCTCCACGGAATCTTCGTGAGCCCTTCTAGCAGCTTCATCGCTTTGTTGCCCTTGATGCCGCAGTGGCCTGGGAGCCACTGAAAAGTGATTTCATGTCCTTTCTCTGCTAGCTATCGATATAACTGCCTTATTTCGACAACAAGTTAGTTTTGTGGTCCACGACTTAGAGCGGATAGCAAGCAATGCAAGGCTGCCTTTGAGTCGGTGAATATGCTCCATCTTCGAGGTAGGTGATCATAGATCATGCCAAGTGCGCTGTAATTAGCAGCATGCTCCGCAGCAGTCGACGTAGTCCAGTGAGATGTTTTAAACTCAATGGTCACGGCTTTTTTGGGAAATATCACAAATTCTGTAGATTAATCCACAGCTGTCAAGCCATCAGTGTAAATCTGGAGATGGTCCTAGTATGTATTGTGAGCTTGAGCAGAGACTGCTGCTTGAGAGCTGGCTACGAAAGTCCTGCTTTCGTTCGTATTCCCGGTACTGAGAGTCGAACTTGTGGGCGAGCCAAAAACCAAGGATTTGCAAGGAGCCTCTCGGCAGCGCATAACCTCTAGGGAGGCAATCACGGTACGCCGGTGTCTCCTGACAAAGTAAACATGCCCGCAATAAAAATTAGTAAGATGTGATTGGAAGTTTGGTGGCAGAAAAGTAGCGAGATCACAAACAACGGAGGCGTACAAAAACAAAGTTCCTAATAGTGGTACAGAAAATTTGATGCTGGGGATTCTGTGCTGTTTTTTAAATAAAGATGGGTAGAAAATTAGAGAAAATAACCAGAAGCGCTTAGTTGCGCCACCCACCATCCCGTTTCAAAGGAAATGCTCGTAGCATTTATCCACAGAACCATCCATCCTCAGCACGCTCCTCCGTACTTTTTCCGGCGCTCGCTTCCCTGACCGCTACATGCATTCACAGACGGCTAATGCACGCCTGTGCAGAGAAGTGAACAAACAAACAAAGAAGCAAACAAACAAACAAACAAACAAACAAACAAACAAACAAACAAACAAACAAACAAACAAATTAATAAATAAACAAATAAGTAAATATTCATCAAATAACAATCATAGCCCAAATTCAAGTGAAAGAGAGATCAAGACAAAGAAACTGCGGTGCCCGGAACGCGCTTCGTATTTTAGCAGCAAATACAGCCGTTGAGTGCGCAATTGCAAGACACGATGTAATAGATAGCAATAACAAAAAAGCAGCCGTGCATACAAAGTATCTAGCTTAAACTAAAAGAATAAAAATACGATGGCAAACATGACGTCTTTTTATTTTTTTACTGTTTCTCTCATGCATCACATATGACTGCATGTGATGCATGAGAGAAACAGCTTTCATGTCTTAAACGAAACAAAATATTAGAAAAAGTGAAACATTTTCGTGGTAAATGAAAATTTTGACGCATTTTAGCGTGCCTTTGGAGTTATTCATGCAGTATCAAAATGAATTACGCAGGAAAACGCTACGATTATCCTGGCAACGAGAATTCCAATTAGTAAATAAACGAAACAAGTACATGCATCGACAATAAAAATGTTAGCCTCCATAACCTTGTTTTTATGATGGTACTGCTCACACGGTTGCATTAAAGATTATTTGAAGACGCCTGCACAGTGTAGCAAGAAATCTGTATCCCTAATGACCAAGATATTTTGTGCATGTCAGTTGAAAATGTCGAGTCAAGGTGTGTAAACTGGCAGATGAATATTAAGAAAAAGATAGATCATAGAAATGACAAAAACGGGTGAGCAGAAGCTTTTAAAACGCGCATATTCTATTAATGGTCATAAGTTATTTATAGTAGACAAATGTAGATACCTGACAATTTTAATGATCTCAGATTTGAAATACAAAGAGCGTGTTTCACACACTGAAAACAACATTGGAATACGGTGGAACGTTGGAATACCGTTGCAGTACCAACTCGACGCAGGAGGTAAGACCATTAGGCTGCAAAGCTCTTGCTCGACCAAATTTTGCGTATGCCTCTATTGCTTTGGATCTCTATGCACAGGTTACTAATAATGAAGAAAATTCAAAACGTCCCAGCAAAGGCAGTAAGGTTTATAATTCTCACAGTACTACACTTAGCACATTTCGAAAAGGCGCCCAAGTTGAAATTGGGCAAACACGACGGGGACACGAACGACTAAAATATATGTGCCTGATGTACCAATTGATGAACCTGGAGCGCAGAAAAACAAGTACTTAGAACCGCTTACTTTGTGTTCGACCCGATCCAACCGCACTAGAAAGCCATAAGAATAATTTTGTAGAACAGAATAATTTAAACATTCTCTCTTTCCTCTTACCGTCAGCCAATGGCATGAGCTACCCACAAACTTAATCAAATGCACCACCGTCCAATCTTTTCAAAACACGTGAAACCAACTTTAGTTCCCGTCACTGGAGTATTCTTCAATTTCTGATGTCCCGACAGACACATGCATACGCAGTGACGACTGTCGCCCCTTGCCAGACATCTTCAGTGCCTACAGAATTGTTTGTGATACGTGTAGATGCCACCGAATTTATCCTGTTTTGTTATTGATGGCCCTTGCTATGTGTCTCAGACGCGTGATCCACGCGTTCATTTGGCGTTCATGCATTTGCAATAGAATACGAATGCGCAGTTGCTTCGCATACGTGTGCCTTTCGAATCCAATGTATCCTCCACTCCTGTCTATGGTCTCTGCTGAAACTTGAAGTAATTGTGAAATAAAATAAATAAATGAATTCCAGGCACGAATTCTTGGGTCTGCGCACAGCTTAGCCTTTTGTTGCGGTTGCTGCTCGTTTTCGTCGGGCTCAATCGCCAGGGACCGAATTCGCGAAGCGTTTCGTTCGAAAAAGGCTGCATGTCATTAGCCGACCACATTCGCTAACAATTTTGAAAATGTCCATCATCACTATTGGCTGGGCTAGCTCTGCCGGAAGAAGCTCCTTGAGAATAGGAATCAATTTGTCCGGCGTTACATGGCGTTAGTATGGGAGAGGCCTTTGCCCTGCAGTGGGCGTAACCAGGCTGATGATGATGATGATGACGCCTAAGCTGCAAGGTGCCACTTATAAGCGAACAATATTGTGCGAGGCTGGCTTGGCTGACCAAACCAACGCGTATAAGCGTCTCCGTAGATACGTGAATAAAATAACCAAACACACCTGTCCGGAAGGCAGCAAAAACAGCAGGACACCAATCTTCTTTTGTTTCTTTCGGCGCTCAATAGAAAAAATACCACGAAACAACTTCAGCACGTCTGTTACCCTACTGCGCGTCAGTATTATCAGACTGCCTCCCTTCACTGGGCACCAATAGCGCATCTCGGCGTTCAAAGCCGCTACCTGCCCTCCTCCCAGCAAACTCAGCGCTAGGTTGCTTCCTCCTTCGTTTCCACTAGCGAGAAAGAAAGAAAGCAAGAAAACAAGCAAGAAAGAAAGAAAGAAAGAAAGGAAGAAGGAAAGAAAGGAAGAAGGGAAAAAGAAAGAAAGAAAGAATATGGCTACCATTCTCGTCGAAGTTTCACCTGCCTTTTCTTTGCCCCACCAAGACTGTCCGTAGCACGAGCTCACCCATGCGCACCTATCTGCGCCGGCTTACACATACACCTCCTTTCACGTGCGCCCGTTTTAGCGGCACGGCGGCTGCGTGCCCTACACCATCGACGACTCCTCTCCTGTTCGGGAAGCGAAGAGGCACGAACTGCGCCTCCCTATCTACCTATCCATTTCGCCCCCCCCCCCCCCCCTTTCTCCCGACCACTTACTCAGCTTCTAACTTCTGTTTTTCTTTCCCTCTCGGGATTGCATCGACAAGAGGATCTCTCTGGCACGGCTACTCGGTTGCCCATAACTCTTTATATTATGATTATCTTTTTATTTTACCGCGTGTCTTGGTCTAACCTTCAGAACTTTTGCTTCAACTCTGACGCATCTTTAGAGGTGACGTGTTTTTATCACAGGCGGAGGGCTATAGGGGCTTGCAGCGTTTCATGAAATCCCTTCTCCCCGCGCCAACCTAGAAGATACTTGCGGTCTTGAAGAAGCGTTTGCCACTAATTTTACTTCTTTGCTTGGAGAGATATATAATATATATATATATATATATATATATATATATATATATATATATATATATATATATATATATATATATATATATATATATATATATATATATATATATATACAGCTAGTTAAAAGCAATTGGTGCTTTAGTAATTGAAAACATTTTGAGCCTCATGTAGCTAACTTGGTGGACAGAAGTTTCTTCAGCAGCAAACTGAAAGGAGGAGCGTTCTGTAGGGCCACAGCTTGGAAACCATGCAACATTAAGTTTTCTTACCTTTCTTTAAGAGGAAAGGGCAATTAAGGATTTGAAGAAGAACTGAGGGAGAGGGCTCCAAATGCCAGATTGAACCTGAGCGCGCAGATTAAACTTTGGTTTTCTTGCGCTGACGACGCGAAGGTCGCCTTTGCGAGATCGTAGTCCGGGTCATTAGGCGGCTGCATTGAAAAGCCGTGCTACCGAGCTGTAGGAAAGAAGTGCCGTACGATCAATGTGCCCCCCCCCCCCCCCCTTCGAAGTGTTTAGGCAGTGAACGCGATAGCAAGGCCTTTGTTTACGACAATGTTCATTTCAAAGGTCGTTTACTGATGTACCGTCCGATGTTCGTTGCCATGTATTTCGTTCTTCGAGAGTGTGATAGAACTGCCAAAAGTAAACTCAAAGTTGCTAATGTCTCCCTGAAGACTTTCGCTTCAGGTGGCACTAGTTTTCGATTACTCTTTCAAATGTTTCGCTCGAATCACGGCATGCATTGTACGCCTACCCACAACACTCTTGCAAATGCAGATAACTCGCTGCTTCTCTGCGGTACGAGACAGATATGTGCGCGGTAAGAAACTTCTCCTACCGTTAACAACAACCATATATTCTTCTACCTTCGTGCTTGCACGCAAGCAGTTGCTCTCTGCAGTACCTTTCTTGAAGTCGCACTTTTATGGGAGCGACGGTACGGTTGGCCCAGGCAAGGCACGATGTCATGCGCACTACATACCTACGACTCTCTGCAACTCCCCGCTGATAAGTTTTCAAAAATCTCTTTTGCACTACTGAAGGTCCAGGCAGGGAGTTCTCTTTTTTTAACAATTAGGAATAAAGTCTGGTGCAAGTAACGAAGCGCGACTCTTCTACGAAGACTTAACGCATGACGTTTAACAAGGTAGGAGCCTTCTGGCTATCAAATTAAAGCTGGTCCCTAAAAGTTGGGAACAGGATTTCTTGAGAGCATTATCAAACCAGTGTCTGACGATGCTCCTCCTAACCAATTTCCAGTGGGAGGAGCTAAATTGCAAGAATGGTTTTTATCCCTTAGCTTCGTAAGACCAGCAAGTGCAGTTTGCGTGAAAGTGTAAGCGCACATCGAGGAACCTCATAGATAGATCGTCGCCCGAAACTTCATGCATGAGTTCTAAGAGCTCTAAATACTCTCGAACTGACGTTAGTACGTTAGATTATTCAGGTCCGAAGGAATTTTTGTCGCACTTAAGCAAAGACAAGTAGTCATCCACATATACAAAAATTTTAAAGCTTTTGTACGCGTAAAACGCGTCAAGACGATTTCGTCAAGACTGGATAAAAAGAAATATCCACGAATATGCGCGATACACGATCAAATGCAAACGCCTTGCTCTTGTATAAATGTTTTCCCGTCCCATTGGATGTACGTCGAGACAAGGTACTCGGTTAAAAGTTCCAAGAGATAGATACCCGGACAAAATACCCGATGCATCTTTCAAATTGATCCAACCAAACTGTATTCAGGCGTACTTTACGCACTCAAGCAACGCGTCGCGGGGCAATGAGTAGTAGAGATCACTTATATCTGCGGAGAGGGCATAAAGATTGGAGCGCACTACTAGGTGCAGCAATGGTCCCGTCACAAAAGACGACGAGGACACGCCCAGCACGTTGACGGTGTGCGAGCAGTAGAATCGGGGAATTTTCTCATTAACACGCTTCACCTTACTATAATATATGAGAAGCTGAATAATTAATGAACACTAATTATGTAATTAGGCAAAGTGTAAGAAATAATCGGAGTATCTCCAAGCGACGGCCAATGACATTACCTTGGTTCTGCCCAGGTACGTGTCATTTGCATATTCTTAACGTTTGCCTCAAGTTACATGGGACACTCTATATATATAGTGATTCGGTTTCCAATAAACATCCTGTTGAAAGTTAGCGCTTGTGCGTGTCCTTTCCTGTGTCCGTGTGAAAAAGAATCCGCGCTAAAACACTACCTCAAGGATGTCGTACCAACAAGACCAGAAGTCAATCCTTGCGATATGGATGGCTATAGTGCACATCTTGAAAGGGCAGCGCAAGACGACGAAGAGAGACGGCAGAAACACACAGGAACACACGCTGCCCCTTCAGGATGCTCAAGCTAATACCAACTCGCCCAAATATCGATCCTTCTTTGGCTATATTGCATCTTCCTAGGTGCACTCGGTGACAAAGGTTTACGGACCGCGGGATCTCAGAAGACGTTCAATTCCAGAGCAGCCTGTAGCAGTAACCAGTAAAAGTGTGCACGACAATGTTGTTAGCATATTATTGTCGAGGCCCCTAAGTCAAATACCGGACTGCGTTGTAAGGTTGTGCAGATACTCAGCTTTTTCTCAGATCTCGTGTCCCACAATACCTTGTCGCCGGATGTACCTGATAGCCAAGGGTACTGGTGGGCTAGCTGGCACATTCTTGAACGTTAGGATCAAGCGTAATAAAGCAGGGACGACAAATGATACAGGACAGGGGCGGATGTCATGTGCCTTTCTTGGTTGAACTTAAAACTGAAAGTATTTCATATGTAAAATGAAACGGTCATTAGAAGGATCACAAGAAGATATGCACTGGACGCCAGTTTATTATAAAAAAATTTTCTCCGCAACGTAGACGACTCTGTCGCGTGGAGGCAGCTCAAAACGGGATCGTACATGAACCTAAACGTACTCAGCAAAATGTATCCCACACAATACAATGGCAAATGCTTCCGGTGCCACGAAACACCCACGCTGTATCACATAACGTGGGCATGCCAGAAGATAGACGTGGTACCCGTTATACCAAACCCGAGTGCGCAGCAATGGGAGGGAGTGCTCTCGAGCGATCACTGGGTCGACCACGAAGGTCTGATTCGGCGAGCACAGGAGGAGGAGGAAAAACTTTATTTGCTCTAATTGGTTAGAAATTAGCGGTGGAAGATGCCGGCAGCAGCATCCAGCGGAGCCCTGGATTAAGGGCAACCGACCGTTGTGGAAGAAGATGGACGAAGTCATCTGAAGACCGAAGAAGACCAGCGAATCTAGAGCTCAATAAAGTTTTTCACTCACTCACTCACTCACTCACTCACTCACTCACTCACTCACTCACTCACTCACTCACTCACTCACTCACTCACTCACTCACTCACTCACTCACTCACTCACTCACTCACTCACTCACTCACTCACTCACTCACTCACTCACCCACCCACCCACCCCGCAACATACTCGGTAATTATAGTGTGGTAGTATCTGCTACAGCAGACAATACGTACAAGTTTCGCAAATTTATATTGCAGGTTGAGTTTTGGGAATGGAAGGTATTTGAAGTCAACCACCAGCAGAGCCGCAACTCATGTTTTTTCATCCCAGGCAGATTTCAACAGTTACACAACGTCTTTACATCGTTACACTCGAGCTCACCAATTTAGAAATTAATGAATCGAGTACAAACCAAGTAATAAAATATATTCGATTTGACAAAATATTTTCAATGTTCGCCCGCGTAGTTTCAGCACTATAGGTTTTCTCACCTGAATTCTAACTCAATATATATAATGCGATGCATCGACCTGACTACGATGCACTGTGTTTGCCTGAGAGATACACGCATATCGGCACTGTGCCTAGCGTTGTGTTTGTCTAGGAGCGATATATAGCTGTTTAACATCATCAAGAAGATCCCGATTATTACGTTACTTGCACAGGCCTCCAGGCTTACGCTAAGCGGCGGTAATGAAGCTCCATTTAATCGAGTCGGAAGGCCCACCGAACAACGCTCGCGGGAGTTTAGGGAAAGCTCCGCATCGAGGTAATTGATCCTATAGCACAACCATTCACTCTCACAATGCGGGATACAATCGTGCTGCAAGTGCCGCTAACTATAGGCCGAAATTAAACCGATAGCCTTGAGTCCTAATGAAAAACTGGCTTCGGTTTCATTGGTTCTCATTAGCGTTTGAGAGGTTCGTCAAACATGCCATTAGCGGAGCAGTTGATACGACCTACATAATTATAGTTGCCTAGAGTGGCCTTTTATGTTCGATACTTTGGTTCTTATAGAGCTTCCACAAATAAGTCCCGCATAGCACAAAGCATGCTCTTCTCAAGATATGAAACAGGCTCGGCTGTCAGAATAGAAAAAAAAAAGAATGCGGATTGATGTTTCGAGAACTGCTGACGTCAGGCGAAACTTTGGCGTCTTCTATTCGTGAAAGCGTATGTGTAAGATTGCTTATGAGAGAGAGAGAGAGAAAAGATCACGGAGGTTAATTATACTTTGTGTAATGTTCTATACCTTACATGTGCGGGGAAAGATGGGGTAGTGAAATAGACAGAGTGAGAAGATATGAGCTTACATTCATCGCGTGCGGTAGACAAGGCGCTGCCTGTCTACATAGGCGCGCTCGAGTCTATTACCTTCAGCAGCAACAGAAGAGCTCACGTGGCACTTTAGGCTGGTGCGATGTGAGGAGATGTTCGCGGGGCCTCATAGTTTTAGTAAAATGCCGATCGTCAAGTCTGCTCTAGGCACAGCGGTGAGTCTGGGCTTGTTCGACGAAGAGGAAACAGTAACAGTGGAGGTGATAGATGTTCTATTTCCATCCGCACTCAGCGCGCATGGTTGGGTCAACCGTTACGATGTGAGAGCTGTGTGAATCAGTGAAGTGTACTCCGACGCACGGCCGAAAGTGCAGGCGGTTGGGAAAATGGTTTGTCCGGTCGATCATATACGCACGAAGATGACGGTACTTGTGCAAGCAAATTTATACAGGCCGTGGATGCCCAGTCATGCTGCACGCGTTTGTGCGCTGAGCCGCCCTAAATGAGTCATAAAGATAAGGAAACGACACGTACACGTACACATTTGCGGAGACAATTTGAATGCAGTGATAAGAAAATCGTCAGCGTTCTGCTGCCTGTGTCTGTTTATATTGTTCCATCCCACACATACAGTTTAGTCAGTGTTCTTTTATTTTCGGACATTTTTGCGCTTCGTAGTACCCGAAGTGATATTGAAGTAGCATAAACGAATTTGGCTTGTTATTGTGATGGCTTCACTGACGAAGAATACGAAAATATATGCAACTTTCAATACGATAGTATAAGTTTGTTCTTGAGACGAACGACTAGTCGGGGCACGTGGGGGCTCAACTTAGGTGGCAGGAAAATTTTTGCCGATTAAAAAAAAAAACGTGCAAGTTGGGAGACGTTACGGGCTTAGTCATTAGCATAAGAGACAACTATGGAGAAGGTATGCAAGGTATGTCTATCATCTGCTGGTATTGGATAGATACGCTGGAAATTCATCACGCAGATAGCCTTGAACAAAACGACCCTCATAATGTAATAATACTTCACTCATAGTCTTCTCGTTCTTCGTTTGCTTTGTTCCCGAGCTAGTACACTACTTAATTAGGAAAAGCTACGTGCACCTTTTTTCAATGTCGGCGAATATTCGATGTTATGCAGATTCCACAGTGTAATTTTTATGCGTGGTACCATGATAATCAATTCAGACGTTCGTTCTTTGTCGGATACCGATCACTCATACAACTATAATAATTACCAGAAAAACATGCAGCAAGTGCTTACCACGACAGTTCTTTTTCTCCTTCTTTTCTTTTTTTTTTTTGTGTAACGCCACTCGGCCAGAAAGATGCATTCTAATTCTGATTGCAGCAAGTATTGGTTATTTTGAGGAATAACAGGTCCAGACCTCCAATAATGGGACCCGCGGTTACATGTAAAGCTGAGTTAAAGCAGACTGTGATTGCCTGTAGACTTATAATTCACTTTGCTTTCTTATAGCTTCGTAATTTTATGTCTAGGCTAGGACAGCACTCATAAATAAAAACTCAAGTGCATTTCTCTTTTTATATTGCGGTCCGTAGACATGCGACTGGATTACCTACAGGCCTAATTTCAATGATTGCGCCTTTACAGACTGTCAGGAAGCAATTTGTAGACTTCACAGAAAAAGCTTTCATTAAACTTTCTACAGAATGTCAAAAAAATGTTGCATTTCTGCCCGAAAGGCTAGGCATGGACTGATATAGCCAAGGATTACACTATTTAAATAATTAAGACTCATAGGTTTATGGGCAGTATAGATTGCAGTAAGTATTCGCTTACCAACTAAACAAGCCTGCTGTCGCGCGCCTAGGCAGACACGAAGAGAGTTTTCTCGTTGACGAATAGCACTTCCTGTCACAACGCTGGAGGGATGAGGAGCACAGGTAGCAAAGAGCACGCGCGCTTGTTTCAAAGCAATTGTTCCCATGCTGCTGCTCCCTCCACCATTTCGACTATGCTGCGCCTTCAAAAGCTCAGCAGATCACGTGACCTGTGACACATGGCGTGTTGGAAGACAGATCATATCAAGCACGAGCATGAACCCAGCAGATACGGCGGTTCGCACTCGCATGCTTACTGTTCGGCTTGGCAGCCGCAGCAGGTCACGTGACCTACAACACAGCTCGCGGGCAGCTCATGCGCTCGGCCGCGCGGCCCGTGCAGGCCCCCTCGCCCCCGAGACAACATGGGGGCGACGAGGGCGTGGAAGCACCCAGGGTGTCCGTATAATTGCTGTCGTAATGATAATTTCTTTTTGTACAGACTCTACTTTGCACGACTGCCGCCAGACGCTCAATGTCGTTCAGTTGTCTAGCAAAACAGAAAAACAAGCTATGTGCTTGTAAACGAAACCTTTGCTTCCATTAGATCAAGCGCTAGACACATAAGTTGCTCTACCACAGAAGATGACTTATCGTCGACGTGCCATGGTTTTCGCGCTTCTATTACCGCATTACATGCTGCGTACCTCTTATTCCACGTCTCTTTACTGTTACTGTTATCGCTGCATAACGACCGGTCTTCTACAGGTTACACGCAAAGTTACCAATTGCAATTAAAATTACTTCCTTCGGAATTGTAATTGATTGTAGTTTTCAATTGCTGATCCACGAAAGTAATTGATTACTCTACATTACTTCCCTCTCTACTTTTATTAACCTTGCACCAATGCAGCAGATAGAACAAGCTGGCCCTGGATCGTTCAATGCGTCCTCTTCAGTGCGTCACACGCACTCCACCTTCACTAAGAATTGTTTTTCAAACCATTTATCGTCCGAAATATTCTCTCGTTTTATTGTGACGACATCTGCGGCGACACTGAAAACTCGTTAGATGTGCGTGCTGGAGAGAAAAGGCAGTGTGCAGCATACGGACACTTTGCTCACAATGTGCATGGTTACTCAATGCCACCGTGCTCGAGTCCGGGTCCCTCATTAGGTGCAGCGCTTAATGGTCGCTTGGGCTAGGGGAAAGATAGGGCGAGTGAAAAACTGAAAAAAATTCTTCGTAGGGGACGTCCTGGCATTAAATTAGCCGTCTCTCCTTCTTTCATGCATTCTGTTCTTTTGCCATGTTAAATTCAAGCGTCGGCATGATTGCTTGAACTGTATGTTTGTATGAATGTACTTGTATGTTCCCACCCTGCTAAGATCTTGTAAAAGATCGCAGTATCTATAAATATATAAATAAATAAATAAATAAGAAAGAGGTGTACATGAGTCACATATAGTATGTCAAATAAACAGAAACTTACATGTATGTGTTTAAGGGCAAAAAAGAAGCTTCTACCCTTATCAGAAAAGGCATATACTGCAGTAAAAGCAGATCAATTTAGAAGCAGCTCTTAGCGCCTACAAAGTCCGCCTTGATGCGCTTCCAAGATAGATAGATAGATAGATAGATAGATAGATAGATAGATAGATAGATAGATAGATAGATAGATAGATAGATAGATAGATAGATAGATAGATAGATAGATAGATAGATAGATAGATAGATAGATAGATAGATAGATAGATAGATAGATAGATAGATAGATAGATAGATAGATAGATAGATAGATAGATAGATAGATAGATAGATAGATAGATAGATAGATAGATAGATAGATAGATAGATAGATAGATAGATAGATAGATAGATAGATAGATAGATAGATAGATAGATAGATAGATAGATAGATAGATAGATAGATAGATAGATAGATAGATAGATAGATAGATAGAAATTTATTATATGATAAAAGCTAAGTGATCGGACTTCAAAGAATGGTATGCAAGTTTGCAAGCCTGCGATGTTCAGGTTATCTAGGCGTAGCTGAAGTACGCTGAATGGGGTAAGGATGTAGCCCATGTTAACATTTTTGTCCCTTTGGACACTAGTTTCCGCCAAATTTAAGAGCTCAAAGCCGCATGAACTGCTATAGCTTGTTCGGTCAATTGTAACTGGATACATGCAATTAATTACTGAAAAAGTAATTGAATTTCAGCGAGCATTACCGAGTATGCACAGTAATTGGTAGATTAAGTCGTAATTGATTACAAGTAGTTAATTACATGTAATTCGTTACGTGCAAGTCTCACACGGACAGCAGTAGTGAATCCTGTCGTGCGTATTCTTGATGATGATGATGATGATGATATGTGGTTTTTAATGGCGCAAGGGCCAGTTATGGCCAAAGAGCGCCATGACAAATGGCAATTTAAAGGATTTATTCTAAATGGCGTGAACAGTGAATTTATTATGGTAGGTGTGACATGGCTGTATAAGGGCCTAAAAACTTTCGCTGTAAATGACGTAAATATATAGCTAGTAAAATAATGACACTGATTAGTTATGGACATGGACGATGGAAGTTGTGTTTTGATAAAAAACGTACGAAAACGAGACAACAGTTACACTAAATCATCAAGACGGCCCTCGAATGCAAGGGCTGGTAATCATGCGTTAAAATTTCCTGGCCAAATTATTTTCAGAATGTAGGTTTCAGCTAAGAAATCTTAAACTATTTGCAGTTTAAAAAGCGGTTCATCACTAAGAAAAAATGCAGGGTGAAGTGGTATATTTTCCCGATATGCAGAAGGGAAATACCTTTTCCTCTCTGTTTCTATTGCAGGGCACTGGATAAGAACATGGATCACTGTCAAGCTATCGCCCCACCTACTACAAGTAGGAGAATCGCCGCCAGTCAAGAGGTAGGAGTGAGTACTGTAAGTATGTCCTATTCTTAATCGGCAAAGAAGTACTTCTTTGTACCATGCTGTTTTCTCACTTATCCATTTCCGCAGTTTTGGTTTTATGATGTGTAACTTATTCAATGCTTCTGTATCCCACTCTGCTTGCCAATGATTCCTCAATTTACGGCGCAGAAAGGGCTTTAGGTCTGTGGCAGGAATGGGGATATTTCCATCTGTATCGCTAAAACTCACTGACGTAGCGTTTTCGTCAGAAGCTACGTTGCCTTTTATACCTTTATGGCCAGGTACCCAACATAGTATAATCGCTTGGTTGCACATATATGCGGAGCACAACAAGCTATCGTCCCTCAAGTCCTACAGCGTCAATTTGAAATCTGGGAGTGGAGCGTAGTCTCTCACCTGAAGCGTAGTCACTGCGATTAAATGATGCTTCTAAGCGATTCCTGCGTGTTTATATATGTATAAAAAAAGAATGGTGGAAAGCAGAGAAAATGGCCAAAGTTACAAAAATAGCTAAGACTGAAAATTATTATTTACCAAGCAACATCTTGCTATGTCACGGCAATAAGAAAGGAAAAAAAAAAAAGGAAACGAAAGTCATGAGCTGCGGCCGTCTGGCAACTAACGCAAACTGCATGATTGCACGGGCATACTGCAAGCACTTAAAAAAAAAAAAGAAGAGAAAAACAACGAGCAATGAGTGTCAAACAAAAACGTGAACATAACAGACATTGGGTGCAAAGAAATAAGAAGCAAAACGACAACAAAAACAAATGTAAAAGCTACAGTGCGACGAGGAACGTTGCGTAAGACAATGTGCGTAAGACGGAAAAAGAAGACTAGAAAATGTTTACAAGACAAAAAACTGCTCCTGTCAATGGGCCATTGACACTGTCAAATCGCTTAGGCATTCTATCGACTGCTAAGACATTCGATTTCTTTTTTCGTAAGTTTGATAGACGGTGTGCTGACACAGCTGCTGCCTTTTAAAATAATTTTTGTGCTTCTAACACGGAACGCGCATAAGGGTCCTGAAAAGGCCCCTCACCAGGTCCGGCCATCCTGAGCTGACAAGTGCAGTGCATGCAATGTGCGCCATTCATTGAGTCTGCTAAGTATTACACCCCTACGCGCCGCGGAAAGAACTTAAATTTCGAACCAAATCTCCTCGTCGGCGCCGCACTCCTAGCCGGAGAGTCAGCGTCAATCGCACAAGTGCGCCTAACGTACACGGCAGTGCTCTGACGTCACTTACAGCGACACGTGACTTCAAGAATTATATTTGTTTAATCTGTTCATCCAAAAGACGAAATAAAGTGTAGAGAAAGAATGAAACGTATACAACCCGAATATCTGCAAGCTTTTGTTCTACTTCACACCACAACGAGGGAGATGTACTTACGTTTTGTCTGCTTGTTCCCACTTTGTGCAGTCTCGCGCGCAGAGCAGGAAACCATGTGTTTTCTACCGTGTTCCAGCCCCGCGAGGATGCTCTATGAACCGCTCCTGTCTGCGTCAGTATTCGCGTGGCTTTGACTCATACCGCCGGTGAAGTGTTCTCGTACAGAACGTGCCAAATCTTGCGCCGCGCGAAACGAGACGAACGCAACAGCTCGCACGCGATACCATCACCCGAAGTGCGCCACTCAGCGAACATGTGTGTGTGTGCGTGAGAGAGAGAGAGAGAGAGAGAGAGAGAGAGAGAGAGAGAGAGAGAGAATTCAGGGCCCGTAACGTGTTCTTCACGTATTCTTCCGGTACCGGTAGGGGAGAACGCAGGCAAGGAATTTCGCTGGCGGAGACTAGACGGGGCAAGTGGAGAGAGTGTCTATGCTGGCGGTGACGCTCACCTCCTAAAATTATGAGTTCGAGGAACTTCAAATATATGAAGCTCTGTTATTAATGAACTCATTTGAAAAATTATTGGGGTAGAATGCTCCCTGGATGGCACGTAACAGCTTCCAGCGTATAACCAAAATTTGCTATGTGGGCTAGTGAGGAGCCCTTTAAATGTATAAATATACATAAGTATAGGTATAAATAAATAAATGACTTTAGCACTGCACAGTTTTTACTATCCGGTGTGCGCGCGTAGCTCTCGCTGTGCATGGCCGTCGTGCTCTCGCTCTTGATTCGCACGCGTTGTAGGCGGACTGACACAGCCTTGTGGCGAGACCTATCTCCCGGTTTGTCTTAGGCAGCAGCGACCGCAAGACCACAAGTCTGTGTTTTTTCAACTTTCCCCTCAAGCGTGATATTTTGACCTCCGCTATTCATTTACTTCACATATTCTCTCCATTTGCACGAGCATGCAGTTCAAAATTCTTTAAAGATACTTTTATATTTATTTATTTAACATACGTTACAGGCCCTATGGGGGCATTGTGTAAGGGGGGTTACAAAATCAAGGGAAAAAAAAAAGACTAAGCAGCCTTCTGAAATCTTATACAAAAGAAACGCCTCAATGCAGGGCTCATCAACATTGCTACCAAGATCAAAACATGAAAAAGGAAAAACTGAAGTAATGAAATGCCACAAAGGTACACTTAAGGAAATAACGCGAGTAAAATTTAACGCAAGGCACAAATACTCGAAAGTAAAACACACGAAAAATTAACAGATCAGGGAGTACAATTCTTGAAGGGATATTTCGAGAAAAAGACGCAAAAAATAAATAATATACACAGGGCATACAAGTGAACACGTGACTCAGCATAAAATAACAATTCATAAGAGCGAGATAGCAATGCATCAATAAAATTAAAAACATCACAAGGAGTTTGAAGCACATTGCCAAGTGTAAGAAAAAAGACAAAGGGATTTGCAAGTGCTATTATGAAAAATGCTCGTGTTTTTCTTGATCTGACTCGGAAGCAATGTGATCGGGCAGATCAGCGACCACGAGCGAATGGTCGTAGGGAGTTCGCAAAGCATGTGTCGCACCGCACATGGGCGCAAAGCTTATGTGGTTATTGAATCGGCGAGACGGTGTTCGAGGCGATCTGGATAAGCAGTGTGGATTGTGTGGCATTACAAGCATATTTGTGAAACAAGGATAAAAGGGCGATACTACGGCGAAGAACTAAAGGCTGGATGAAATGATTGAGTTTCATTTGCGTTACGCTGGAGTGGTGGATATAATTACGTGAAATGAAACTAAAAATAAATTATTGGACTCTAGGTGATTATAAATATGACAAGCAATTATATGTTCGAGTATCTTGCAGCAAATGCAGGGCAATGAAATTGAACGGTGATTTTCCTGTGAGTTTTTATTCGCATTTTTAAATGTGGGTATGATTTTGGCCACTTTCCAGTCAATGGGCAGCTGTCCCGATGACAAATACTGCTTCATTATATGGTACCCAATGTTACTGGATATAGAAATGGTATTTTTAATACCTTGGAACTAATATTATCAATACCAGATGAAGTAGATAACTTCATATTATTAATAAGACATGCAATTCCCTCCACCGAGATTTCAATACTTTCCATGAATTGCCAGTCATAATCAGCAACATCAGGTACATTGGTATGATCCTCGCGGCTGAAAATCGGTGAAAAAAACTTATCAAAGCACAGGGGCATTCATTGTCAGAGAGGGGAGTATTTGTATCGCCATGTAAGGCTATTCGGTTAGAGTCACAGCTAGGTGATATAACTCGCCAAAACTTTTTCGGATTCGAATGTAAGAGAGAAGGTAAATCTGTGGAGAAATATTTTATTTTTAGCTGCAGCTAAGGCAGAACAATGCGTTTTTAAGCAAAGCCTGTACCTTTCCCACGAAGGAGCATTGTTGACGCGCTTAGCCGTATTGTACAGTCGTTTCTTTTTATTCCTGAGCTTACATAGGGAATTATTAAACCAAGGATTAGATTTGTCATTTGTTATCGAGATCAACGGGATATATTTGTTAATTAGAGCAAACATTTTATTCTTGAAATATACCCAGTTATCTTCCACCGCGCGATTGTAAAAAGAAGGAAGTAGCGTGCGGTTAAAAAATACTTCAAGTTCATCGTTTGTATTAGAGTAGTTTGCTTTGTTATAATCACGTATTATTTTCTTTGAGATCTCTAAATAGGGTAGTGGAACACTGAGTGTTACCTGACGTAGATCATAATCGCTAAAGCCGTTTAGATGAATTACGGATGCAATCGTTTCGGGAGTGTTGGTGAGTATAAGGTCTAGAATGTTAGTACCACGGGTTGGTTTGTTAACCGTGTAGAACATGTTAAAATCTAAGGTTAAGAAAATCCACTGATGTTCCACAAGACGATGATAGATTACGCCAGTTTATGAGCGGAAAGTTAAAATCAACGAATAAATAAACGGAATGCGCTGGACAGAGCTGGAGGGCCATGGTTATGCTATTGCGTAGTTCTGTAACGAAAGAAGTGTTGTAGTCAGGTGGACGGTAACATGCACCTACCAGTAGTTTGGTCGTATTTATTATTGCTTCAACCCACAGAATTTCAAGAGATGATTATGAGTCGATAATAAGTGAAGATAATGATTTTTTAACACCCAGAAGAACGCCACCACCTCTCTTGCTAGTTCGATCTTTGCGGTAAATATTATAAGAATTGTTATCAGGAAGAATTTCGTCGTCTATAACGTCAGGATTTAGCCAATTTTCGGTAAGAACAAGAATATTAGATTCGTCATCGTCAAGCAGAGAGCAAACTAATTTGCTCTTGGGCATGATGCTTCGTATGTTCGCGTAAGAAAGTGTCAACAAAGACCCAGTGATAGGTAGCTTTGACTGTGGAAGATCCCGTAGGCGAGTGCATATGTCTAGCTATCTTTGCGACATGACAACGGTATCAGTGATATTGTCGTACGTGTAAGTCTGGTTATTTATAAGCAGCCGATCTACTGACAGTTTAAAAGGCACTTTTTGAGGTTTCGCGAAGTCAAGCAGCTTCCTTCTAGCTTGTCGCGTAGCTGGCGAGAAATCTTCACGGATTGAATATTCTAAGCCGTTTAATTTGTGTGCAGATGACAAGATGCGTTGCTTGTCTTTAAAGAAGGTTAGTTTAGCTATTATAAGCCTGTTATTTCCTTCTTGGTATTTCCCAAGCCTATGTACGCGTTCAAAATTGCGAACTGATTGCTGCAGTTTGCAGTTTTTTTAGTACAATTTTATAAATTTCTTTTCAGGAGTAGCCCTGTCCTGTTTAGGGTCATCTTCTATGCCGAAAAACCCCAAATTACTTCGTCTGACCCTGTTTTCTGAGTCCGATTTCTGCGTGCTATCTCATAGTGTCTTAGCTCATATATAATAGAAATAAGCTAGACGAAAGCAAATGCCTACAAACTATGCATTGAATTCACCCGCTAATCCACCTGCCGGGTTTACGCGAAGCCTTTCTTGTGTGATGGAGTAGATCCACCACATGTAATCTGTTCAGCTTTCACGCAAGGAAGCGTTAATATACTGTGGTCGAGAGAACTGCCCAGAGTGCGTATTTTGTAACCCACGTCTTAGAAGGAAGACACCAAGTGACTTGTTTAACCAATTTAGCGAGGCACCCGAATGCACTCATGCCCAGTTCTGGGCATTGTAAATGGTTTAAGCGAAGAAAAAAACAAGGAAGACAAAAAAAAATCCCAGACACAGACATACCTGCATTATCAAATGGACTCCAAGCCAGAAATCTCAGTGATGCCTGCAAATACTTTCCCGAAGGCACGCGTATGTATGCTGTATGAGAGAAACGGTACACGCTCCACGCTACGTGTATTTTGCGTGACCGATGTCACGTATTTTTTTATTCATTCGGCAGCCCTCCTTGCGGGCGAACTGAAACGGACTCAGCGAAGCGAGAAGCCCGAGCTACCGTTCGGTTGTTTGTTTTCTTACTGTTTTCCGAACGCGTTACCGCGAGAACATCGTCGAACCGAGTCACGTGCCCTTGGCAAGAAAAAAAAAAAAAGCAGCGGCTTCGATACCTACGACTGTACAGACGAAGCAGGTGAAATAAGAGACATTCCGCACCGCGATCTGTTTGCGTCGAACACCGACAGTGCTTTCTGCGAATTCAGACAATCGCGGGTTATTGTGTACAAATGCCCGCGAAAGCTGTACGCGCGGGCAAACATTTTTCGGTGCTGCTTTTACCGGCATTCTCGACTAGTCTTCCAGTGCGCAATGGCAGCGCTACAAGATAAAAAAAAGAAGAAGAAAGGAAACAGCATCAAGAACGTAGTTTGAGGATGACCACGTTTTCAATTATGATAACGTTTATTTATACACAACTATAGCTGACGATGACACGTGGTGCAGTTTTCCTTTTCCTTCTTTTCTGTCTATGTACATAACCTCTGCTGGGGCGTTCTCAAAGCGTCAACGAGGCCGTATGTTTGTCACATCCACACTAAAAAATATATAGCACTATTGTCCGAAGGATTATGGGCACCTTAACAATGTGATGAGAATGGTTAGCGTTGGTGGCATTTTGGGCACGTGCAACTAACGATAGCAAGGTATGGTGTAGTGCTTTAACTTGTCGAACGGTGTTCCGACTATAGGCAGGCATGCCATGGCACGACGCATCACCCAAGGTAGCTCCTGCTGGGCATAGAAGGAACAGCAGCCTGGCAGCTACCAGGCGTCACACTATACGCTGTCTTGATGAGAAGCGTCGCCACTGGTGTCGCGGGCGTCGCAACCTCTATGGTGCGCGATATTACACCGACGGGAAACCGTCGGCTTTAGTCAGCGCTCAGTGAAACAATCGAGAAGGTTAAAATAATGCTATGGTCTAGAAGAAACTTAAATAGCGACGCAATTTGCCAAATAAACACCTGAGAAAGTAGAAGTCGATCACGCTTTACAGGCTCAAACGAGTTCGTGCGTTTTATGCGCTTCCACGTAGATCTCCGAATGAAGATTGCAAATATTGAAATACCACGGTTGAGACGACGCTTTATTCCAAGAAGGAAAAATGGCGCCGACGCAAAAACGAACACGAGCCGATGATTGATGATGACTTTGTACAGATGAAGATGAAGTCCGCATAAATGCTTACACTAATTTCCCCCGTGGACGGAAGCGGCCAGCCTGGCCGCACATTAGACAGTGGAACGGAGATGAAAGGGTTTCAGACGAGAAACGTGCACGATCTCTGTTCCGCGGCAGCGTCGGTCGGTTGGGGTCTCAACAGGTGTAACTCGATAGTTCACCGGCGAGGTCTGCTCGATGACTTTGTAGGGGCCAAGATATCGAGACTCAAGCTTCTCACATAAACCGGGTGTTCGCGCAGGGGTCCATAGGAGCACATCGTCACCAGGGCGGTAGGAAACGACGCGATGAGAGGCATCGTACCGATGTTTGCGATCGTCTTGGCTGGCTTCAGTGTTCATACGGGCGCGACGACGACACTGGGCAAGACGAGACACAAACTGGTCGCAAATGAATGGTGAAGCGTTGACGGGGCCAGAGAAGAAAGAAACGTCGAGTGATGAGGTTGGGTGGCGGCCGTATACTAAGAAAAACGGAGAGTATCCGGTGGTCCGTTGAACAGACGTGTTATACGCAAATGTTACAAATGGGAGAATCGCATCCCAGTTACGATGATCAGGTTGAATATACATGGATAGCATGTCACACAGCGTGCGATGAAATCGCTCTGTTAGGCCGTTGGTTTGAGGGTGGTAGCTAGACGTTGTCTTGTGCACGGTGTTGGAAGCTTGCAGAACTTGATTAAGAGTGCTTGAAAGAAATGTCTTGCCTCGGTCGCTCAAAAGAACGTGAGGCGCCCCATGACGTAAGTAGACAGCCTGCAAGAAGAAGGCCGCTACTTCTGCGGCAGCTCCTGAGCGCATTGAGGCTGTTTCAGCGTACCGGGTCAAATGGTCAACAGCAGTGACGATCCATCGGTTGCCGTCTGGAGTAGGTGGGAGTGGCCCGAAAAGGTCAATGCCGACGACAGAGAAGGGTTGTGCTGGACAGGGAAGTGGTTGTAGGGTCCCGACCGGAGCAGTAGTAGGTCGCTTACGGTGTTGGCAAAGCGTGCACGAGGCAACATATCTAGCTATGCTCGTGGAAAGGCCTGGCCAATAGAATCGGCTGCGTATGCGCTCGTGTGTTTTGTTGTAACCCAAGTGGCCTGACGTAGGGTCATCGTGTGAGGCCTGCAGAACTGCAGTTCGAAGAGAGCGCGGTAGAACGGGAACCCATCGGTGGCCTTCCGCGTGAAAAATGTACCGGTAGAGCAGGTCGTCTTCAAACTTGAACAGTTTGAGTTGCTTCCGTAGCCTGGCATTGGGTGGAGATGAAACACCACTAAGGCGATTGATGATACTATGGCAATAGGGATCGGCGCGCTGGTGAGTGGAAAGCACTGAAAGGCGGTTTGATGAAGTCAAGGAAGAAATCGGTGTAATAGACGAAGCGTCCTCCGTGCAGCCAATTTGACAAGGTGATGTGATGTGCTCCGATGATGGTGGTAATGGGCATCGTGAAAGAGCATCGGCATCTTGGTGCTTCCGTCCGGACTTATATATGACATTGAAATCATATGCTTGTAATCGGAGTATCCAGCGGCCAAGGCGCCCGGACAAGTTTTTGATCGTCGACAACCAACATAGGGCATGGTGGTCGGTCACAACCGTGAAATGTCGACCGTGGAGGTATGGACGAAATTTCTGAATGGACCAGACAACAGCCAAACACTCTTGTTCGGTTATCGAGTACTTGGTTTCCGCGGAAGTGAGAGTGCGGCTTGCATATGCAACAACCTTTTCGCAAAATTCGTGGTCGCGCTGCAGCAGTACGGCACCAATTCCGTGACCGCTGGCATCAGTATGCACTAATGTGGGCGCCTTGTCATCAAAATGACAAAGAACAGGTGGGGATGTTAGTGCGCGCTTGAGTTCTTGGAACGCGGCTTCACACTGATCGTTCCAATCGAAGGAACTGGAACTAACAAGGAGCTTGTGGAGGGGCGAGGCAATGCTGGCAAAGTTCCGGATAAAACGTCGAAAGTATGAGGCGAGCCCAATGAAGCTGCGCAGTTCTTTTGCATGAAGTGGACGTGGAAAGTTGAGCACCGCGGAAATTTTATCCGGATCGGGCTGGATGCCGTCTTTGCTAACGAGATGACCCAGGACTTTAATCGTTGTGCTAGCGAAACGGCACTTCCTCGTGTTTAGTTGAAGTCCAGCATTAGAAAGGCATGTAAGCACTTCATCTAAGCGTTGGAGATGGTCAGTGAAAGTCGAGGAAAACACGACGATGTCGTCGAGGTAACATAGACAAGTTTTCCACTTGAGGCCGCGAACAACCGTGTCGATCATTCTTTCAAATGTGGCGGGAGCATTGCATAGACCGAAAGGCATTACATTAAACTCATAAAGACCATCCGGAGTAGAAAAGGCGGTCTTTTCTTTGTCCGCTTCGTGCATTGGGATTTGCCAATATCCGGAGCGAAGATCAAGGCTGGAGAAATATTGCGCGCCTTGCAACGAATCAAGGGCGTCATCGATACGGGGCATCGGATATACATCCTTACTGGTGATCTTGTTTAGCGCACGGTAGTCAACACAAAATCGTACCGATCCATCCTTCTTCTGCACCAAAACGACGGGTGATGACCAAGCACTGGCGGAGGGACGTATGACGTTTCTTTTCAGCATATCGGCGACGTTCTCCTCGATGATTTTGCGTTCGGTCAAAGAGACTCGGTAGGGACGACGGCGTACAATAGTCTGGCCATCGGTGTCGATACGATGGAAGGCAACGGAAGTCTGTCCGAGTGACGAAGTATCCATATCGAAGGAGGCCTGGTGCTTCGTGAGCAATTTTAGCAACGCTTCATGTTGAGCAGCAGTAAGGTCAGGGCTTATCACGGAAGTAAGGGCAGATGAAGCAGATTTGTCTTGTTGAGGAAGAGCTTGCGAGGCGGCAAGAGGAAGCAGGGAGACGGGTTGGGTATCCACATAACAGGTCACTGCGGAGCCTTGAGGTAGGAGGATTGTCTCAGTGGTCGCATTTAAAGCGATGATTAACGCAGAGCTTTCTTTGAACCGCACCAGGCAGGAAGCGAAGACAATCCCACGGGCAAGACAGCGACCGTAAGGAGTGATGAACACGTCGCCATTGGTGATGTCCGTAGAAGAGAGACTTATGACTTGCTCGTGGCCGGGAGGCAGTACAGAATCGGCAGCAGTAAGAAAACGCAGTCGTGGCTCATCGGCAGTCCCGCTGCAATGAACTGTCTCGGTCATATGAACTACACGTTGACGGCAAGAGATTAAAGCGGACGCTGACGAGAGAAAGTCCCAACCTAAAATTAGTTCATGAGCGCACGGGAATAAAATCGCGAACTTAATGTGATGACAGATACCATCAATGAAGACGCGTGCAGTACATTGGGCTGATGGTCGAATGATTGCTCCATTAGCCCCAATCAAGGATGATCCAATATAAGGCGTCTTCACTTTCCGCAGACGAGAGCACAGGTCCGCGCGCATAACAGATATAGTAGCTCCCGTGTCAATCAGAGCTAACAAAGGCACACCCTCCACAGACACCAATAACATGTTCGAAGGACGTTCAGGAGGACTTGGAGCACTTCGCGGCGATGCAGTTTTCCCTCCAAAAACTGCACTGGTTAGTTTTCCGGTCGCTGGACATGGAGTTGGGAGACAGGTCGAAGTGGCGAAACAGAACGTCGGAGCGGCGATGGGGAGCGGCGTCTCGAGGCACGTGTATTGAGTGCGGTGTTGGAGAAGTCGGCCGGAGATGGAGATCGGCGAACGGGAGGATTATCGTCATAAGTGCGGTAAACGCGAGGAGGTGGCGCATCGCGTTCAAAGGCCGCGTAACCCCGACGTTCGTCTTGCTGGCGGCGTCGGCAAAACCGGGAGATATGTCCTCGAAAGCCGCAGTAGTAGTAGATAGGTCTCGACGAACGCCAGGCAGAGTAGTAAGGTGGGTTCGGAGCTCGGGTGACTAAAGGTGCCAGGTGATCGTGAACAGGCGCAGGTGGTGTTATTGGAGACGGCGCGGCTGGCATTGCAGCAATCTGGGCGTAAGAAGCCGGTTGTGGGCAAGGAGAAGCGTTGGTATGCTGGGCGTTCTGCAGGGACGCCAATTCCTCCTTAATAATACCGCGCAGGTCAGTAGAAGCAGGTTGGACGTGAGCGCTGCTGCAAGGGGGTGAGCCATGCGCTTGCAATTCCTCACGAATTATGGCTCGAATGATAGACCGGAGCTGAATACTGTTTGCCAGGGGGTTGTCGGAAAAGTCCGGTTGCAAGCGGATTGACTGCAGGGCGTCGAGGCGCTGACAGACGGAGACAACGTCCGACACCGTCGAAGGGTTTTGAGCGGCGAGTGCGTTGAAGGCAGTAGATCCGATACCCTTAAGAAGGTGTCGCACGCGATCAGGTTCTGGCATGGCACTGTCGACACGGCGGGAAAGCGCGAGGATGTCCTCAATGTACGAGGTATACGATTCGCCATAATGCTGGACGCGCTCAGACAGCCTCTTCTTCGCAACTTCCGAACGAACCGTGGGTGTGCCGAAAATCCGCCGTAGCTGCTCCCTGAAAGATGACCAATCACGGAAGTCTCTCTCATGATTCAGGAACCATGTCTTGGCTACTTGAGAGACGTAAAATGGCACGTTGTTTAACCTCGACGTCTCGTTCCAGTTGTTGTATTCACTGACACGATCGTAGTTGTCGAGCCAGTCTTCAACGTCCTCACCAGGCAAGCCAGAGAAGATTTCAGGGTCGCGATACCGGTTGTTGGCAGGGCTGGGATTGGGGGTGGCTGGCACTTGAACCGAGATGGTGGATGCTGCGGTCTGGTCTTGCGACATGGCGGCCTCTTGGCGTAAGCGGCGTCCCGAACGTAGCTCCAGGAGAGATCTTGAAGTGGATTGAGGTCGAAGGGATCTTAAAGCGCCTCCACCACTTGAAATACCACGGTTGAGACGACGCTTTATTCCAAGAAGGAAAAATGGCGCCGACGCAAAAACGAACACGAGCCGATGATTGATGATGACTTTGTACAGATGAAGATGAAGTCCGCATAAATGCTTACAATATACAGTAAAATTCTTGTAGGTTAACACGCGTCATAAATGACACCTTTGATAGTTTCCACACATTGATCATCAAGAATATGTTCCACTCATTGCGTGCGCAAACATGGAAAGGTGGCGACCCTGCCGGGAGTGAATCTATTCCTTCGCCCAATGCGTTTTTTATTTTCCATATCCAAATCATCATCATAACCAGCGTGCGGACACGATTCTTGGCCTATCCTCTGTAGCGCGCATGTGCCATAGCGTGGAAATCATCATCATAGCAAGCGTGTGGACTGTTATGGTTGGCGTCTGACACCACGTGGCGAGAGGAATTTCATCCGACCATCTTCGTTGAAATGAGGCGCGACTTCTCCTGCCATGGTTAACGTCCTGCACCTCTCGCACAAAGAACTTTCTCTCACCGGACCTTTTACCAGGCCTCGTCGAAATGAAGCGTGACTTTCTGAATCGCCATGACCGTTTCGAGTGTACCTGTCTGCCGGAAGCCCCGCAGTGTACAGCCTCCTTTTTTTGTGTGTGTGTGTGTGTGTGTGTGTGTGTGTGTGTGTGTGTGTGTGTGTGTGTGTGTGTGTGTGTGTGTGTGTGCGTGCGCGTGCGCGCGCGCGAGTTTAGCGAACCCGCTAAACGCAGAAGAGGCGGACAGGCGTCTACAATTCCGGGAGGCGGGACGACTTCTTCCTTTCAACAGGCTCGGTATAGCCAGAGGAGGAGGGGCCCTCTTTCTGTGCCTATCACGTGATATCGACGGAAGCAAGATCCCGCCCACGATGATAGAGAGCCTATTTAAGAGGCCCCGAAATGTACTTTTGATCACTTCATGCTCTTCTCATTTTCTTTCATCTACCTTTGAATAAACCACGCAAGTTTAGCACTAGAAAATCGTCTCGCCCTTGCTTGGTCGCCATGGTCTACCGCATGCCTGCAGCCCGCCGACAACGCCACGCTACCCACTAAGTAACGTCGGTCGAGCTTACGATACGCTACCCTGGAGTACGCAACAGGACACGATTCTTGACCTATCCTCTGTAGCGCGCATGTGCCATAGCGTGGAAATTATCATCATAGCCAGCGTGTGGACTCGATTCTTAGCCTATCCTCTGTAGTTCGCATGTGCCTTAGCGTGCAAATTATAATCATCAACACGCTGTGATCCTCTCAAAGTGATAGCTTGCGTTGGCACGATATGTACTACCACCTTCTTGGCGAATCCCCCGTGGTTGATATGCGGTATAGTATAGAATTAGTGATAACACGCGGACAAGATTCTTGGCCGATGCTCAGTTGTTGGTATGTATCATACTATGAAAATCATAATCATCGACACGCGGTGATTGTGTAACAAAACCAGTTAGTAGCACGATATATACCACCAGCTTTTTGGCCAATCGCCCGTTGTCAGTATGTGCCATGGTATGGAAATCAACATCATAACACGCGAACACACCTCTTTGCCATTGTCTCGTTATAGGTATATTCCACTGCCTAGGAATCATCATCATTATCATCACCCGGACGCGCTTCCTGGCCGATCCTCCGATATGAGCTGGTGGCACGATAGGGAATCATTATGATCGTAATCATCTACACTGTCGTGCTAATTTTGGGATCCCGCCGGCGCCCGCTCTTCTTTTTCGTTGTCAAGTTAGGTTGGATCTACTGAATTTTGCACCATTATTACAGGCAGAGTTATGCTGGCTATCATTCTAGCAGTACGAAAACTTCCCTCATGTTTTTATTCAGCCACAATCATGACCGACTCCTTATCCGTTTGTTCTGCTTTTTTAGTGCCAACTTCCTCTACCATTCTCCCATAATATTATTTATCTGTCCTCCAACATTTACGCATCATCCGTTTAGTACGGATATTAGGACACATGGGACTCCCTCTAAATGGATAAGAAGACGCAGTAGTGGTGGCATCCCTTAAAGGCCAGGTACTGAGGATCATAAAACCTTCGTAAAACATCAAGGCTGCCAGATTCTTTAATTATTTTTTTGTTCAAGAAGAACACAATAAATCACGTGTATTAAATAACACCGATTTTCAGCACCTTAGATTCCCTTGGCACCGCAGATGGTGTTCAACAAGAAAATTTGAAGTTTAATTCACGAGAATGCGTTGCCGAATATCAATGCGTAATTTTTATTTCCACAGGTCTGATTAGGCACGTCCCCTCAGTTTCTTTATTGCAATGAACCTGGAACAATGGGACATTTTTGTATATAGTGTAGTAGGTTTGACGTGCAAAAAAAAAAACGACTTCTAGAAGGTCCCTTTCGCTAACTTGGATTAGTCATTAGGCCTGCTGTGATGCTGTCTCTTGGAGCGTCGGCACTAGGACACTGCAATAGGAAAGTATGTGATGCCATATTTATTTTGTAAGTAAAACAAAGAGACTGCCATGGTAATTTTATTGTTTTGCTTTCCTCGAAATGAAAAAAATATTAACGTCAAATTTTAATATAATATAACCTCAAAATTCAGATTAACACTTAGTAATTATTTAATAGCATTCTTAAATTACAAAATTCTATTTCAGTATTCTTCACATTTTACATACTGGCGCACGATTCATGGGTAATCCCTTGTGGTCGCTTACGACACCCCGACACCACTACTTACGGCACCACGACAGATACCTAAGTCGTCTTCAGACGATTTGACACTCGAGCTATTCAGGCCAGCCCCGGAGAGCGACCAGTGGCCTCCACAATACTCGGCCTCCGGCGTAGCGCTCTCTGGATTCACTTGGCGTCATCGAGCCGGGAAGTGCGGCAGCCCGCCGCACTCGAACCGGCGCTAATTTTATCCGCTTTCGCCACAAGTGCACACGGTATCGTTGCGGTGCTTAGACGGGATTCTGAGTTAGAGGCATTCAGTTGTAATCCCACGGATGGTAGCTTAATTCGCACCACTGGTCTCTCGACCAAGCACGTGAACCAAGTTTCCGAATCTGCGGTTCCTCTCGGACTGAGCAGAATTACTAGTGCAACGACTGGTCATCAGTAGGGTAAAACTAACCTGTCTCACGACGGTCTAATAGGCACCAGTAATAGGTCGTATAGGCACTAAAACCAAACCAAATCAACGAGAAACCGACCGGCCCAGGCGATACCACGGTATGGCAGCCATAGAAAGCTTCATTTTAAAACTTGCGGTTGCTCTGTAGGATCCAAGATGTTGGCTAAGAGACGCGTAGGTCACTGAAATCTGCAGCGCGCCTATTTCTGTAGTACGGCGTTCTGTCTTGCTAGCTCATGAAAGATTTGCGTGCACCAATTCTCGCACTGCGTGGGATCCAAATATTTCTTTTCGGTATGGTTAAGCAGCCGAAATTTAGAATTGGGCCTTGTACCTTATAGCCATGCATCCGCGCTCTACACAGACATAAGTTGCACCATGAAGCAAAGGAAGCCTTAATTTTTGTTACTGCACACGGAAGTATTACCCGCAAGCCCCATTATCTGTCTACTGCTGTGGCTGAAGGAAAATCAATGGGTTTTGTTGAAGCACACCTTTTACCTTTTCGTTAACAAAGGTGCACAAAAACTGTATGTAGAATGCCTCCTTGTGAAATACGCGTAATTTTTAAAAACATAATGCACAAAACTCAAGAAAGTTAGTATTCCAAAGCAGGAATGCTTGTCGCGCACAGAACTTGCACATTTGTAGAAAGAACACGAAAAATATTACGGTAAGCAAACGAGATCTCACCATATTATGAATTCGTGTAATGAATGCTCTGCTATACTTGAATATGTGAATAGAATTGCTGCAACTCCAGATTTGGAATTTAATCCCGATCATTCTTGCGCATTAAGCACGGGGATCCCTACCGAGAAACGTGGCCTTATATGAACATGGTTAATTGCAGCACCAGAATTGTCATACGCTATCCTTGTGAAAACGAAACTCTGCCTAGCCTCCCGTGTCTGGCGTGGCTTCTGTTTGCAGCTGGGTCAGTGAGTATCTCGGCATGTAAATCTTTGGCCATGTAGACGAAGGTGGTATGTGTGCCGAATGCAAATACGAGCGAAACGGCCTAAATGAGGCTGTTATGTTGAGCGACAAAGTAGTTCAAGTAAGCGCGCCTGAATTGTGCGTAATAAAAACAGTAATTGTTATAAAACCCTTAACGTAGAATGTTAGCTTAGAAGCATCTTTAAATACGGCCTTGTTTCGTAGTAAGGAGGACAGAAGGCACAGCCATTCTTTAACTTAGGCGTACTGCTCTATCCCGGCCTCGGGTGCAGACGACGGGTATAGTGATGCCTTATTCACGACAACTTTCATTTATCATATTTATCCCGGCATCGGGTGCAGACGACGGGTATAGTGGTGACTTATTCACGACAACTTTCATTTATCAAATGCTCTCTCGCTCCCTATTCACAACGAAACATGCGACTACGACGTCTAATCGTGGTAGTACACAAGATTCACCACTGCGTGTAATTTGAGCGCCGCCTACCGAGCGGTTTAGCCGAAAGAGTAATTTATGCTTGGCTCACATATCTACAAAACACTCGGCACAATATCTTAAAAGTACCTTGATCGTTTGGGACGCCAGTGCAGCTTACAGACGGCTGGCTGAGGCACCGATAGACGTCGTCTTTATATCCGCACCGATGGCGGTGATGGATTGCTTTGCATTATCCTGCGAGCAACTTCTAGGCTCCAAAAGGGAGCGCTTATTCAAGGTGCTCTCTTGTGGGAAGAGTATTTCCCTAAGGCACTGCGGAGCCATTTCCTGTCTCAGGGGAGAGACCAATCGCTCAACGTGTCTCCAGAGCTGACAACGAATACCTCTTAAGGCTCTGCGCATGGGTGTAAAGATGCAGTAAGTAAGCACGTCCCAGGGGCTATTGAACTCGGTGTTTAGAAAGCTTTCTTGCCCGTCTAGAGCTTCCAGATTGTCGTCTCAGTGCGTTCGCGCCTTCCTGCATATTTATAATGAGAGACAGAGAGAGCGACAGCAAGAAGAAGAAAGACGGGGAGGCCAATCAGACAAGACTTTGCTTTACTACCCTACTTTGCTCATCAGGGAAAAGAAAAAAAGAAATATCGAAAAGGGGAAGAAAGGGAGCGCTGTGCACTCTCACAAATTATAACTAGATGTTGTAATTTATTTATTTATTAATTTTAATATTTTGAGACGCACAATACAAATACATATAGTAATCTCAAGGATGTGGCTAAAGGCAATAGTTTGGTCGACTGGGTCGCAACACCTTAAGCAAGTTCCCACAGTGCGCGGACATGGGACGGAGATAATGAAATCTACAGCTCAAGTGGCCATGGAAAAATTCTTCTTTAGAGTAATGTAGGGACAAAAAGAATAAGGGAGTTTCACCCGAAGGGCGAAGCATTGACTGGAATAACAAGTCTTAGCTTTGAACTTGAACTCGAACGGCATTCCAAATATACGCGGCGGGTGTGACATGTTGGCGCGATGCAGCACGGTAGGCAACTGCCTGTAAAGACCTTTTTCATCCGCCATGTGGCAGCAGTGTGTTCATGACCCCACAGAACTTCCGGTCAGCCATTTTCGATAGTCCAGTTAGCCTAGAGAAAAAGAAGTATTTTGCTGCATAGTATACTGTAGGCACATATTCTTGATCTTTTCTTATATAAAAAACGTGCGCCATAAGTCCAGCTCATGTATAGGCGTTTTTTGTTGCATCTAATACTGCAATGCACTTGTTAAACATTCCCACTCTGCAGCTAAACTGGTGCCAGATGTAGGGTCCTATAATTATTTAGGCTATTGTAACTTGTGTTGCTCCGGAGTGTTTAACCGGAAGTCTTCTGGCGACTATGTAAGCATGAAAAGGGTCTTAGAAGGAAGAGTGCCATCGATGCTAGCAGACGTCTCACAATGCTGGCGCGATGCGGAACGCCACCAATGGCGCTGCAGGCGTTGCACCTCGATGGCGCACAAAATGAGACCGACGGGATTCCGATGGCGTTACAGGGCTCATTCACATTGGCGATTCACCGAGGTCGTGCGATCAGGCTTGTTTGTTTGTTTTCATCGTTAAAATGTGGGCGTGCTCCCGCGTAAATTGAGAAATAGTTTCACTTAGGGGTGCCCGAGCCCCTTATGTATGCATGGCATACAACAAAGATGAATCAGGAAGAGAACAAGGATGCAACCAAACTGATTTAAATTCTAAGAACAGCTTCACGTTTTATAACAGTGTAACGGAAAATGAATAACTTCACACTAAAACACAGAGGATCTAGCAGAAATACAGAGCAGTGACAAAAAAATAATAATTACAGCAAGGAGTGTGCTCGAATACTGAGTAAGTTTGTCGCAAAACTACCGGTCTTATAAATGGTCGCAAGTGGTCGCTTTGGTTAAAGCGAGTGTTTTGGGTAAGCCGGTCGCTGCTCCATCGCCGTGGTGAATGAGCCCTTAGTCAGCGCCAATTAAAATATTAGATAACGTTGACTTCATGCTTACTGCCCAGACCAGAGCATGCGCACAGCAGCTTAGCAAGAACGCCATACTTGGCGGAAGACTTTCTGTGGCAAAAGAAGGGCAAGCTACGTGGACGAAGCTTTTGCACATCTACTGCCGCACCATGTAGCCCGGTGGCGTTTGCAGCGTTTAGCTTTCTGGGAAGAGATACTGAATCAGCGTAACTTCCACGAGCGACGGTTTCACATTTGCTCAAAGGGAGAAGAGAAAAGCAGAAAAGTAAGCCAACTTCAACGCTCCCCCATGTGTTTCGTCTTATATTGCTGCTGTAAGTGCGTGTTTGTGTTTTCTCTTCCTCAACGTGGTTGAAACCATGTTTTCTCTTTCTCCTTTTTATGAGCTCTCTTACTTGAGTGAGCTTTGTCCTCATATAAGGCCGCGAGATCGGCCAGAGTCACCGTATGGAGAGCAACAGCTGAACAACGGATAGCATAAATTGCACCACATGTTGTCTGCTATGCCATACGTGTTTATATCAGCGCGTACGGCGTGTATATCTTTACAAGACCCATTCTTCCGGGGTTGTAGGACGGCCGTGAAAGATGGTCTGCATTTTTGAACACTGACCACTGTGGCAGACGATCTCGCCACTTCCACCATTTGTTAGAGTTGTCGGACGATCTACGAGCTGTAGGCCGATCTGACCGCTGCCATGCAGATGTAAGATTTGGCAGTCGTAGCTGTAGGAAGGAGCTTGACTCTTCGTCGGGACTTACGAGAGCAGGATTTATTTACATGTTATTTACAGTTGAACATGAGATACATCGACAGTCTAGCGTGACTCCCAAATGGAGCCCGCAAGACGAGCATACAGCAAACGAGCACACAGCTCACGAGTAAATTTCGAGCACGACAACGAGCACGACGACGAGCACGCTCTAGCAGCCGACAATCGCTGCTTATAAGCACTTGGTCCCCCCTTGATTCCAAGGGGACGGAAACGTTCGTCCACCATTGTAAACACGCCGCCTCTCCCCGGGACGGCTCACACACACACGCACACACACACACGTGTTGACGGTCCGAAACCGACACCACACGAATTTCGTAGAACTCGGAGCCGAGCCGGGTAGCGCGCCCGGGTAGCACATTGTCTTGCGTTTTGGTCGGCGCGTGAGAAGGAGCCCACGACGACGTTCCCGCGGCAACGCCCCCAACCGTAGCAGATCAGGTCCGCATTGTCGTGTTGCGCACAAAGCCTGCTTCGTCGAACTCCTTCAGCCACAACGGCGACGAGGCTAGAGCGTAACGGTGGTGGTTTCAGCACAAAGCCTGCTTCGTCAAACGCATCCTAGCTGAAGCGACGGAGAGTGGAGGACGTGCGTATTGTTCCCGACACAAAGTCGACTTAGTCACGCCGTGGCTAGAGGTTGGCGGCGGCGCTCCAAGATGAGGTTGCCACCACTGGCGTAAATGGCTGGCAAACTTGCACTGCAGCTGGCCGTTCTTAACAGCGCCTCTATGGCCCGGAAAATCTCGACTGTCTAGTGCTGGCAACCGCTGGGCAGGAAGAGAATGGCTGGCGAGCAAGACGATGGCTTTGCTCTCTGCAACCCCTGTGCCCTTGGAATGCCTTCAACCATCTCACAACAACTGGCACAGAAGAGTCGATCCCGGCAACACAATACCACTCCGCGTGCAAACGCCCGGAATCAGCTGTTAATCCACTAGGCTTCCTATAAAAATTTTCATGCAAGCCGCTTAACTGGGAATCCCAAATTTTGCCCCAAAATTTTGTGCCGCCAAAGCGAGCGTTCACGTTCCTCTTGAGTTCGACCAAACCCGACCGTCGCGCTGCACAGGAATAAAGGTTTACGCAGAATCAAACTGAAGGCTCTTAATCAGCAATACCTGAACATAACTTAAGCAGCCTAACTTCACGAACAGCCTGTTCTTACCTTATCGCACTGGCGTACTTATCTCACGTACTGTTGCCACTGAACCGTCCGGCCAACTCCACAGGTACGTAATGACAAATTTTTCTCTCGCTTTCTTCACCTTCGGCTGTTAGACGAGCGGGGTCCTTTGGGCGATTTTGAAGCGATTACTAGAGGCAGATGAGTACCGACTTCTTAACGTGAAACTTTGTAGGAAACGAATAGACCTTCTGAATACAGTGGGCAAAAGCGCTATAAGGATCAAAAGGACTTGCTGCTGGGAAAGTTGGGGCGGGTTTCTGTACATCATCTTCAGGGGGGGGGGGATGCAAAGTAGACCCCGCAGAGAGAACGGGTCACACACACGAGCGCCGCTACCGCAACCAACCAGAGCTATTATCAGTTGGTTAGTGGTACTCGTGTGTGTCTCGTTCTCTCTGCTTCGTCTGCTTCGCACCGTTGAAAGGAAAGTGCCATAAGGAGTGCAGGGTTAATTTTTTAAGAGCTCGTAATGAGTTAAAAATTGCCGTGAACATTGTTAGAGTGCGCGAGTTCTGCGGCGCAGGGCAAAGAGTCTTCTCAAAATCTGTAGGCGTCTTGAAGTACATATTCGCAGATTTGAGTGAGTTTTTATGAAGGACCCTGTCATCACGTAAAGACACGCCACGGTAGCTTAAAAGCTATGGCGGTGCGCTGCCGAGCTCGAAGTAGCGGTTTCAATGCCGGCCATAGTGGCCACATTTATATGCGGTCGAAATGCAAAAACGCTCGTGTAGTTAGAGTTAGGTGAACGTTAGAGAACCCCACGTGGGCAAAAGTAATCAGAATCCCTGCATTACAGCGTGCCTCAAAATTAGAGCGTGGTTTTCGCACGTAATATGCCCCAGAAGTCAACTTCTTTTTCTCAGATCGAGATTGTGTTTAAACTTTTTTGCAAGCTTTTCTGGAGCCACTCTCTGATATTGATGTATTCTTGACATGTGCCTTGGTATGTATAGTTTACTATATTGTGATAGAGCCACATTTTCGTCCTCGACGAATTTCCGTCATTGCTTCGTCTTGCGTCTTCGAGTCGACGTCACCTTGCGCGATAACTAGGCTAATATCTCGCTGAAATTATGGATGGATGGATGCAAAACTTTAATAAGGTCCTGAGGTACGCGACTCAGCGCGCTGCGGGCCGCTCCCACGTTGGGACAGTCAGGCCTTGCCCGACCGCCGCATCGTGGGCCCTCTGGACAGCCCATAGTTGCGCCCCGGCATCGGGGCTCTTGATAGCGGAGAGCCACTTGTCCACATTGATTTGTTCCGTGCCTCGTAACGAGGGGCAACGCCAGAGCATATGGTCTAGGCTAGCGATGTCATTGCAGTGCCTGCAAGAACTAGTGGCATAGGTGTCGGGATAAATTTTGTGGAATAAAGCCGGGTTAGGATATGAACCTGTTTGCAATAATCTGAGGGTCAATGCCTGCGCTCTATTTAACTTCTTGTGGGGAAGGGGAAAGTCTCTCCTGCCGAGATAAAAGTGCTGCGCAATTTCGTTGTATGTGGTCGGTTGATCTCTGTTCTCCACCACTGCGGGCCGGCGTTGGAGTTCTCCATGGTCGCGGAAAGCGAGACCTCGCGCCTTGGAGTGGGCCAGCTCGTTGAGGTTTGTGGGGCCTCCCATGATGGATCCCATGTGAGCGGGGAACCACGTGAGAGTGTGGGTGGCGATGCTTTTGCCTTCGAGGATGTGACAGGCTTCCTTACACACGGCGCCAACGCTGAAGGCGCGGATGGCTGCCCTGGAGTCGCTAAAGATATTGGCATGTCCGTCGTCCAGGAGGGCCAAGGCAATGGCCACTTGCTCGGCCGCATGCGACGACGTGCTTCGTACCGATGCGGCGTTAACGATCGAACCTCTGTGGTTGATTGAAACTACCGTGAAATTGTTGCTGTTTGCATACTGGGCCGCGTCAACGAAGCAGCTTCCGCCAGGGAGTTCGGTTGCGCGGCGTAGGAGCGCTACCGCTCTGGCCTTCCTTCTTTCCACGTTGCGCTGGGGATGCATATTGCGCGGGGCGGGCGATATGATGATGTTATCTTTCTGCTCTTTCGGAAGGCCCTGGTAGGCATCTTCGACAGTGGCCGGGGGGACGCCCATCTCAGTTAGGAGTCGTCTGCCCGCCCTGGTGCCCGAGAGCCTAAGAATCTGTGCCCTTTCTTGTGCTTCTGCAATCTCTTCCAGGGTATTATGAATACCCAACTGCAGGAGTCGGTCGGTGCGTGTGTAGTTGGGTAGTCCGAGCGCGCTCTTGATCCCCCTCCTTATCATGGCATTTAGCTTGTCTCGCTCGGCCCTCTTCCAGACGTGCATGGCCGCTACGTACGTAAAATGGCACAACAAGAAAGCGTGGACTAGCCTTAACAGATTCTCTTCGCTCAGGCCTCTAGCATGGTTTATTTGCTTTAACTGCAAACACCATGGTACATACTTGGGCACCGTCTTAATCGCAATTATCGAGAAGCCTGAAATTGCCTCTCAGCATCATGTACAAGAACAGCCTGGCAAAGTTTTATTACGTCCCTATTTGTTGTGAATATTAGTTATCGATACTTTCACCCACGTTGCTTTACAAGTAATCTTTGCGCAAAGGGCCACATGGATACTTTCCCTATAATTATATGAGTGTCTTCATAGGTGTACATTCGAAGGTGCTAATTAAGCGGGATCAATGCAAAGTAGCATATAAGCACTTTGTGCAACAAATGAACATCGTTTGCCACGAACCGTTAACATCACCGAGCATCTTAGGTCCAATGCCCGGCCTTTCAAAACAGCGGCGGGTTTTGTACTTATTGTTCAAATACCTGTCAGAAATTTGTCTAATAGGAAAGCTTTAAATATTACACACTTCATATACAAAAGCCTAAATTTACCCGACGTGTCATCTGTAAATATTAGTATCAGGTCCACTTGGACATTTCATATTTACTTTTAATCTCTTCTGGAATCTTTTAATCACATTCCCCATCCCTATACAGAGTAGCATGTCAGCGGTTATATACGCGCTAGCAAAATTCTCTGTTCTTCTAATAAAGAGCCCTCTCTCTCTCACTTCGTGTCGGATTCTTGAAATCTTTCGTCTTTTAGTGGCTGTTATTATTCTTGTTTTTTGTTTCTTTGAAAGTCGACGTAGAAAGGCTGATAAATACGTTCGCAGTTATTTTTCATTACCGGGTTCCTCATTTCAGATAGTGAAGTGAGAATAAAAAGTTTTAGCCTCAATACCTGGCATTAAGCGCCCGGGTGTGTTGTATGTAGGATCGATGCCTGCTCCCATGAACCAATTCCAAAACAAATTTTGAATATGTTGGAAGTTCAGGGAACTCGTATGCAAAATTGTGAGGTTATGTACGTGTTTTCGGACTATGTTCAGTACGTATTTTCATTTATCTACTGATCTGTGCATGCCTTTTGTACTGTGTACTTGTATGTCCTCCACGTCTTCTATTGTCCTGTATTGTGACGTTGTTGTATTGTCTACAGTGCCCTCGTAGACGTCGAGCGCGAAACTTCGTATGTGTTGGGCTATTTTACTGTTCTCAGTGTTATTCACTGTATTTCGCTAAGATGTCATTTTGTTTGCCGTGCGCCGAAGTCAAGTCAGTGGCATGTAAAAGTACCAAACTCCGCTTCAATATCACAGCATTCAAAGTAAGATGTGTTACCGAGAGAACTGCATCGAGGAATTGCACAAATATATGCATACTATAGCGATGAAACTGCAAACTTAATTGAAAGAGTACTTGGTGCCACCTATAGGCAACAAACGATATTTTAAATTTCCATAATTAGAGAAAGAAATTGAGAAGGCATGCGTGTCGTCTTAATAGCGACATGTGCAATATGAGGCGCGTGCACACATATAAAAGAAATAAGCTCTTGTCTGTTGGCGATTTGTTTGCATAAGAAGTAATAAGAGAGTTGGTAAGAGCACAAGAGATATGAAATGATGGACTTGTATTGCGTATGTAAGATTATCTTGCGGTAACGATGGAATTGGGTAGCAATCCGCCGATCCCGCAGCACTGGACAGAGCAAAGAGTGAGGAATTGAGGCGCTTGATTCTCGTACTATGCGGTTGAATACATGGGCGACTATGTATAAAAGAAGATCGTTGATAAATATGACAGGTTAGATGACGGAGTTATAGGCCTCCCTATAAGGGTCGCATCTCGTCATCTGTAAGGTACAACCATACGAAGTCAACAGACAATGAAGCCAAGAAAGCCACATGAGAAATTCCGGTGGCTTTAGCTCAAATACTAAAGAAATAATAAGCAGATCCAACGCACTGTGGAAATCGATGTAAGCGAAGCTTTCCGTGTTGTTTGCGTTCCTTGACGCAATTTGGCGGTGATGTTGACGGCATTCGACAGCCGTGATGTGATATGAAATGTTACCTCGCCTGCAGAAGTTGTGTTTGTCCACATAGTACACGGAACACACAGAGAAACGTGTTTGCTTGAGGCGTTCATCTGCGCCGTTGTATGTAGCCAGCGAGAAGGTTAGCACTACCATTGGCTCACACGGCGCATCACATCGTGGCAGAATTATTGATATGCTAAACGACCGCTTGAGTAGCGTCGTCCTGACGCTGCGACGCCGGTAGAATGGTAAGCAAGGGCGTGTGAACGGAGAAGTATGAAACGGAGATCTGAATGTTGACCGTCTGGATTCCCCGTGTGAAACCATGATCGATGGCAACACCAGTTCTGGAAGTCGGTAATGGCTCGCGAGGCGCACACTGAGGACCTCTTGTATATAGGTTGGCAGCCAGCGGTTTTCAGCTTTCCTCAAATCGACGTTGATGTCCCTGGTGAACAACCAGGGATCAATGCCCCGGGTGCATATTGGGCGAACCTGAGTGCAAGGAAGCGTTTGATTTCTTTTTTTCCGTCGCCGAAGGGCTAATGTAGACAGCGGCCACTGCAACGTCGACGTGCCCGAATTTGAGTTGCACAACGCATGCGTCAGAAACGCCGTCAACCAGTTCGCACCTGGCTTCGCAATCTGGTGGTAAGGACAACATTACCGGTCCAATGGATTGATGGGCGGCCATTTCGTTCCTGTAGATGGCCGCTGCAGTGCACCTGACAGACTTTCGCTTCCAGTAGCACACTTCCAGTAGCATACAGGCAATCGGTTGCGGGACGGCAGTCCGCGTCTCCGACAAGGCTATGATGTCGGCTTTCGGCATTATGCAATGCGCTTCAATGTCCTGGTGTGGGCCTGCAGTCTTTCAACTTCGAAGGACATGACTGAGACATCTTGATTCCTTACGGCTTATTGCAGCCAGTCGATCATGTGACCAAGGCAAGTGCTTAATTTCTGCTTATTTTGCAGAACCATCTCATCACCCAGAGTTCGATTCGTGGTAATATTGCACTGCTTAAACGTGAAGTCATCCCTTCAATTTGTTAGGTACAAGCCTTCAACGGCGGGCGCACGTGATAGTACGACGTACACAAGGCACAAAGGGGTTCTTTCATTGTAGTCGTACAAAAACCTGCGCATGCATGCCACCCTATGTTTTGTGTGCGTTCATTACAGTCACTTGTACGAGAGAAAAGTTGACACTCTTGCAAGCAGCGTTATCGCACGTCTACAATGTTACGGTCACATTGCGCTTATCTATGGGCACCCACTTTGATCCTATTGCAAGCTGGTGCACCATGGTGTGTTTTGCCTTGGTCTTTGCGACGATACCCATTGACGCATTAGGAAGCTCGAGCCGCGGACATTGTCAATCGCCGTTCACCTTGGGTGTACCGCGACGGCGAATGCGTGACCACTCTGAATTACGAGAAGCCGCACTATAGAGGCTCGCTACGGGAAATGCGTTAGTGCTTGTAGCTTGAAGCACGCCGTATGTTCCACTCATAAAACTGTTTGCGCCGGTCGTGGTATGCCTACATCTGCAAAGCCGGAATGCTCGCAACGCTCATGCCTGCAGCGGGAAGGCATAACGCTGTCCTGGCTCCACTACAGCAGTGAGTGACCGCTCGTCCACTCTGTAGTTTTTCAAGCCAAACGCGCCAAGCGTCTCTCGCATCCCCGGATACCTAACTTTCCACGCGTGTGCCGCACTTGAGCTATCGATACCTGGACAGCTCGACAGCAGCGGCAGATGCCGACGGCACAAACGCGCCTCGAGTGTCCGCATAGTTGCTACTGTAATAACAGGATATGAGAGTTGACAAAAAAGATAACTTGCCGCCGGTGGGAACCGAACCGACATCTTCAGCATTATGCATGTGATACTCGATATCAATTGAGCTACTGCGCCGGCTATCCTACCGGCGACTATATTGGTTGCTTGTGTACTCGTACTACGAGGTGATCATTTTTATGCCTTCCGGATAAAAAGAAAAGAGAAAAATCTCCTGGTGCTGGAAACCAAACTCTAGTCCTCGAGCTCGATTATACAAAGAGAGGGATATGACATACACGAGAAATCGACACGCATATCCAGCTAATAAAAAAAGCTACTAATTAACTTCGTAATTAATTATGTTCCCGCACATATTGCAATTTATGAATTGTAGCCATGGAGTATGGAATGTGTATTCATTTGAATTTAATTTCCAAAATTACACCGGTTTGGAGACATGCGCAATCAAACTCGCCGTAAGAATCCACTGTTGTTCCACTTACCTTTTTAATGAAATGCTATTTTATGCATAAAAGCACAAAAGTAACTAGGACGCCCATGTATTTCGTCCCACACTTTGGGTAATATCTGGAAAGTGGTGTAATCCTGGAGACTCATTTCAAGTTGATGCGTCTTGCAATCTTGCCAGCTACAATTCGCAAATTTCCACATCGCCCGTACAGTAATTAATTGAAAAGTTTATTTGTGATTTAAAAAAAACTAATTGAATCTTTATTTTGATTTGCTGTGACGTCAATGTCCGCCTCACTCAACTCAAGAACAAGAATTATGCCATCTAGTTTTTGAAAACTCCGGCAAAACCAAAAGTGGTCACTCCGTATAGATCTGGCTCTAACAGCGTGACCCAGCGCAACTTATCAGTTCCAATTCAGAGCTAACGTTATTTGTCATGAGAGTGTCTTTGGAAGCATTTCGCGGGAGTATATGACAAATACTGCGCCACTCTTCTTAAGGGAACTTTCACATTCTCCTGTCCCGACTTTTCCCAGGAGGTGACGTCTTGAACAGCACCTAGGGAAAGAAGACCCACAGAGAAACGAGCGAAAACAACGTAAATCTTCCACGACTCCATGTACGTTTGCAAAAGCGCAGTTCGATTCGTCGCTAAAGTACTGCAACACTTGTTTCTCTTCGTTTTTTTTTATTTTCATCACTTTTGTGCTCGTTGCTTGCGTTCAGAGGGAGACGGAAGCAGTGCGCCTGACAGCGCCGAGGCGTGTCGGCATCGTAGCATCTGCTGACAGTCGCGCGAAGTGTGTGATGCGCACGTGAAGTGCAGTTTTTTCTTTATTCTTTTTTTTTCTTGTGAAGCTGGAATTTTCTTCCGCGCCGAGCGCACGACAGCAACAAACTCAGCTCAGCGAAAGAAAGTTGCGTTCCCTCCGAGAGCTGGAGCTGAATTGTTCCGGTTGGGGTGCATAGATGCAGCTGCGGCCGGAAGTTGTCACGTCGACGACAGGATGCAAGCAAGGAGTGAAAGCGCCTACTTGTATATGGGGATGACACAGACGTTGTGCTTGATGCTAGGGGGGGTATCTCGTTACAAAGGATGCTCTTCTGTATCCAACTGTTTGGTTTCGAGCGGGCAGGAAATGGACTAGTTGGGCAACGCAGCACATGTACTGTACAAGCGAAGAGTATAGAACGACCGAATAGATCCAGGAATATACGCGCGGATTCTCGCCTTGATCGCATTCTGCAGGATACAAAGCAGAGATTACACGTCTTCTTTGGTAGCCTGTACTGCAGTTGCCTGTAGTCAATGAATATTAAAGAAAAAGAAAAAAAAACTCAGCAGAACCCCTCTCATGATGACTGTTCGCGGTAATGCGTTTAGCATTGAATCAATATAGCTAGACAACCTATTGCGACCGTCGAAACGAGTTATTACTACAGCGGGACTCCGCCTTCGTGATTCCTTAAGAACACTTGGTGGCACCTGGCGGCGTCGCTGCGAAGCCTGTGCGTGGCGCCCGAAATGTATGACGCGCCGATGCGTGCGAGCGATGAGAAGCGCTTCGTGCGGTGACCATGCAACCACTTCTCTCTGGACACGTTGCGCCATTTAGAGGCGCTGCCAAGAAGCCTTCGCGTGACCTCCGAGACTAGAAGCGTGACGCTTCGGTGCCTGCAAACGCTAAAATTGTTCCATCGATCGCCGCACACTCAGTGGCGCATACTCAGTGCCCAAGTTGGCGAGACGATCATTGAAGAGCGGCAAATCCGTAGTGCATTCATGGCGCAGATCACTGAAGCGTTGGCGTGAAACACGTTCATAAACTATCTAAGCGACCTCTTCCGTCATTGTAGCGCGGCACATTCCTAGTGGCACATGCCTAGCTACACAAGTTGGCGTCAAAGACATTTATTGATGAGTGACACATACTTACTAGGCACATTCCCAGCGACCCAAGTTGGCATCGGAGTTTCATTGAAAGCCAGCACAGAGCAAACGGCTCATGCACAGTGCTCCGAATCTGTGTCAGAGTTTTGTCGAAGAGCGGCACCCACCCCATCCACCCATCTGTATTGACCCATTTCATAGGGAAAGAGGTTCGTTGAAAAGCGACGCGTATATAGACATTGCCACTTGCTAAGCGACTCATCTCTCCATCGCTGCATCAAGAGATGCAGCGATGGCATAGAAGTAGAACATCCGCCTCGCGTGCAAGAGGACCGTAATTCTAATCCCGGCGCCACGCAATCTTCCATCGGATTAAGAAACAGAAAAAAAAACTGCGTGTTGATAAAATTGCATAAACTGGCCTGGAGTGCCGCGTGATCCCGGTGACCACAACCGGTAACGCCCTTCCGCACCAGATCAGGATTGGACACCCTGGTGCAGTACTTGGCCACAATCTCCTATATGAATACGACAATAAAACACTGGCCCTCAGTCCCCTGCAGCTGTGAAGCAACTGACTACAGTGGCGGTCAGGCCTGTGGCGCAGCAGAGGGTGCTAAGAATCTGGAGCAGTACAGGCCGCCGTTGGAATCTGAACCTGGTAACGTTTAACGCTAGAACATTATCCCGTGAGGCGAGTCTAGTAGTGCGATTGGATGAATTGGCGGGCATTAAATGAGACGGAATGAGGGTGCAGACGAGCCGTATGTAAACATACTGAAATATATCTATAGTGTCTCCACAGCCACCGTAGTCCTCCATAGAGAAAGCAACAAAATCCCAATAAAGAAAGGCGTCATGCAGGGAGATACGATCTCTCCAATGCTATTCAGAGCGTGTTTACAGGAGGCATTCAGGGACCTGGATTGGGAAGCATTGGGGATAAGAGTTAATGGAGAATACCTTAGTAACTTGCGATTTCCTGATGATATTGTCTTGCTTAGTAACTCTGCTAGAGGACCAATTGAGATGCATGCTAACTGACCTGGACAGGCAAAGTAGAAGGGTGGGTCCAAAAATTAATCTGCAGGAGACTAAAGTAATGTTTAACAGTCTCGGGAAGAGAACAGCAGTTGACGATAGGCAGCGAGGCACTGGAAGTGGTAAGGGAATACATGTACTTCCGGCAGGTAGTGACCGCGGATCCGGATCATGAGACTGAAATAATCAGAAGAATAAGAATGGGCTGGGGTGCGTTTGGCAGGCATTCTCAGATCATGAACAGCAGGTTGCCATTACCCTCAAGAGAAAAGTGTGTAACAGCTGTGTCTTACCAGTACTCACGTACGGGGCAGAAACCTGGAGGCTTACGAAAAGGGTTCTACTTAGACTGAGGACGACGCAATAAGCTATGGAAAGAAAAATGATGGGTGTAACGCTAAGGGATAAGAAAAGAGCAGATTGGGTGAGGGAAGAAACGCGAGTTAATGACATCTTAGCTGAAATCAAGAAAAAGAAATGGGGGGCATGGGCAGGACATGTAATGAGGAGGGAAGATAACCGATGGTCCTTAAGGATTACGGACTGAATTCCAAGAGAAGGGAAGCGTAGCAGGGGGCGGCAGAAAGTTAGGTGGGCGGATGAGATTAAGAAGTTTGCAGGGACAACATGGCCACAATTAGCACATGACCGGGGTAGTTGGAGAAGTATGGGAGAGGCCTTTGCCCTGCAATGGGCGTAGCCAGGCCGATGATGAAGACGACGACGACGATGATGATGGTGAAGGGCTGATTCAAGTTGGTCCAGCCATTTATTTAGAACCCTGTTCCTTCGGCACACCCACCCGATACTCTGCACCATTCCACCACAGTGACCCAAGTTGGCGGGAGAACGGTTGGTTACAAACATACACAGACACATAGATAGATCACTATAACACCCCGTAAAGTGCGTGAAGTGTCCTGAGAATGCGAAATATTAAAATTGCAAATAAAACAACAACTGTAACGCACCTGCCCGACATCCCTGTGCGTTTTCGGATATAGTTCGCGTACTTAATGTCACAATCCCACAGAGGAGGTACGCAAGTTGTAATAAAGCAATATATTGCATGCTACAGGCTCAAAGATAACCTGTTAAATGCGTATCAAGAAGAAGGTCGGGAACCCACCCTCAGATCGCACTTTTCGGAATAACACAACTCCGTAGAAAGTGTCGCCGTGCGAAGTGCATTAGCGCTGAGAAGTCATCATAATTTAGTAAGCTGTGTAGGGAGGCACAAAATTTATTTCTTCCAACTTCACCATGGCGTCACAGCCGGGTGTTTCCGTTGGTCGATGCATGCGAAAGCTAATTTCCCTAATGGCCTGTGGTTTCAGAACCTAAATGCAAATAATATTGCAAAGTAACGAATATTTTGAGACGCTACCGTGGTGACGCCGTCCTCAGGGCTGTTTATGGAAAGTGCAAAAAAAATAATTTTCTACTTTCAGATTATGCACCGCTTTCCTTGTTGCCCCCGCGATTTACTAATGGGATTACTATTCTTCGGAAAATTTACGCTGTTTTCAGTATATCTATGGGTACCTAACCTCTTCCATGCCAACTTGGGCCCCTGGGTACTTGTGCGAAGAAAATGGACTCGTGAATGGACAACTCAGGCCATTCGGCACACGCAATTAGACACGTACCACTCGGAATGCGCCCGAATACACAACTCATGCAACGGGATAACTGCGACTGGGCACGTGACACTAGGCATGTGAATATACCTCGCCAGTCCTCCAGAATCGGTATGCGTCACTGGGTAGGTGAACGGATATACAAGCGGAACACGAGGCAACAAGTGAAGAAGTCGGCATCAAAAGCAGCCGATGGGGGGAGAATGAGGTGAAGTGAACAGAAATGGGACAAGAGCATGGATTTAGCGTGGACCGTTGTGCAAGAGAGAATGGAAGAAGGTGTCAGTATTCAAGTCGGCTGCACAGAAGTGAAGAATTCGGTATTATGATGTGTCGCTACATTGATTCAATGCTAATCGCATTAGCGTCAACATTCATCGTGACTGTACTTCTGCCGGATTTAAAAAAAAATAAATTTATTGTATGATTTATTGTTTATATATTTTTTGGCATGCAGCGCCCGCTTCACAGCTCAGCTGTCCTGTCAAATCAATATTATGTAAATGCATACGAATATAGGGGAGGGGACGTTACCAATAGAGTGAGTGAGTGAGTGAAATAACTTTATTAGGTCCAGAAAAGACGCAGGGGAGACCCCGCGCCACCCGGCTAGTCCCACTAGGGACCGCCAAGCCGAGCTTGACGGCCCGATCGCGGGCACTCTGGACGGCCAGGGTTTGGTCACTGAGTTCGGGGCTGCCCAAGAGCGCAGCCCACCTATCCTCGCTGAAGGAGGAGTCGATGGCTTCGCACTCCCACAACACATGGTCCAATGTTGCCCTTAGTCCACAGGCAGGGCAGTCCACGCTGGGATATCTTTCAGGGTATATGGCATGAAGAACCGCGAGGTTAGGGTACGGACACCAATAGAGAGTCAAGGAAAGAAGAAGGACGCTTCCTTGAATATATGCGTTGCCAAGCGACCTCAGTGCGCGAAGAAACAAATAAAGTGCCCTTGTCACCTGCCAAAGGGGTTGTAAATTCGCAGCTTTTTTCTATGTAAGAAATGATGTGAATGTACCTAGTATATAAAGCTGCTGTGATTTATAACGCTTCTCTTGCTACCTGCAGTCATACCGCGGCGCGATTCTTCTCCCCTCGTCACCTTTTCTTATCACTTCTCGTTCTGGTACATTCTGCTACCTAACATAGAATGGTAAAGACCGCATAAAGAAGAGAAGAAGTTCACAGATGCGAAGGAGCAGCGAAATCAATTCCTGATGGCACATCTCGGAAACCTTTCCTTTCGCTTCCACAATATCGTGCTGCGTCCACGTTGCTCGCGTATGCCCCGCGAACCTGCGCTACGTGCGCGCGCGATTATTTCTCTTTATTCCTCCCGGCGCGACACGTTTATGCTACGTTAGTGCATATCGCTTCGACCAAGGCACGTGCCCGGCGATCGATTGAGAACGCAGTCGAAGCGACCGCGGAGGAACCAATACGCAGGCCTTGCCACCCGTGCGACTTTCGGAGGTCGGCGGATCGACGAAGAAGCTTCGCAGCAATATTCTGGGAGGCGCCTTGTTCGATTTATGACTTTCTTTGGCAAACTTTCATCTGCAGCAAATGGGGCGAAGCTGAGTAAACAAGAACGACGGCACATTTGACGTGTCAACTAGAAAGTTTCTGCGTCTGATTGCATAAACTATTGAGAATTGCTTTTTTTTTTTAAAAAGAAATCTTTTCTCCGAGTTTGGAAAAGATCGACAAATTAATGTGACTGCCACGACAAGCCACCTTTGCAGCTTTGAAAGCTGGTTGGCTTAACATTGGCATGTTTCGCGCTAATTCTCGAGAAGTGCGCGTATGTTATGCGACCTTTCATTTTCCCGCCGGAAAGTTGGGACGTGCGCAGTAAAATGTTACTAAAGTTGCTCAGCGGCATGTCATCCTTGTCAGTTTGAAAGTGCATTGAATTTAATTTCATTTGTTTTACAGAGGGTCCCAGAATGAATACGCATTTAGTTCAAGTTTTCTTTTCTTTTTTGTAAACGTGATGTCATAGGTTAAAATGCTGCATTAGTGTGGTTAGTTAAAAAGATAATGGCCTTGCCCTTGCGTTTCGCCTGAAGAAATGTAGGCCATTATTAAGTAAATAAACAATGTTGTGGTGCTGACGCATTCTGTAATCCCGGTACTACAGACACTAGGAAATCCCGAGAAGACTTTCTCGTGAAACAGATCTACCAGCATGCTGTCGAAAAGTTCCTGCACCATGTATGCACAAGTGTTGTTGATAAAAGAAAAAAAATAAAGGAGGGGAATTATTTTTTTCCTTAACATAAATAAACTTGACATAGCACATTATATTCAGTGGCTTCTTATTATAAAAATTATAAATCGGTATTTGGTAATATTTATGTTATATTTTCGTGCCTGAGTTGTGGGGTCACATGCTGAGTGGAAAGTCTCATTTCTTCTAGGCGGGATGCAACTGCTAATATGAGAAAAAAAAATATTCGTGTTGTAGATGAAAAATTGGCGCGCCAGAATCGGGGACGTTAACTCATAGAAACGCAAGTTTGTATGCAAGTTACTTCTGGATAAATTTCTACGTATATCATTGAGTGTGTTGCTGTGCCTATCGTCGTATTTGTCATAGTCTTCAACATATATATGAGGTTGCTTATTTTTTTTTTGTAAAACGTGATATCTCATTGCAAGAATACAGGGCTGGGTGTGCATAAAATCGCACTGTATTATGGCCTCAGAAAGTGAGTTGACGTGCTACTAATGTGTTAATAAAGTGCTTGTTGTAACGAAAGTCGGAGCCAATAGTACAATGTAGTCGATTTCATTTGGAAAGAGTTTGGAAATAATGCACTCTAAGAAATTTTGATGGCTTTGAAAGAACTCGCTATTGGAAAGCACAATATTTTTGGCAATACTAATTACTTGTCGACACAATCATCGTTTCTGCCACGCAGCTGTGAACTACAATTTACCTTCCTTCTGTATCATTTGCATGGTACACCGATCTAGCTCATTTTTATCAATGAATCCCCATATTGACTACGTGAATAAACAGATATCAGTGTCAGTAATTGGACCGTTTGAGAGATTTATCACACTAAGTGAATGTCAGAGTGACGTCAACTTACAGCCATTGAAAAGAAACGAGTAGAAATATCCGAAAGTAAAGTTTTAATACATTTGCATACCGGCCTTTAACAGAAGTCAAACTAGAAAATAGCGATTTCAGGAAGACTAACAACATACACCTCCTTCGTAATACTAATGTCATGAAGGCTACATGGCGCAAGAATAACATCTTGATTGTAAAAAAAAAAGAAATTAAAAAAAGCTAAAATGATTCATCAGGAACGCTCTGCATACATCACAACATGGATGGCACCGTATAACAAATGAAGCATTGCTTGTTGATGTTGCGAAGCTTTCTCGGTATTATGTGCAGCCTCTACAGCCCGATACAAACTGGTACGGCGCCTACTGTTGACGTCTATCATGAGCAGCAAGAGCCAGTTTTCTGTCCATGTTTACGAGCATGAAGAGAAACCGAGTGAAGCGGGGTCATATGACCTTCGCATATGATGGCATACATAGATGTGCCAGCAGAGCCAATAGTCCGACCGACCCTAAAATCGATGGTGACAAAGACGACGATAGGAACAGCGACATACTAAATGACATACGTAGAAATATATCCATGAAGTCGGCTTCGGCGCCAGCGCCCATAAAGACTGGTGATAAAGTGGAGCAGCCAAACCGAGGGTAAAATCGAGCATAAATTGTATGAACGCTGCCCAGACGTGTTTACGTACATACACATGGCAGAGGACCATGCAATGGCTGCACCACGGCTAGCGCGTTTACCACGAAAACCTACGCGCTTAGAATAAACTCGGGCAGAAATGTGGCGCTGCCTACGCAGGCGACATTGTGTGCAGCCGCTCGCCCAATGAAACAAGTCGTTCTGCGACGGTGTCCGTGCGTTACATTGTCAATATTCTCCGCCTACCAATGAGAAATTCCTTTCTTTCTTGTCAGTTTGAGTCGTTCTTTTTTACTGCTGAGGCAAAGCAGATCGTAAAAGCTGAAGGTGCATTACTTCTCTCCAACTTGAGACCTATTGCCATTGTGACGCATGGACAGCCGCACGGAGACGCTTTAAAAATAAGTTAACGCTTAAACCTAAGGAGTGCACTTTTCGAAGGACTTTGGATTAAACCTTACTCACCTGGAGCTAATACAAGCAGTGAACCTCGTCATTGCGGGTGGTGCTAGCATCATTATTAAAACATCTTGATTGAGCGCACATCATGCCTTAGTCAGCCAGAGAAGAACGAAATGGTTGCGTAGATGACGTCGCAAAATTTACCCTCTCACCTGATCACTATCACGTAGACAACTTTCTGTGGCCATCAAGGGAAAACTACGGGCGCGTGGCTGCTGTACATGTGTTACCTCGCCAAGTAGTCCGGCAGCGCTTTACAGTGTTTTTGGTTGGTCGGAACAAACGCTGAATTGATGCAGCTTCCACGTGCGACGGGTTCGCGATTTCCCAGACGGGGAAGGGAAAAACCGCACAATAAGTAAAACTTCATGCTCAGTGGTGTGTTCTGTATTATTTAACTATTACTAATAAGGTGTTTATGTTCGGTCTTCCCCCAGCCTTTACTGACGAGGATTAAAATTCGGGACTGTTTTCAGAAGCGCTCTTACTTGTGCGCGCGTTGCCTCCGTAGCTTTCTCTTCGTAGCCACAGAAAGTTGCCCGCGAGTATAGGTTGTGCGCGCAATATTGCGCGAACTTTCTACTGTTTATTTCAGAAAAGTATTTTTTTTTAGCATTGTCAGTGGCAGTGACATTGTGATTAGAACGTCTGATCCACTCGAAATTGAACCAACGTCGGTTAGATTTCATATGCACCCTTTGGGATACATTTTTCTTTGCGTCACGTTGTACCACTCACGAGGCACATATAAATGGTCACATACTAACGAACAAACATAATCGGCCCACGTCCTCCATCATTTTTTATGCGTTCAGTAAGAACATGCAGTGTGTTGGTAGCTTTTTTTCGACTGTCTCGCTTAACACTCTTAAAACGTTTGCACCTTTTGGGGCTTGTCTTGTCCCGCAACAACAATCATCATCTATTTTTCCCGCATTTGCTTGCTTTAACGCTGCGTGCCCGCTATCTTCAAGTGACGAACTGCAGCGCGCGCGTTACCAGCTGGACCTAGTATTCTCAAGTAATGAGCGCCGAGTTTCAAGAAAGGAAACGCCGCAAGGAAGACAGATAACGATTATTGTGGTGGGACAAGATAAGCCCCAAAGGGTGCAAACTCCTTTAATAGAGAACTAAGAAAAAGAAGTCTAATAATATTTCACTAAATATGGCTTCTAGGTCGCTAAAATTGTAGTTAACACTGTTGAGGGAATTACAAATAACGTAGACGTTTTAAACACTACACTATAAGATAACATGGCGTAATAAATATAACGAAACATTTCACCTTCGTGTCGTGCCCGTGTACATGAGGAATAAATGATAAATTTACTATAGCGCTACAAAGACGACTCTTACTGTACTAATGTATTTGAAACGACGCCTAACGACAGCCGAAATCCTGCTTTACCTTATGATATTAAGATTAAAATTCCAGCAGGAATCATAAGAATACTGGTCACCTTACTTTGCGAGCACACACACGTACTTGGCCTGCAAAATTTATCGATGTCAAAGCTCGTAAAAGGGGAACTGAATTATGCGACACGAGGTTCACGTTAACACGGCGACTACAATTGCGTTAACTTTATAAATACACGTTCCCGCTCCGTGACTCGTCTCATTCTTAAAACTCCCTCTCGATTGGCTTGTCCAAAAGCCGTGAGAAACAAAGCAGGTGCGTCCAGATTTGCATGAACGAGCCAAGCCGCGCCGACGGGCAGTACGCCATTTTGCAGTTAAAATGTACTGTCTAAGTACGTATAATATGTTCTCAGTCTCATCATATAGTTTGTTGTCATATAGTTTGGTAACTTATTTTACTGCTACGCTTGCGAACATAAACATGTCGAACGTACGTTGTGAAACTGCAGCACCGGCAGCGTTAGGACCCCTTATAATGGATTTTATTATGTACGAAAAAGCATGCATTTAGGAATTTTTGTTGCCACAATAGCCACGGCATATGGTCTTTGTGGGCGAAGATCATCATTGCTTCTTTCTGGCCACAGAGCTCACGCGCTGTGTGTAGCTGTTTCCGGTCGTCTTTGCTTTTTTCTAGCTTCTGTGCATTACGGGGCGTTCTAGATTGTCATTTTTGTATTAAATGTATTAACTTCAAAGTCGCTAAAATGTGGCAAGTTGTTCTGTCAGGTCCCTAAAAAAAAGTCGACAGTCCCAAAAAAGAAAAAAAAAATGCGTCACTAAACAAACTAGGAGGTCACAAAGTTCAGCTGCAAAATCACTCAAATGGCAACGCTTGTAAAAGGTTAGTTTCAGGAGATGTACTATACCTAAAGCAGTGATCGACAGCGAAGAATTAGCGCCTGATTAGACGCTGTGAGGCTCGCGATCTGGCACACTATATCAGTTGCTGAAAGTAACAGCAGGGAGCGAACAATCACGTCGCAAACCTTAAAGTGAGCGTTCACCTTTGCCGGTAATTCATGATAGGGGCAGCGTAGGCGAGGTTGGTGGTGTGCGAAAAGTTAAATCCTCTATGAGAAATCAGGACAATAAAACAATAATAACATACAATAGTACTTAAACGCACTTCCTAACTTAAAAACGTTGTTGTTATTGAAGAAAACACGTTGCCGCTGGGTTAGATCAAGATGGAGGTGTATTATTGCCTTGTGGGGCCTTAGCGACCGCCGTTTAAGCGCGGCTTCGTGATACAATGCTGGTTTTAATTGCACTTAGTCCCTTCGACAACCGTAGTATGATGACGTGACGATAGTCACAACAGCTGAGCTATCACTACAAGAACAAAGGCTAATCACAACGCCTAAAATGAAGCATGATGCCGTTTTATCTTTCGTCTTCTTTCCGTGGCCGCGCACCAGTTTTCGCGCCAATTATGAAGCATGAAATTTCGTATAATAAGAATAACAATAAAATTTAAGCAATCAAATAAAAGGAATTTTAATGCAGCTCGCCTATGTGTCCTATGGGCGCCGTTATTATTATTATTATTATTATTATTATTATTATTATTATTATTATTATTATTATTATTATTATTATTATTATTATTATTATTATTAACATCATCATCATCTTCCTGACAACCCTATGTTTTGAGTACAGTAGGGCAAACGAATTAAACTGATAAGGAGACATAGCAAGAAGCCAGATGGGTGATTGGTGGTGCAAAGGAAGGGAGCAACATGCAACGAAATGAACTTTCTGGAGTGAATAGCATAGTATAGCACACTATAGTATAATATAGTGTAGCATAATTTAATATGGTGAAGCATAATATATTATAATGTAGCATAATGTAGTATGCGTAGAATAATGAATATAGAGATATTGAAAGATTGCAATGCACTAAAAAGCTTTTAAGCAACGAGCTAAGTGGCATGTGGCACCACTTCGTCATAATGTCTATCTCACGTAATTAATATAGTAGTCATGATCATCAACGTCGCCGTTGTCGTCATCATCATCACCACCGAAGATGCGGTTCAGTTGGGAGTGGGTTAAAGAATAAAAAGATGGAAGGCACTCTCCAATTACCAAGGGGAAAGAGCATTCTTTGCTGCTGCTGTTTTTCCAAACTTTGGCTGCGCAACCAAGGCGTGAAATTGCGACGCCACGGGAACAGAGCCGCAACGGAACATGCCCACGGCAACCACGTGATTAGAGTGGATTAAGGTAATCAATTTGCCACCGTGCCACGTTCGGCATCTTGCCGCTTTTTCTGCCAGCTGTCAGCCCGTACACGCTGTGTTGCTTTTGCTTGTCATGTTTCCATCCGCCACGGTGGAAGTAGCGATAGGCTTGTTTACTCGCGACACTGAACGCCGAAGTAATCGCATGTTTGTTCCCGCTGCTGCTTAGCCCAACGATGGCTTCATCACGATGGCTTCATCAACAGCGTGCTTTTGCTCGCATGGCAGTTTTCGGTCTCGTCTATAGGATACCGACTACTCGCGCACGCAACTTTCACGAATCGCATTTTATGGCCCCAAACGTCGTACAACAGTTTCTATAACTAGGAGTTTTGGCAGTTCCATTAGAACATAACATTTCAGTCATGAAAAATTAAAATAAAGAAATTTTGGTTGAGGAATGTGTTGCCTTTGATTAAATGCTTATTTGGTTTGTCACAGTAAAAATTATTTTTGGGGTTTTACATATAAAGGCCACGAAACGATTATATGGCGCGTAGTAGGGAGGGACTCCAGATTTGTTTTTACCACCCAGGGTTCTTTAGCTCATAACTAAACCTAAGTGCTTGCGCGTGTTTGAATTTCGCTCCCAACAAAATGCGCACACTGCGTTGAATGGGAGATTTGCTTTCCGCCTACTGGTAAACTATGAGATGGATGCACACTCTAAACGTAACTTCAAAACACGTATACATTTACACATATTTAAGGTATGTGGCACACAATGGCCTAAGAGATGTTACTGTGCCCCAAATACACGTACTTTATTTGTCTGAAATAACGCTAATATAAGCTTTAAGGTAATGCGACGAATACGTGGAATGGTGTAATTTACACAGGAACCAGCAAAAGGTAAATGCAGCGCCAGGTCCCACGTTACAGCATGTGAAGGACGACCGATGGTGCTCACGTTGAGAGCATACTGCTAGTACAGATCTTAAGATGTCATTCACAAGATGACCTGAAAACTTCACACATGACAAAAAATAACCAAAGCATCCCAGCCCATGCCACGCTTACTGAGGTTTATTGTAAGAAGCTCCTCTTGGCTACAAAATGTGAAACCTAATACATCCATACAGGTTAGTCTTTAACTATAACTGGAACCTTCGCCTAAACACTCTAGTATGCGCAAGGCAAAGAAAACAAAAAACAAAAAAAAAACCGCTCTGTTGCGCATTTTAAAGGCGACTGGACTGTACAAGGGCTTGTGACTTTAGCTTACATTCTGCGAAAGTGGTAAAACCCTGAATGCCTCATTATTTTTCTTATGTTGCCTGTTTCTTATATATAATTCCCTCTTTCGTATTCATCAAGTGCAGGGCAGCCATTCCAGAACGACTTTGAATAATCTCCCCACCTTTTCTTCTTTGTCATCTCTCTCTTTCTCTCTGGGTAGCGCAGCGTAACATATACAAAAAAAAGGATACATGAAAGACGTTTTCTACAAGTTACTATGCCTAGAGTGCCCAGTGCCATAAGAACAACTCCTGCAAACTGCTGGACTTTGCAGAGAAAGAGGGAAAAGGAATGCTACGCGCCGTTTCGCTCCTCGTTACAAGCGCGGTAACCTGGTTGCCCAAGAAAAAGAATTCCTCGGACGCGATAGCAAGATTTTACTTCAGATAAATCGTAGCGTCCCTGTAGTGGGCTATCAATTTACGGTGCGCATAGTGGTGGTGCGAAGCGGATTGGCCCTCTGGGTCATTAGACGATGGAAACAAGAAAAAAAAATATCGGGAAGGAGCGGAGAATCACGTATATTACGATCAGCGTCATTTAAGGTTCCTCCCCCATGTTTTCGGCGACGGAGACACCGTTAAAGGCTTTCTCGTGATTTGGGAGATCGTTTAGCGACATGCCGCGTCGCGAATCTGGCCTTGTTCAACGTCCTTTTTGCAAGCTTATAAGATGGAGCATGTCTTAGAGGTACGCGAAAAGCGTGCGAATGTAATGTCTTGTCGCTATACTTTCATAAAAAGGAAACTCATTGTATTCACCTCGTTAATGAGCGTATTGTTGTCTTTCTATATATTTTTGCACTAAGTAGCAAACAAACGTGAAAAAAAAAATGAACTCCTATTTTAGAGGGTGTCCCTGCAAGAGCAATGAACTCAGTTTTGTATAATGGTGGTTTCGGAGGCAGTCGTGTGGTCATGCGAGGATTTTGTAACTGTTACGGAGACACCAAGGATGCAGCGGATTCCATGCTTGGAAGTTTTTGAGAGTGGTCGACGAATGAGGCCACTTGTGTGACGACAACGAGGACATGTTCACACGATGCATGGCTCAATTTCATGGGTGCTATGGCGCGGGCGACTTTGCAGTCCCACTTACTTAAGAAGGCTTGCACGACTGTGAAGGGGTGCGATGTTATCTTGCTTCTCGCAAGACGAATTCGGTGCATGTGTTGATTCTCCTCCGCTACTTCTCCTCCTCGTTTCTTTTTAGTTCTAAAAACCGTGCTCTCGTCATTTGTTGTCCACGGCCACGCGATGACCTCGAAGCCGTTGCGGTTTTGCCAGTCATGTTCTTATGCCGTATGACGTGATATTACAGGAATCATTTCGCATCCTTTCCCTCGTTCTCTTCCTCCTCCTCCTCCTCCTCCTCAGATAGCTATCATCATTATTATTGTGATCATGGTCATCATAATCAGGTCGTGCAACAAGGTAGGTCGTGCAACAAGGTACCTTTAGACTGGACAAGACTGGACTTATGCTTGGCGGACTAAGGAGATCCATTCATATGTCTATTGATTTACTGATTCAGTGACTTACCGACTGATTAGTCGACCGATCTATGGGTTTCAAGATATCCGTGCAGTGCCTCGGTTATGACGGAAACCACTGCAGTAGGAGGGTTCGGGTCAACATAGTTATGAGCAACTGCGGTTCTTAACACGCACCTAGATCTAATTATACATTACGTGCAATTACAGGGTTGTGGCTTCTTCGTCTGCCGAGCTGTTACAGATGGTTGAGTACGCTTTGAGTTTGATAGTGTTTAGAGAGTTAATGCAGCAATAATAGCTTTGTGTTTGGCAGGTTAAGCTCTGTGCCACCAGGTGGCTGCACCGTGCAGGCCACTCAGGTAACTGACGCTTACACCAAAGGCCCTTCATCAGAGCGGTAGTGGTATGGAGGGGCGCTAGACTATGCCTCCACCCATCCGTCAAAACGCCTAGCTTGCCTGTTGTTACTGCTATGCATACTGGTTGGATTAGCTCTCGCTGGAGATCGACGGCCAGGTGGCTAGAAGAGAGGTTGGAGAGACTTCGCGCATTGGCTCAAAAGCAATAGGGAGTAGACGGCATGACACCACATTGTGAAGCAGAGCCAGTGAAGGCGGAGTGTAGCCCCGATTCACAGAGACAAAGTTCCCGAATGCAGTTGTTTAGGCTTGATCACCTGTGATCGAGTTCGTCGGGCTAACGATGAAGCGCCTATGCTATTGAAATCTTTTGCACCTAAAAGGAGCTTCTCACTTTGTTTGTCTTATATACAAGCTTCTCCGTATCAATGGAAATTAAACTGGGTTTCTCAATGTAGCTTAACCGAGATATCATTGTAAGCGCAGATGTTTTTCACAGCATCAGCTGTCTGCCTTTAACGGGTAAAGCCTAGTGCCCTTCATCAACATTCTTCCTTTTCATCGGGCTTGCTATTCAGTTTCTTATCTATTTGGTTTAACTCCTTACAGAGCACTTTTCAGAATCAACCCAGGTAGTGGCACAAAATCAACAGGAGAATTACCCGGTCCCAGAAAGCTGCTAAGCATTGACCATTAGATCATAGATGCCTACTAGGTCATCATGGTATGATATGTGATTTGTTTTACGCCAAGCATCTTTCTTCAAGTGTCAAAGTTTAAAGTGAATTGTGGTGCAGTGAAAACGCACTGCGCAAAAATTTTCATGCTCCAGAACTTATACTCCGCCTTAATTTTCTACCCTACAGCTCAAGCATCCTGCCATTCTCCAGGGTGGACTTCACCAATATTGAAATTATAGCCTCAAATGCCTTTTCTTACTCAACACTGCCATCAAACCCCGTTGTGCAATAAAGCAGTTACTTTCTACCATTTCACTTAATTAACATAGTCGTTTACGTTAGCGGCATTCAAGTTAATAAAGCCTATCTTCACTCTTCAGTATTACAGAATGAGCTGCTTGTTCATGCTTTCATTGAACTTTGTACAGTTAGTTTGAAGAGCGCACATATCAAGCTTGCTGTCCACTTTTCTTCTCGTGTATATTGTAGGGTCCTAAAAATGTAACATTACTGTCAGGAAAGAGCTATAAACTAAGGCATTTTCATACTACGTGGTTCCTGTGTATTGCTAGACACATTACGCCATGTACTAAATGAATACTCTAACATGGTTTGCCAATCAGAGATATTGGTATTTATTATTTCACTGTAGCCTAACACTAGACATATAAACTTGTTCATTATCATTTTCTGTTGAATATCGGCTAACTAGAGTTACAGTAGTTTCTAACTCACTTCAGATAAGGCCTAATATGTATTCATGTTGGCATCATGTTGGCTTTATTGCCAGTCTCCTTTTTCAGGGTGTTTTCAATTTTTCTCGTTCAGATGAAACGTATAACAAGTACACTGTGAAGTACCTGGAAAAGCAAGGAGGCTCGGCTGCAAGGGCACTAAAGGACCCTTTTCGAGCAAACGGATTGCTCAAATAATGATGCATATTAAATGTGGCAGGATCGTTCTTATCAAACAGCAGCTTACGAGAATCCACAGAAAAACTGCCAAAATTGTGAGTATGATGGCATGTGATTGTGGTGCCGTGCTACTAAATAACAGAAGCACGTATTTCTTACGGAAAATTCATGTAACTATTACGACCTGTTATTGCGACGCCATGGAATGGAAATACAGGGTTCCGTATTTTTCACGGGAAGTTACTGTAACTGTGACGGCGTGTTATTTTGGTGCCGCGAATTTAAATTACGAACGTCCGTATTATTTTACGGCAACTTACTGTATATGTGACTGCACGTAATTGTAGTGCTGTTGAATGAAATTAAGGGGGTCCGAAAACCTTACTAGAATAGCTGGCAGGTGGTGCTGCCTGGAAAAGTTTAGTAAATATAGTGGCGTATTTTCTACAGTGTAGAATTTGTTTTGCAGCTGGTTTTATTCTTTGTCACTGAAGTAATCTTGGAAGGAAGAGTTGAAAGCCGAGAAGCAATACACGAAGTGCAGGTGAACGATAAACCTTGTGGGGAAGACCAAGAATGATTGAATCGACTCCTCGATCAAAAAAAAATATCGTGAAGGTGGGACTCACTACTTCTGCGGATCCAAATACAAGCAGCATGCTAGAAAAAAAAGAAGAAGCAAAGTAACGCAAGCGAGTCGAAGGAAGTTGCGAAGAAAAATAGGTTGCCGAGGAGGCATTGATAAATGACGCAATACAGCGCAGGGGTGTTTCCGCCAGCGTCTTGCTTACTTCTTAAGAGACGAATTTTCTGTTCCCCGAAGAATACGTGCGAAAAGGAAGGTTAAGCGACAAAATACGAGCAGAGTGAGGGAAAGGCTGTTATTTGAAAACTTCCACTGAAAAAAAAAAAAGAAACACTTTTACATCCCCGTGGATTTGAGAAATGGCTACATTCGCCGCACTCGGGTAAGTTCTTGCGTCGGCCTCCTCTGTGATGTTTCATGTAACATTCCTTGGCGGCGCCTCAGTGATACTGAAAATGGCCTGTCCGATCGACTCTAGGTGCTTCCTTTCCATTTTGAAGAAGCTCTACAGAGCTCAGTTTCCCGGAATGCCAAGGAGAATCTTAGGGTTACAAGTTCTAGAGAAGACGTTGCACATTCTGTAGAGTCGCGAAGTAAGGTGATAAAACGTAGTACTAACAGCTGCCAAACAGCGCTTTATTTGTTTTGGTATACTCCGCCAATGAAGTAAGGCTGGATTTACAAAGCTTGTCGTTCGCATTTGCTTATTTCATTGACTAGCAGCCACTTCACTATTAACATATCAAACTTCACGACCTGCTGGCGTCTGTTCTTACGAAAGTTTCATGCGTAAGAATAATTTTGGGAGTACGGGTCTTGATGTGTTGCTTCCCCACTCCGCAAAGCATGCATGTTCAAGCGCGCATGCTCATAAAAAAGGGGGAAAAATAACACATTTTATTTTTGACTCATTTTTTGTAAGGACTAACGAGCTTTCCGCGTCAAAGCAACGGTGCCTGTGAAATAAGGTATTGCTTCAAATTCATTCTTTAGATGAAAGCATCATAAGATTGCTCATGAAACACCCCAACAAACTTTATTTTTTTCTGAAGCTCGAGCCTTGGATGCCATTCGTGTGTGACATCATTGTCTCATTGTTTAATTTTTTTGAGGTTCAGCAACGTCTTTGGGCTGCATGTAGACAGCTTCTTACATCGTTCTGAATGAAACTTTCTTGCTCTTTTTTTTCAGCTGTCAAATGTTTCTGCTCGTTCAAGACATTTTGCGAGCATCGACAAAAACACAACGCGCGCTGCTCCACTGGTATACGCATTATAAATACATGTTACTCACTCTACCCTGCGTCGCCCCGGGTGGCGTCAGCGGCGACGACTGCCTTTGACAGAGGCTCAGGCAAGCAGCAACGTTAATGGCAGGCACGATTTACGAACAAGTCTATTGTCAAAGTTTTCGATTTTCTCCGAAAAAAAAAGAGGTGCGTGTTCAAACTAGTAGCTTTTGCGTATCGAGGTCATGAGGCAACGCAGTCGCATCCTCTTTTAAAAAACTAGAGAACACATGCAAAAAAAATAATGTTCTGCATTGTCACAGGCTCGAAAACATATATATATATATATATATATATATATATAACATTAAAAATAGCGGGCATCGCAAAAAGTCTTCTAACTGCAAATTGTCCACGCTGACCGAAATATAGAACGACGACAGACATTCAGGCAATACGGAAGCGAAGTTTTCCAGTTATGTGTACAGCCATACTTAAAGCAATATAACCAGGAGGATTTTGCTAAACACCGTTCTGGTGAATGGCCAGTCTAGACATCCCCTTCGAGAAAGGGAGAACGACCGCGGCGGATGTCCGTGGAATATTGGTTTCTTTACTTAGTAATGTTTACTACTAAAAAGCATGATACCCGCCTTGCTTCCAAGGTTATATGGTCGTCCTCTCATTTTAACCGAAATACACAACCAATACCAACACTGCTTGTACCAGTGTAACAAGAAATCAAGTCTTTTTTCTTGCCGGAATTTGTGGCTTCTTTTAGTACACCGGGTCGTTATAAAGTACGGAGGAAGATTTATATCAGGAAAAGCGAAGAGAGGAATCGTTAGGCTTGACAGTAAATGTGCGATTTTTCGCATTACAGCGAACATTTAAGGCGAAGTGGTAAGGAACGTGAAGCCTAATGGAAGCGATTAAATGAGCCATGACGGCTGCAGAAGAAAACGCTTGAAGAGATACAGCTGCGGAGTTGCATCTTTCCACGGAGAAAGCGGTATTGTACGCATGTCTGAACGACGCCATTTAAGGGAGTGGCGACGCTCAAATAGGGACACTGTTCTTGCCATCCAGACTATCGGATTCTATGCGGGCTTCTCTTAAACATCTTTCGAGAATTAGAGATCGATTCCATCTTTTTTACCTGGCCTCTGCGGACAAAATAGTAGGCGTCAAAATGGAAGGAGCGCCGTAATAATTATAAAGTGCTTTTTTTGTAGAGAAGTGAGAGTAATTCGAAATTTTATTGTGACAGCAATTATTTCCAAAATAGACGCGCGTTTACACCGACATCACCGTCGTGGTGTCCTCGTATCTACGGTGCATGCGCTTTCCGCCTGTAGAAGGGTAGAAGCTCTTCAGAGAGGCTTCGTGCGTTTGCCAGCAAGAACGACGAAAGCTGTCGCACGTTTCACGTAACTGGCTCCGCTTTGGATGCCAGATAGGAGGCGCCCAAATCGACAAACATTTTGCGAGTACTGCGTTCAGGCCTTTTGGATAAGATATATTTTCTTTCGGTGGCATATAGAGAAACATATAGGTTGTTTCTGGAAACACGCTGTTTATTCCAAATGCGGTTGGCTTCAAAAGGGGGAGGACTCTGGTCAAAATATTTCAGCCTCTTCTCCTGTCTCCTCTTTTCACATTGAAAAGGAAGTAAGAAGGGAATGATCGATATCAAGCGGCTCATATCGTTCCTGTTCCCGCGCTATAAGTCTCTCATCGGCATTGGCTTCGGCGTCCGCGAGCCTGCCGTGGTTTGCGCCCACTGCTAATCTAGAGGGCCTCGGCCCATCATTGCTGACGTCTCCGCCCTTTCCTGCGACCTGCGAGACAGGTATAGCGACTTGCAGTTCCCGATGAGCGTTATCGCGTCTGAAAGTTTAGATGACCCGCCCTGGTGGCGTAGTGGCTTTGGTGTTGCGTTGCTAATCCCGAAATCGCAGGATCGAATCCCGGCCGTGGCGGCCACATTTCGATAGAAGCGAATTAAAACATTCCTGTGCCGTGCATTGGGTGCACGTTAAAAAATCCCAGGTGGAGAAAGATTAACCGTGAGTTCCGCACTACGGCGTGCCTCGTAATCATGTCGTGGCATTGGCTCGCAAGATCCCTGAATGTAATTAATTTAATTTCAGGACAAACATAACTCACAAATAACAAACAGCCAGGATGGATCCGTTATGTAAGATAACACTAGACTGATTTCACACTTAACAATCGAAAATACAATCCAAGATTGCCTTTTGACGTGAAGCTTTCCTTGCCACTTCCTCCGACTTTACCACTACTTGCTTGCTTGATTTTGCTTGCTTGATTGCTTGCTTGCTACTGCCGCCGTCACCACCGCCGCCGCCATCATACAACGCCGAGGGGGAGGTTCAGAGCGTGTGTTTGCATGTAAGGAGCGTGGCCGAGAGTAAATGCGACGCGAGAAGCTCATTTGGACCTTTGTACCGCGTCGAATGCGCACAATGCCTTCCGGAGCTTCCTGGCTGTCGCCATATCAGCCTCTTGACAGCTGTGAGCCCGCACAAAGGCACTGCAGAAATTGCAGCACTTAGCTTTCTACTAACACGTAAGTGCAAAGGGAAGTTAGATAGAATGGTAGAAAGGAGGGGGAAGGAGAGGCAGAGAATGGGTAGAACTCACGCAGTTGCAAAAGGAGTGAATAACAGCCTTGCCACTCTTCGCTCGCAGTTCCAACACGAAGGGGTGGGGGGATAGAGAGAAGGGGAGGCGATGACACGACAGTGGTTGTGAGCAAACGGCATAAATATGAGTTCAAGGTACGGTACGGTCCGTTTCTGCTATTTCTGAAAAATAAACACCATGCAAATTTGTCAAGCGGACAATTTACGCAGCGCCTGCAGAAGCAAAGCCGCATCAAAGCTCACTGTAGGGTCTAGGCGACACTGTGGAAGTGGCCACACGTCAAATCAAAACTGATGTGCCCGCTGCAGTAGCTTCGCGGCTATGACATTGTTCGAGGTCGCGGATTCGATCTCGAACGCGGCAGCCGCGTTTCTACGGAGTCGAAATAAAAAAAAAAAGGAAAACGCTTGTGCAGTTAGATTTAGGGGAACATTAAGGAGCACCACGGTGTCAAAATTAATCCGGAGTCCACCAATACGACGTGCCCTATAATGTGATTGTGGTTTTGGCATGTACAGCCCCATAATTCAATTCAAGTGTAATAGTTCTGCCATGATACGATGTGCCATGTGAGGCAATGAATATGCTCAGCCCTCTCAAAGATTATGCGAAGTATGGCGCACAACAACGCCCCAAGCAAACACCTCCCGCAATGTGTTCTGTGTGCTGCGCAAACAAACAGATGTGGTGCACTCAAGCTAACGTTTAAGATCAACTCACCACTCCCATGGTGGACTAAACATTGAAGAACTCTAACGTACGCCGTCAACATCAACCCTAACTATCGTCTATCAAAGCAAAGAGCACAGAAAGCTTCGCTTATATCGATTCCAGCAGTGCGTGGAATCCGCATGTTTTGTATTAAAGGATGGCTCGAAGGCATATTACCATAGAGAAAGGAATTCAACAAAAGGGGACACTGGGCAAAAACTGGTAACTGTAAATGCGTCACGTTAGTCTCAATGCCATCCATTAGCGGCCGCGAGCATCGGAAAAAAATAATGTGAAATGAAGCTAACAGGCATTGTCTAATTTTTTTTATTTCCCACTAAATCTTTCTTAGAGAGCTTTGCGGAGAAACGAACTTATACTTCGTGTCTTGTTTTTCTTGCGACACCTAGCAACAAGTTAACGGCACGCCAGAGGCGCCAGATGCATGCGTTATGCACCAGACACGCCACTGAAGCGAGCGAGGCCGGTGCATGTAAAGTTCACCTGTTCGACGACCCGCCTCTCTCTTTCTCTCTCTTTCTGTTTTTTTATGCATCCTGGTTTGTTGAGCTCCACGCGTATTCTTGCGTTCCTTCTGCACTTAGATACGGCACCAGTACACTATTGGACTGCGACAAGGTCAGAGATTTTGTGTGCGCCTGTGACACCTTTCAAGCAATTTAGGCGTACGGCAAGGTTAATGAGGACTTGCGCTGAAGTTAGCGGAAAGCAGCTCGGCCGTCCTGGCGCAGTTAATTTGAGTTAATGACTCGCACTCGGAAGTGTTTGCGACGCTTTCTATGGGCCCCAACATTACTGTAACTTATTTCGGTAGTTTTTGGGCACTCTCGCCGCACCCGGCTTTGTGACGAAGTAAAGGAAAAGCAGCTCGACCGCACTGAAGCATGCAGTTAGTTCCGCGTCTGCTGAATCTTAGTGGGTCAAGTTAGGGACGCTTTCTCTGATCCGCAACATTATTGCGATTAATTTCGTTACTCTTTGAGATAATTTGTAGGCACGCTTGCCGCAATTGGCAGTGTGGCGCAGTTAGCGAAAAGCAGCTGGGACCTGGTGAGTTTGTTTGGCGTGCACTCTATCTTAGTGGACTCGCCGTGGTTGCTCAGTGGCTATGGTGTTGGGCTGCTGAGCACGAGGTAACGGGATCGAATCCCGGCCACGGCGGCCGCATTTGGATGGAGGCGAAATGCGAAAACACCCGTATGCTTAGATTTAGGTGCACGTTAAAGAACCCCAGGTGGTCAAAATTTCCGGAGTCCTCCACTACGGCGTGCCTCATAATCAGAAAGTGGTTTTGGCACGTAAAACCCCAAATATTATTATATATCTTAGTGGGACAGGTTTGTGACGCTTGTTACGGCCCCGCAACAACACACGTATTCTTTCCATTTTCACGCTTGGCGAAAACGCGACGAGCGATTGTCCAGAGCGATAGCACGGGAGTGTGTTGCTTGCGCCGGCAGAACGCGCAAAAGATAACGCCAAGGAGTTCAAAACCCAGAAAATTGTAATTCGAAAATTCCTGCGTCTGAACGACTGAAAACAGGCTTTGCACCCATAAGTTTGCCTCTAGTGCGAGGGGAAAGCACTCTGCGAGCGTCTGGCATTGTCTGCCTGAGAGCCTGCGTAGGGGCAACCTATGTGTACGTAGCGTACCATCGCCTTGGCAGAGCTCAAGTTGTTTTAGAAACGCGGTCACCCGTGTATTTGTTCTGTTAAAGTGCATGAAATAATGCCTGGGAATTGGAGAATGCTGCGAAATTACATGTTTTCTTTTTGTTTTTGTTGATATGATATAAGCAGATGTCGATGCACAGTTTGAGGTGCCGGCTACTCTTTAGCTGTTGAATGGATCTATAGCCTACAACCTACAGGGTTCAAGATTACATATCAGATGTTTTCTTCACATTTTATGGTATTGTTTGGGATAAGTCGGGTGTTTTCTACCTCCACGTATGTAAAAGCGAATTGCTTTTGTTGTAATGCCGCCCATTCGCCACTATCGCGCGTTGCGCCTGCACATGCAGTATTCCTACAAGATCCAAATACCAAAACGGCACATGCATGTAATTTACTTTTTTCAGCTGTTGCCGTCCGCTATAGCTTCGTACGGTAACTACTGCTTCTTACCTGGTGCCGCAACGTTGAATGAATGCACGAAAAGCTCGGAACAAGCATTTATATAGAGCAAATAAACATTTCCCGATTTCACAAGGCGTCTTGCTTCTGCATTATGAAATTTCACATGGCACAGATTCGATGGAGGCTTCTAAAGATCGTGCGCAATCATTTTTACTAAATAATAAAACGATTTCGCACCAAGACAGCCTGCGATTGAGCAGTAGACGCAAAAAAAAATGCCGTCCGATGAGCGCCGCCGGCCTAACGCGTTCCAGTTAGCGTTTAAAACGCGGCCGCCCAAAACCGAAGTGGGGTTCAGGTATTAATGCCGGCGGCTTGGTGCTCTAGCGTCGATTCGGCCGCTGGGGTCTACGGGAGTGTCCGCTCTTGTTGAATTTCTTCGTCTGTGCTATTATACGGATTAGGGAGTAGCATAAATGTTTATTACAACCATAGAAAAAGGTTATTTCAATGGGTTTAGTTTACACGAATGGTCTTGAACGCACTGGAAGCACAATGAAACAGAGAAAAAAATTACTGACCATGTCGACATGTTTGCACTGCGCAAAAGGCGAGGTCTGAAGGAAGTCCTCGTCTTTTGCGCTGTGCAAACATGTCGATATTGGATCACCAACTCGCCCAAGCTTCCACCTTACTGACCATGACTATCTTGCTTTCATGCGTCATCTTTTTTTCGCGCCATACGTCGTCCAGCGCATCACTTTTCTGTCCTGGCGGCTAATAAATGTCTGGTGGCATGGTAGCTCAGCATCCTTTAGAAACTTTCTTAAGCCCGTACGCGCTAATTTCCTGTATGGATTGCTGCGACTGCCTCTAAAAGAATCTACTGTAGAAACACATAACCTCATCGGTGAACATCGGAAATGCGCCGCGGCAGCTCAATGGCCATGATGTCATGCTGCCGAACAGACAAGTTCAGGGTATATATTCCTGGTAGAGCTGCCTGCGATCTTATTGCAGTACAATGACAAACCACTCGAGTATACCGCGATTTGGGTGCACGTCAAAGTGCCGCAGTTGGTTGAAATTGATCTGGAGTTCGCCCTATTTGACGTCTCTCAGAGCCTTTCGGCACGTTGAATTTCATAATTTGAGGAAATCTAGCGAGGGAAAGAAAGTCTGCCGTAGAAAGGACTCCTACCGGGCGGTTCTCCTCGTCCCGGTGCAATACGTGCGGACTATTTTCTGTCCTCTGGCCTTTGTAAATGCGTGTAACGGGAACACCCCTGCTGTTTATTTTTGTCTTTTTTATCGCTCTCTCGTTCCACCTCCTTTCCAGTGCCCACTTACTCCATGCCTGTGCAGGGTAGCAAACCAGGAACTCTAGTCCAACTGGCCACTCTACCCTTCCCATCTTTCATCTATCTATCTACCTAAGCAAGAGGCAAGAAACAAGTTGGTTGAATATATGAGTGATTGAAAGAACGGAACTGCGCCACACATTACCACACATGCCTTTCGGGCTCGGTAGCTGTGACCCTGGAGTGGTTATCTATATCGCGCATAAGCGCTCGCACAAACGTACCGGCATATCGCATTGTGTGGTTAACAGCGGGGCGCACCACCCGCGAGAACATCCGAAGCGCAAATAGACAGGCGGATAAGGAAGTGGGGAACTGAACCGGAAAAGGGCCCACGTAGTGATGCCTCATGACCTGCCGACGATTTTCGGGGGCCACTAATGTGGTGCGGCCTGTGTTAAATATCTGGCAGCTTCCGAGGGATCACGGTGTTGCATTTGCTGTGACAAAGCACCCGGGGTGCGCACTTTGTGGACGATGGTGATTCGGTGAGAGAGTGAATATCGCCTGGCTACGACGATTTTCCGGAATTGGAGCCGAAAGCCCGGTGTATGAACCGGGCTCGATAAGTGCAGCTATCTGATATTGCCCGGTGCAACCATGTACTCCAGAAATATGGCTGACATTTGAGATGCTTTAAGCAGGTGTTAATTCTGCTGAATGTATAATGAAGTCTTTTCCAAAGAAAACAGATGCTGCTCAAACGTTCTCACATTCAAAAGGGCATTAAGGCACTAATAAAATATAGAAATATTTGATATCCATTGGTTAATCACAGCATCCTTAATGCTTGAGAGTGTTTTGCACGTCTGTTAAGTGCAATTTAGCGAGGAAGATAGAAAAAAGCCATTACAAGAAGAGTGAAATGCGCCTGTTTTTCTATTACTTACAGGTAGTCAATTAAGATGTTTGCTATTATTCACTGTTTAATAACTTTTCCCTGACAAAAAAAAGCGACCCTCCTGTGTGCTGACGTGCACAGTACAAAATTCTTAGCCCTCCTGGCCTATAATTAAACTAATCTGAAATTAAGAGAGTCAAGCACTTATTTTCACATTCGGTTTACATGCCCATTCGTGGGAAAAGCGCTACTAAGTTCAAATGATTACTTTCGAAACAGGCAAGAAAAACGGGACATGCAGATAGCACTAATGCAGCACTGCGCTCATGCTGTCCGATCATGTTGGGTGACAATTTTAACGCGATGGCCTTAAGGGCTCCGTGCCGCGGTACATTCGATGTCAGCGTCGGACGTCGACTGGCGAAAAACCATTCCGAACCCTAACAGCACAAGCCCTCCGCGAGGCGCAGATTCGCTACTGAAATAATTGAATTCCTGAAAGCAAAATAATTTGATGAATCTTATATTCATCAAATACTTCCTGTCGCTACCCCATGTTGTGTGGGATGGAATTTTCAATAATTTTATTGTTTGTAGACATTTTGTTTAACATATTTAATCCGTGAAATGAAAGTAAGCCTGGGGTCAAGTATAATACGTAGAAATTTACGCTTTTGTTGACGGGTATTTCTTGTCCACAGAGTTCCACACAAAGATCGGGAACCTGGCCACTCCTGTAAAAAGAACACAATAACATTTGTGGGGGTTGATTTTATATTCATTTTTGTCTTCCCACTTGGACACCTTCTTCAAGCCCTGCTGTACATGTCTCTCTCATTCTGCGAGGTTGCATGATTTGAAGCCTGTTTGAATGTCGTCCACGTAGACGGAATTAAAATGGCTGGTTATAATAAAGCACGAGGCGTGTTCATCTTCACGATAAAGTGTGCAGCTAAGCTCGCCTCCTTGGGGTACACCAGTTTCTCGTATAAAAGGTCCCAACAATACGTTGCCGATCTTCACGCGGACGGTACGATTCGACAAATAGGTTTCTATTATGTCTAGCCTATTTCCACGGATGCGCAATCCCGACAAGTCTCGCAAGATCCCGTAGCACCACGTTGCGTCATACGCCTTCTCCATATCGAGGAATATCGATAAGAAAATCTATTTATTTACGAATGCATCGCGGATATATCCTTCAATGCGCTCAAGGTGATCAGTTGCGCACCGCCCTTCTCTGAAGCCACACTGATGGGGATCAAGTATATTGTTGATTTCAAGGAAATTTATGAGACTACGATTAGCAATTTTTTTCAAAAGGCTTATACAGGCAACTTGTAAGGGCTATCGGGCGATAACTTGATGCCAAGGAAGAGTTTTTACCTTACTTCAAAACAGGGACCACAATCGCTTCTTTCCATTTGGATGGAAGGTATCCGACAGCCCAAATATTGTTGAAAAGTGCGAGTAGTGTAACTTGTGTGTAAGTGTGTAAGTTTTCGATCATGTCATAGATGACTCCGTCAAATCCGGGTGCAGAGCTCTTGCATCCGACCAAGGCAGCTCTCAACTGGGCAATACTTATAAGCCGGTTATACGGTTCGTTCTGTCTGCAGTTACGTACCACTGGCTTGAGTTCTTCTATTTGTTTGTATTTAAGGAAGGATTCAGAATAATGGATTGAGCTCGACATAAGCACAAAGTGCTCACCAAGAGAGTCTGCCTAGTCTTGCAAGGTATCCTCTTTATCGTTCACCAGGGGCAATGGATGGATTTGTTGCACTTTTAGGTTTCTTAAGCCATCCCACACTTTCACGTCCTGCGTGTACGAATTAACACCCTAGAGGAACCTCACCCAGCTTTCTCTCTGTACCTGACGTTGTGTCCACCTTCTCTGTGATTTAATTTGATTAAATTGAATTAGATTTTTGGCACTTGCCTTCTGCACAATACGTCCCATGCCTTGTTCTGCCTCTATCGCGCCTCTTTACAGCTTTCGTTTCACCAGGGAACACGTCTTGCAAGTGAACAACCATTTGTTTGCAGGATTAACTTTTCCGCTGCATCAATAATAAACGCGGTAAAATATGCAACAGCATCATCTATAGTAAAATCTTTTATAAAATCTCTTGGTAGATAAGATAATTCTTTAATATGCTCCCGTCCGCCGATGCTAATTTCCATCGAGGGGTAGGCGGAGAGTTCTCATGCAAAGTTATGAACTTTAAAGTTACAGCAAAGTGGTCACTACCAAAACGTTTATTGGTGACGTTCCACTCTAGATGAGGCGGAAGAGAAGTAGAGCCAGTTGCTAGATCGATCAATGAATACGTGTTGTGTTGACCACTGTAATACGTCGGCTTCTTCTTATTAAACGGGCAGGTACTAGAGCTCAGAAGAAAATTTTTATTCAATCGACCTCTCGCGTCGCATCACGAATCTCCCCACATCGTGTTGTGGTCATTAAAATCACCCACGAGTATGTAGGGGTCCAGAAGCTGAGTAATGAGGTTATAGAAATCGCTTTTTCTGAGATGATAGTTAAGGGGTACGTATATAGAATACACAGTGACCTGTTTATTAAAAAAGGCTTGCCCAAACGGGCAGTGCCTCAAGAGACGTCTGAAGGGCGACGCGTTGACAAGCTACAGACTTGTCCGCAACTATTGAAACACCGCCGGAGGCGTTAGCCTCGTCACAGTCTTTTAGGAAGATTGTGTAATGACGAAGAAAATTAGTGTTAGTAGGTTTCAGTTGCAGATGTGTCTTCTGAACACACAGCAACCTTGGATTGTGTTTGTGTAGGAGTTCTCTAATAATCGTCAAGGTTATGAAGAAGTCCTCAAACATTCCATTGTAGTATTTGCGTCTCCATTATGGTAAATGTGTTGTGTGCTGTGTGTTCAAGAGACGGAGAGTAGCTAACGGGCCCTTTCCAGGCGCTATGACGCGAGTTTTTTTTTTTTTTTGCAGATCGCGAGAGTCTCGCCCCTCCTTAGGCGCTGGTGGCGCCGTCTGGCTGGTTGTGTCCATCGCCTCTTGAGAGGCACTGCACACGCGCTCTTTTCAGCGCTGCGTTTGACGTAAATGCCTTGTCACGTCGGACGAGACCTTTGAGGCCAGCGGCCCGCAGGTCGATGGTCCCTTCTTCTGGGGTGGCGGAACAAAGCTAACTGTAGCCGCTACAGGGGGGGGGGGGGGGCGGGGGTTGTCGGATGGCGTCACCAACGGCTCACTGCGTGTGGGCCGGACAGCCACCGGAAGTCTTTGTGTCGCCGCCCCCTGACGCGTGACATCGGCAAATGCGTTCTTGGGCAGGTAGGATACGCGCCTGCGTGCCTCCTGGAAATTGATGTTTTTCTTTACTTTTATCATCACAATTTGTTATTCTTTTTTCCAGGATGTGTACGACCGTGAGTACGTGGCGTGCTCCTTATCACAGTTTACACAGTGGAGAGTGTTTTCGCAAGACTCACAGGTATGTTCCTGGGCAGTGCATTTCGCACAAGTTTGATGGCCTCGGCAGATCTGTATACTGGGGCCGAAACGCCGGCATTTGAAACATCTGAGGAAATTTGGCACGTATGGGCCTAACACGGAGCTTTATGTAACCGACCTGAATAGACTAGGGCAGAACACTTGAGTCGAATGTCAGTATCAGGTGCTTGGTCTGAATTTCTTTGCTGCCACGCCTCATTTTGATTCGTCTAACGCTGATGACGTCCTGCCTACTGAAGCCCTCCAGGAGTTCAGCTTTAGTAAGGTCCAAGATATCATCAACTGAGACAACGCCACGGGTGGTATTGATATTACGGTGCGGGGTTATCACTGTTTGGACCTCTCTAAACGACACTAGTTTGGACAGTTTTTCATATTGTTTCTGGTTGCGGAGCTCCAACAGGCGATCACCGCTTGCCATCCTGGATGCCTTATAACCGGTACCGAAAAATTTGGTACGAGACTTCAAAACAAGGAATGATGTAATTGTTCGCACCAGTTTATCTGGCTTTTCAGAAGGAACGACATGGAAACGGGGGAAATATTCTTTTTGCCGATCAAGAAATTGGAATACTTCATCGGTGTGCCCTCTTTTCTGAGGGCGATCAGTGAATGGGCGGTAGGAACTAGCCATAAGGATATGTGGAGATTTCGGCAGCAACGCCAGCCAACAACCACGGAGTCCTACAAGGGGACACTGCAGGAGCTATGAAACAGGTCCTGCGAACGCCAGCGGTACGTTACCACAATAAGCGAATGCGAAATAACATAGGTACGTTAATCAGACAGGGTTGACCCTCGCTGCCTAGAATATGCGAAGTAATGCAGAAGAGAGAAGACAGGAAAGATTAAAAGTGAGAGAGAAAGACGAAGATAAGAGAGGAGGATAGGAAAAGGACACGGCTAAGCCACGCACGGTTAGACGCGGGAGGTTCCAACCCTCGTGTGCTCGGGTTCATGTTGTCGCAACACACCAAACACCTGCTGACGCAGACGCCCATGCGGGTATTTTCAGGTTTCTGTTATTGTTTCGCACTTTTAATACTTCAGGCTGAGAAAATTTAGCATAAAAGGCAAGCGCTGTCGGTGTTTCGTTTCGTGACATTTGTTTGTGGGCTGTAACTCTCAAAATTTCGAGGAATAACCTCTTTTCTTTAACCTTGTCTTGCATCCTTGAGTAACCTTTTTCAACAATGCAAGACAGGGTACGAGGAGCGTTAGTAATAACAAAAAAAGGGTATCTTTTTCTCTTCTGTTAACTGTCGCCTTTGTGATGTACCAGAGACCATTGTTTTATTAGCTGCACCGACGCCATCCTATTTTGGGATGTCCTCCAACGGACTTTAAATAAAGACTTTGAGGTTAACGCTCATACTGTGCGATACCTGCTACCAACCTGTGATAATAGTGCGCCTTTCGATATGTTTTTTGTGATGGGAATGCACAGTTTGTGGAAAACGCGAATGATGGACCGCAACGCCGAAACGGTTGTACCTACAAGGGCAAATTTCATCCAAATGACACTACACCTAAAGAAGGTTTATGATGGACTCGGTGTACAACCGGACTGGTACCCTATTTTGTTGAGGGGCTTATCCTTGCCACCCTTCTAAAGTGACACGAACGTTTCTACTCACAGTATGAACGCTACCTTTTCTGTGTGTGACTTTCATTGTGCCCTCCATTCTCTGACTATGCAGAACTGGTGAACGTCTGGTTGAATGGTTGAATGCAACTATAATAAATACCATGAAAGAAAGAAAAAAATAGCAGGTTGTGGCAATATAACCTGCATATACCACATATCATATAGGAAGGCGTGGCACACCCATATAGCTAAACTTATGCGGCAACTTTCGCCTACAGGACGCCAACGCTGGCTACGACGCCGACACCGGATTTTCCGCGACACGGGGACCTTAACGCTGTCGCGTTAAAATGCGTCGTTCTAACCAGTACTCATCCTGCTGAGAACTCCGGCGTTCTCCCTGGGCGCTGTTGTTACCATTACCGCTGCAAGTGTGAACACGTTGGTTTGCAGCCGCACTTTAACAACGCGCAGCTCACTTGCCTGGGCTTTTATTTAAATATTTGGCAGTCGTTCTTCAATGATGCGGCTTACATGCTTACAGAAATAGGCAGCGACTACGCTATATATCTAGATGATGAGAGGAAGCGCTTCAGTTCGTTGTCGCACTCCGACATGTCGATCACGTTGCTTTTCGACCAGTCTGTGGATTAATAATGTGGAAGTTCTTCGTGGTTATTGACGTAACCGCATTATGAGATTTTAGGATGAATACCACCAAAGTAAAATTAATTTTTATTACGATTGAACACATTTGAGAATACTTATTAGACGCATTTGGATGTTTACCGGGCCTTGTAGTCTTCGACATATCGCGATTGCGATCGTCTGGAAATGACATTGTCTTCTGTCGTGTGACAGCGAACAGTAACTAATTTCATTTGATGTATTGAAAGTCATAAAATGCAAATGAAAGTACAGATTCTCGTGCGACAGGGGTATTAGAGGTTTTGGAGGAACGTAAGTCACACATAAATAAGGCAAAACAAAGGAACTAACTAAAATAATTATGTTGACCAAAACAAGAATAAAAAATTTCTAGCTGTACACTGAGGTGTATTTAACCAGCAAAATATTCAAATTTAACTTATAAGCATGCTATAACGATTTAGATTGTCTAAATCCCGCATATGTCTCTTAATAATCGTTGGCGAACGAAAAGGTAAGCTACACACCAACGCCGGCTGCGGCGATACACAGGTAAGAAATTGAAACTATCCATTTTGCCATATAACATGCTCACACATATCATAAACACGCCGGCATAAGTTTCCGAAAAAAAGAAGAAAAACACAGAAAGACCAGCAGATATCAACAAGAACAAAAACAAAATTCATGCAGATCCAACGCACACGTTATAACCCATGCGAAGAGAAGCTTAAGTCGAGCTGTTAATTAAATACTTTACAGCTAACACTGATGCGTACAATTGACTGATGACTGGAGAAAGCAAAGAAAAGTACGACACGTTCTAAGCAATATTTAGATTTTTTGCGCCTCTTGTGTCGCGGTGCTATTCTGCAGGATTGGCCAACAACGAGCACACCCCCAGCGGCATGTACCGAATGTCTATGTCAGAGAAATTGAATTGAAAAATTCGGGAAATATAATAAACCACTCTATTAACAGATTGGTGTAGTTTAGAGATATACGTGAGCCGTAATTATATCTTTATGTTTTACGTGGCAATCGTGTGTAGTGGGCCATGGCCATTCTGTAGGATTGGAAAATAACCAAATGGGGGGGAGGACCCCCCCCCACCCCCAATAGTGAGCTGGGAAATCAAATAAAATAAACGGAACCATAGAATTCGTTAACTGTAATTAACGATTACGTTCCCAAATTGGTGTGCTATAGATATCCCTGAGAGCAGAAATTATATGCGCCGGTTTCATGTAGGAAGTATCTTTTTTTCGTTAGGCAGGAAAGAGCTGGGCATATTTGATGAGCACAGACGCTTTACATGCGCAAGTCCGTGGGTACTTTAATAATATTTGTACTATTATATCCACATACGTATTCGTCAAGACAGCAGCCACGACCAGGAAAGTATGGGAGGGAGTGATAAACAGTGCATGCTTTTGTTACTTTCTCAACGAAAACTGTGGTTGATTAAAGAGTGGATATCTTAGCTATAAGTTTAGACGTTCCGCGTGTCTGACCTCCTGGCTAGACTTTGCGAGCCTTTGGGAGCCTTTTGTTAAAGTCGCATGAAACGTTGAACTCAAATATTATGATGAAGTTCGCGTGGGAGAGGTAAGGGGGATCACATTGTGCACACGGCAGGCGCATCGAAGCAGCAATAAATAGGGTAAAATGAAATCCCAAATCGAGAAGAAACAAACACACTAACAGAAATAGAATTGTGAGGCCTAATAAATAAAAAGACCCTAGTTATCTTAAACCTACCACGCTCTCCGTGATATTGCACAAGTTCAAGAACGCGGTTTCAAATGCGGAAATTCAAATTCCGCGAACAGAATCGAACGATAGCGAATGCTTACATAGATTTCAATAAAAATATGGGAAATGGAACACCTGGTTATGACGTTAGAGTGCACATAAAATCTTTTTTTTTTTCATAGGACATTAAGCAGGTCGTCTCTTGCCCGGAAGCAGTCGACGTACATTTGAAAACGTATTCTGCGAATACAAACGAGATAAAAGGGTCATATTTCTTAGCAAACCCTTGGGTTCCAGAAAACTGAGGCGGACGTAAAGCCTTGCGATCTTTGACAATATGTGCACATGCAGCTTGAACGCGAGCACACCTAAAAGAAGAAGCAACTGCAAAGGGAAGCCTGACTGTGCGTCCGAAACTGCCTGACTGTGCACTTTGAAAGCAATGTCGCCAGTCCCTGAGAGATGTTGGAAATAAAGTGAGGTGGAATGCAATAAATAAATAAAAAAAAGAAGCCCAGAGCAAAGCTTGCTGTCTTGGCATGCAACGCCGTGCCGGGATTAGAGCTAAACATGCTGCTTATAGAAGCATGCAAATGCTACGGAAGACTAAGCAGGGAGCCGTGGCGGAGACGGCGATTTCTTTGCGAATTCTCGTGCATGTGAGACGATACGCTCTACCGCGGCTAAGCTGTGACAGTGGACGGCCCACCCAGCAGCTCCGGTATTCGCCGAAAATCCCCGTATCGGGAAGGAAGGCTCGGTGCCAACGTTGGCAAACCTCGCGTTACACGAAGCACGGCGTGGCTGAGCTCGCTTCCATGCAGATTCGTGGATGCTGGCAAATGCTAATCCCTCGGGAGTGGTAAGAAAACACAGTGCGCAGGGGAAGAAACATTGCGGGAAAAAAATACAAGATAGAAAACCTGTTGGCAGTCCGAAGAGTCGACCAAACTGTATGCTAGACTAAAAGTTCAGTCGGATGTGCATGACGATGACGTTTATGAGTTGTGCGCGGTATATCCTCTTGCAGGAAGAGGTGAACTTAACAAAAACGTTAGGAGAGATAAAGAGAGAGTGTGTGTTTAAGGAATAAGAGAAGGAAAACAAGGAGTTTAGGTGTGCAGCTGGCTACCTTGTACTGGTATAAGGGAAAAGGTTGTAGAAGATGAGGGAAAAAGAATATGAGAAAAAAAAAGAAAGCTCTTCGATGCAGACTGTGGACGTCTGTGCAAACACGCCGGACGGTGGGGCTCTTTCGTGAAGCCCCGATACCTACTAAAGACTTAGCTGCTGCGCCTTTCAAGTCTCATGGACCCACGTCAGTGGGGTATGGAATCCAGGAACTCTACTTGTCAAAGGAATAGTGTTTACGAGTTCATCTAGAGTGTTGAACAGTATTATTCTATGCGAGCTAAAGCGAAATCCCGGAGGAGGAAAGACTAGGTTGCCTCTCTGCACTCACGAACCTCACAATGAGGGGTGCAGTTTGTCAGAACCATAAAGGCGTATTTATTTAGGAAAGTCACTCGAACTATGGATCATGTAGGACAGATGAGCCACCAAAAAGTAATGTGCCCATTTGGGCAATCCTTTAATTCTTAATCCATCAACACTGTGTTTGACTACAAAGGTGTAGTAAAAAAGGTATTGTTAACTTCTAGTGTAGCGCAGTTTTAAAAGCTTAATGTGAAAAGCATGTTGCCATGTGTATAGGACGATATATTCTACTACTGTTAGTAAGATATATTGAGCAACTAAACCTGAAATTTAGAGAAAGCAGATGAAGTTGAAATTCCCGCGTGTGGCGTAACTAATATCAGGCTTTACTTATGTTTTCATTGAAATTTGTATTTAGGTTTCTACGCAATTTTTATTTAGAAGCCCCAACACCGTTGCTCACAAGCGATACTTCGACACACTGGCTTGATCACTTATAAAACACGTCGTATGAAATACTTCGCTGCAAAAATATGTAAGCGTCAGTAGTGTATTGCTTTGCATAGATTTTGATCAGCTTAAAAAGGTAATGTCGCGTTCAAACTCGTACGTGAATGAAACTTTCGCAAGTGGAAATCTCACTCAATCGTAATAAAGCTGCGGTCCAATGAGATCGCAATATATAAACGGCACAGTGCAAAGTGTACGTCCCTAGCGGTAAATAGATAAAATTTTGTTGATAGTGCCCAGTTCCGGTAGTACTTCTTTTCATTATTTTAAAGAGTAGTCCTTTGGTGAATTTTCTTGCCTACATTCCTGAAATTTGGTATGCCTGCTGGCTCCAGTATTGTTGTGTGACTCTTAGCGTTCTTTAATATACGTGCTTCCTCTAGGCTACAGAATCTCCCCAAAATTGCTTTATGTTTCGTGGCTTAATCTCATCTCATTCGGTGGCACCTCTTTCGGCCAAGAAAGTTGCTCCTGTTTTACTTGTATTGGTCGTTCGAAACCCATCGTGAAACATTTTCATTCAATATCTTTTTCATGTATTTCACAAACACTCGTGTTACTAACAAAATTGCGCAGGAATCTCCTTCTGGCATTTCCAGCGACACTCATCCGCCTTGCCCGAGGCGGATGAGATTGACTTAAACATAGCTCCTTGACTAAATCCTGCATTACGGCAATAGCTAAAAGCCCTTTCTTTACAGAAAGAACCTTTGTAAAGAGCGGCAAAAAAATATCAAATATTTTTGCTTGATTGCTGCTTGAAATCACGCGCTCTCATTAGAGCCATTGTTTTCTTTAAGAAGTATTTATGTCTTCCTTTCAACCGCGTCAGATGAGAAAATATAATAAAAGTATCCGAACTGAATTCACCTCGCCTGTCACGACCGGAAGAACTTGTTGGTTTGAACGAATGATGATTGCGAACTAGACACTGAAATTTTCTGTAATAAGTATTATCTGCGACTAGAAATTATTATTTTGGGATAACCGTTAATCAGTCTCGTAATAAAACATTCACAGCTTTATCATATCTTCTCTAAAGAGAAAGCCTGCCACATGCTTTTACGCCCAAATGATAATATGGGATGATGTATCGTAAATAGGGCACTCGCGGGTTGTCCTTCTCCAGAAGGGAAAGAACAAGGCTGTTAAATTCAGCAGTCAGATAACGTCAGCAGTAATGCATACAGAACTTTAAAACGTTCAACCTTGAAAAAGCTCCTAAATGGAGCATGAGCCACCGGCATTCAATAATCATTCCGCTGAGAACACGCGGGTCATTCCTAAAATCTTCACAACAATACGATGATTACCGGTGCACTCTTTCATCTAGAAGATTGTCGGGTCTTCACCAGCGGGGACGGAAGTTGCAAAAACAAAACAAGCATCAGCGTTGACATTTAAAGTATGGAAAGTTGTGCGCGCTGCTGCAGAGGGAGGCCGCAGCTCCGATCAACGCATGCGTAATTCGCAGGATCTCGCATTTGAGACACGAAGCTTTAGGCACCGTCTACGAAGCAGGGTTCGCGAGTGGGGACTAAAACCAGGGGCGCGCTGAGCAAATTGTGATTGGGGAACAGCGGGTTTGGCACAGAGACTATAACTAGTGAGCAGTGAAGCTGCGCACCCTCCCGGCCTGCATGACGAATTGGCCTATACGAAGCGGGAGATGGCGGAATCGCCCTGATGCTTCCGTAGCCCTCATTACTTTGGCTTCGTGGCCGATAGTTTCAGGCAAGGGCATCCGGTTCGCACTCTAAGCTGCGGAGTTTAATATTCCGCGCGCGCAAGTCTCGTGTGAATAACTTATTCTTGCCGGCTCCTTCCTTTATCGTAGAAAGGTTGATGCGCGCACGCATGCAGGCACGCACGCACGCATGCACGCACGGTCCTGAACGTAGCAACACAACTCTTGAATGTAGGAACTTCAGTAGCGCCATTCTCGCTTTCTACTTAGTGGGTGGGTAGTCGAACGTCTCTAACAGACCCGCTTCCTCACTGCTCCCCTCACCCCCCCTCTATCTCGCTATGTGCCCGCGTGCGTGCTTCTGTACGAGTATGTGAATACATACTTTCCTCTCTCTTCTTCTATAAATGGGCTCCCCTTCACCACTTGCCGTTCCACATTTCTGTCTGTCCTTACCCCTTCCCGAGTGTAAGGTGGCAAACCAGACGTTTGTCTTTCGATTATCCTCGGTGGTTACGAATCCCATTTCTCTCTTTCCCTCTATCATGCTGCTTTGTTACAAGTTTGCTCATTATCAGACTCAAGTTTAGGGCCCAACCACTGAAATGCTCCTGCATAGAAATAACATAAAATAATTGTGTCCTCGTACTGTCTATAACGCGGTGACTGGCAAGAGGGAGAGAAAATGTCTGTTTAAAAAAATGCATCCCATAATGAATTCGCGCCGACGAAGCATCCGCGTTGTTTTTTTTTTCTACTTATGCGCCACAAATTCTCCAACAGCGCTTACAAAGCAACGCGTTGTCTTGCTCGCTCATCTCCGCGACGAATGCTAAGAAGGGGCTCCACGAAGCGGTTTGACCTTAAGCTTTTATTCACAGTCAGTTTTGCTTTCTTTATCTCGTTCAATACCAACACATGTCGCACTCAAGTGCCGTCCTCTCGGCCGAGAATACGAATTACGGCCTGTTCCATCGTCTGAGTGTCTAGATGCATCTTCATCGCACGAAGCCAGAAATAATGCCGTGCTAGCCCAGCATTGAGAGTACGCAGCATCGTCCTTTTTATACGTTCTTTTCATTTCACTTCTTTCTTTGCCCTGGGGTGACCCCTACGTTCTTTTGTTACAGCCGTCTTGCGTTTTAATTCTTTTTTTCTGACGGCGCTCTTTATTTGGTTTCGAAATTTTGCTTAATATAAATGGTGAATTAGTGTGAGTGGATGGCGAACCATAAAAATGCTGAAGGTGCTCTCGCAAATAGCGTCATGGTTCTAAGCCAGCTTCTCCATCTTCGTCGCTTTTCATACGTGCCCCGCTTTGCCGCTGGTCTCGGTCGGAGGAACACCATATACTACGTTGCGTGCTGCTATCTCGCGGATTGCCGGCGTAATGAGCTAGTTACTTCGCCGACCATAATTCTTGCAGAGAGACACTCGATTTTTTATGAATAACAATAGTCACATTTTTTTCCCCTTTCTTCATGCCATCGTCTTCTGACATCGTATTTTACTGTAAGGGTGTATAAATCCTGTACGTTTCGCATTTACTTGCGTGTGTAGATGCATGTAGCAAAACAGCAAAACTGCTTTTAGAAAGAAAGAAATCCTAATGGACAGAACAATGTTCAAGGAGCATATATAGTCCTTCAAAAGAAGAAAGACGGCATGGAATTAGGAACGGGTGAGCACTTATAAAACGCGGAAAGCGCATCGTACCCTATAGTAGCTTTCTTTTGTCGTTAATTTTGCTTCTGTCCCCGATACGTCGTCATTGTCTCGACGTTGAGAGCGGCGCGTGGACAGTAGTTCCTACCTCTTTGGAGAACGTTACCAAGATGGTGTTGTTCTGGGCCCATGAATGGGAGGGAGCGTTGAGGTGTGGGAAAAAGCTTCGGTGGGGGAATCTGTTGCCGTTTAGGGAAAGACAGATGGAAGGACCGTAGTGCGTTACCTATGCAGTGTGTCCCGCGTAACTTGAGCGAAACATTAAAAATATGCATATGCACAAAGCTGGACCGAACCAAGGTAGTGTTATTTGCCATCGCTTGGAGATGCTCAGATTATTTTTGTATTCCGCCTAATTAGGTAATTAGTCTTAATAATTATTCAGCTTCTTAAGTATAATTAGATGAAAAGTGTTAAAGATAAAATTGTAGAGCAACATGAAAATCTGCCACTACAGCTTTCTGATGCTCAATACGCGCTACATGATAGTGTTTTTCGGAGCGTGAAAGAAGCTCTCAAATACACGCAAAATGCCTCTAGCGGCCAGTCGTGCGGCAATTTTGCGTGTATTTTTTATTTGACACCCTTATTCTAACTATAACAATAAATAAGGTGACTAATTATTAAGGCTAATCATCTAATTTGGCGTTATGCCAAATATTAATTTGAATATCTTCAAATGCGGTGAACAAGATTACCTTGGTTCAGTCCAGCTACGTGGGATTTGCATATTTCAAATATTTAGCTCAAGTTACGTAGGACACCCTGTATATACTCAGAGTATGGTTGACGTGAAGTTTTATTTGTGGTGACAGCTATTAAACACGCTGTCGTCAGCTGCATTCACGGTGTCTCGTGGCAAGCGTATTGTCTCAAGCGTAAGCGCGTTCTCCATTCCATAACGTCATCATTTGTTTGAAGGAAGAAATCAGCATGTTTCTTCGAATTAACAAACGGGAAAGAAAAAGCATGCGGACGAGTGACAGTTAAGCAAAAGTATGTTTTGTCAGTATATTGCAAATTTTGCCGATTTCATACATTTTCTTGGACGAAATACTTGATCGCTTGAGAAGCAAACGGTGGCAACGCGAAATATCATTCAAGAAACAGGCTGCCCTTTTGCTGCGGCCATTTCTACGTAGGAAAAACGGGGCGGTGTAATAATCAGATTATAATGGAACATAAAACGTTGTTAACCGGAAGTTCGCCTGCTAATCTTGCCTTACATTGCCAAGACTGCCAAGATTGTGACTGCATGCCGGAGTTAGATAAATGCGCGATATTGTACAGGCATAGAAATGAAGATACGCGTCTTATAGTCCAGGCATGGCATATCAAAATGGTGGGAGTACGTGCGGGAGTCAGCCTTTGATTACCTTAAATAAGGAAGAGATGAAATGCCTTAACAGTTCCCTCTCACGCAGACCGGCACGTGTACCCGATTGACACGTGTTGCTACCATTCCAGAACATGCGCAGATGAGTTTTGTGTCTTCTTTCTTAGTTCGCCTCAGTGTTTCGTTCATATGATAGTCGGCGTTCGTGTTGCCCACTTCTGTTCTATTGTGTCCGTGTGGGCACACCTTGCGCATTCTTTGCAATATGAATCTCTACCAACCAGCTCAGCTTGTTGTCGCTCTAATGCCCAAATTATTGTGTCATATCATAAGAAGCCAACAAACATTGACACCAAGGACAACATAGGGGAAATTACTTGTGCTTAATAAATGAAAATAAAGAAACGAAGAACTAATGGAAATTAAAGTGGATGAAAAACCAACTTGCCGCAGGTGGGAACCGAACCCACAGCCTTCGCATTTCGCGTGCGATGCTCTACCAATTGAGCTACCGCGGCGCTGTTTTCCCATCCACTTTCTTGCAAAAAAGGACGTCCCACGTCCGCCGCCAAGGTCTGTGTGTGGTGGCGCTGGCTAACACTCCCAGGGTTATACTAGGACACATAAATACCCAAGAAAGTGGATGGGAAAACAGCGCCGCGGTAGCTCAATTGGTAGAGCATCGCACGCGAAATGCGAAGGCTGTGGGTTCGGTTCCCACCTGCGGCAAGTTGGTTTTTCGTCCACTTTAATTTCCATTAATTCTTCGTTTCTTTATTTTCATTTATTAAGCACAAGTAATTTCCCCTATGTTGTCCTTGGTGTCAATGTTTGTTGGCTTCTTATGATATGACTAATAAAATCGGGACCCTCGGTTAACCTCCTTTCTTCTCGTTTATTCATAACGAGGGTCTCGAATCCGGCTACATTGATGCCTTCAGGTAGCATATGTGGGTTTATTGACCAGTTGCCTTCACCCAAAAAAGATCACGTTCTCGTGACGCCTGCGGCAAAAAAGGACGTCCCACGTCCGCCGCCAAGGTCTGTGTGTGGTGGCGCTGGCTAACACTCCCAGGTTTCTACTAGGACACATAAATACCCAAGAAAGTGGATGGGAAAACAGCGCCGCGGTAGCTCAATTGGTAGAGCATCGCACGCGAAATGAGAAGGCTGTGGGTTCGGTTCCCACCTGCGGCAAGTTGGTTTTTCATCCACTTTAATTTCCATTAATTCTTCGTTTCTTTATTTTCATTTATTAAGCACAAGTAATTTCCCCTATGTTGTCCTTGGTGTCAATGTTTGTTGGCTTCTTATGATATGACTAATAAAATCGGGACCCTCGGTTAACCCCCTTTCTTCCAGATTATTGTGTGTCATATGAGCTGAGCGCAGTTATCCATATGTGTTCAGATCAGTCACAGCACTCGTGTTTGGCACGTCGCATGAGACATGTTCAGATGACCCGATCGTGTTTGAACTGGGTTGCAGACCAAAAGTGGATAAATTGTACCGGCATCAAACGGACCAGTTCAATAATCAGAGCAGCAGTAATGCGCAGTTTGTTCGCTGGCTACGGCGAATGATAAAACAGTAAAGGCGCCATAGTGCACCAGAAAAAAAAAAATATATATATATATATATATATATATATATATATATATATATATATATATATATATATATATATATATATATATATATATATATATATATATATAAGCAAGCTGTCTAGTTGCTCCGCACAAGACACCTTCCAATTAATAATTCACCAGTCTTAGGGCAATGGTACCCTCTAAGGACATGTACCTTTGCCTTTGCCGTACCTTTGCCACCATACGCTCTTTGCCGTCACAATCGATTGCTGCCACTATCAGCCTGATAGCGCTGATCTCATATAAGGGTCGATCATTTTTCAACTTTTGAGGATTGTTTGGGAATGGCCTGGGGCACGAGAAATCGAAACCCATATTTAACTAATTAAGGAAATATTACGAATTATCTTCATAATTAATTACTTTAAGGTACATATTGTAATTCAGGAATTGTAGCAAGAAACATCCACGTCAATGAATTCCGAGGATGACACCAGTTTCGAGATATTTCCCAAAATGTGGGATGAAATACACGGGCGTTCCAGTTACTCTTGTGCTTCAATGCATAAAAGAGTCTTGTTAAAAAAAATAAAGGTAACGAGAGCGTAGTTTTAACGTACGTTTTATGGCGCATATCTTCAAACTTGTGTCATTCTTGAAATTTATTCCAAGTGGATAGGCCTTGCAGGCTCACCGGCTACAATTAGTCAATTGAAATAAGGGCCATACAATGATCAATTTAGAAGTTGATTAGTGCATTTTTATTTAGTTGAAAATGTGTTTTGATTTTTCATGCATGTCCACGCTTCTAAATAATCCAGCTCCAGGGCAAAATTATCCTTTTCTGCAACAGACGATTTCTTTAAATGTTTTGCTTTATTTACCTGTGCGCATAGCGACTTATGCAATTGTACATCTTCCTTCTTGACTCAAAAGCTGGAAAGCGGCGCGCTTCTATGTGCATTCGAGCCTTCCTTCTATGCGGGAGGCGACACAGGTTAAGGTGCAGCTTTGTTCATCAGCACGCGTTGCAATATGGGCATGCTAATCTCACGCACTGGCACTACTAAACTGTCGCGACGAAGAATCGTGCTGTAAAGATTCGCTCGAAACGATACAAGAGCGACCACCTTCACAGCAAAGGCTCCTTTGGCGTATATACGAGATGAGGCCTCGATAAGCTGGAGTTACCAAAAGCAATCACAAGTGAGAAGCACGAAAAGCGACGGCTTGCCGGCTTGGTGGCGCATGCTCGGAAGTACGAGGCGTATTCTATCTCGACCTATTGCGCTTTACGTTTGACGACGCAAAAGAACGTGTCAGCGCAGTTGCTTCCAGAACCAGTTGCTTCCAGGTGAACCAGAAACTCTGGAACACCTCCTGCTGGCCTGCCCTGCTCACCTGCAGCACCGCGGTCGACTTCTGCAAGAGTTCCACCGCCTGGGGCTCCCATGTTCATGACAGGAAGATATCCCCTTCCCCTGTCGTAATCAGCTACCAGCCTTCCTAAGTGTCGTCGAGTACCTCGACTCGTCAGGGCTCTCGGCGAGACTATAGGACATTTCTACAAAGATGGATGGCCTAACGGCCATCCCACCACCTCGGGCTTCCTGATCGGCCACTACTTCGCTTCCATCTCTACGACCCTCTACCTTTCTCCCTCCTACACTCTCTCTCTTTTAACCCCATCCCCGCCACCCTGCTGGCGCTGAGCCGTGCTCCCGCATGGGTTGCAGAAAATAGGGCTAGCCTTTTCTCCTTTCCCTCAAGAACCACTTCTCTCTCTCTATCTGCTTCCATCGCTCGATACAGCTGTGTCGAGGGCTGTACTTATGACGCTCGAAGGGAAACGCGTTTCACTAACAGCGCTCCAGACGGGTAACGGTAGAGTAGTGCCGATGGGAACACTGGTGGAATGTCGGCACGAAGGAAACGTGGCAAGACTTCGGGACTAACCAGGAAAGCGAGGTTCAGGGTCTGCAAGGCGATGTCGGATCCTGGAAGGTTCGACAGCTGAATTCCACCGTTATGGCGGTCGGAGGCCGACAGAAAAGTCGGACCACTTCTCTTTCCACGTAGAGTAGGCGAGGGCCAGTAAGGCTAAGTGAGAAAGAGTGGAGAGGGAGGTAAAGTGGTAAGAAAGTAGAGATAAGGAAAGGAAGGAGCATAGACACACAATCACAATCGGTCACTGTCACCGCATGCTGTCACCGCACAGCACAGTGTTGTGGTCGCGCCGCTGGCACGAGTTGTTGGCAACTCGGCGCTGACGCCCGTGGTTGCACCTGGGTCGCAAGCCCCAAGGGTAGCGTTGGCCTGGCGGCCTGGGGTACAACTGGAAGCATCCGAAGGTCCCGGCAAAGCATGAGTCGACTGGTAACAACAAAACAACTTGTTTATTCTAACATCGCAAAGAGTTGGCGGTCAGGTCGACCGAAGTAGAGAGACGGGAGTGCACTTTACTCAACAGAAGAAATCGGAGCCCTCCTTTGGCGTCCGGGGGCATCTGTTTTTATACTCTCGCAGTTGAGGGCAAGAAGGAACCCCTCTATAGACGAGCACGTGACTGTACAATGGGATAAGGTGACGCATACTGTCGTGTCGCCGCCGGTCGGGCACAATGGGGAGGAGAAGGTGGCTCACACTGTCGTGTCGCCGCCGGTCGGGCACAATGGGGAGGAGAAGGTGACTCCTACTGTCGTGTCGCCGCCGGTCGGGCACAATGGCACATACACTCACACACGCACATGAAGACACGTGGCATCGGAACATGCCTGGACGCGCTTGGCGGGGAGGCGTAGCGGCGACGCCGAACGGGCCAAAATGTCTGCCGCTTTGTTGCAGCCGCGCCGGCTAAACCGCGCGTCGTAGGCGAAACGTAACAGACCGTCCCGCCGGGGGAAGGAGATCCCGATGGACAGGGGACTGCATCCGCTGTCCGGAGGGATGTCGCTCGATGATGCTCATAACCGAAGTCGGGCGTCCCTCGACGTTTCTTGAGCGCAGCGCACAGAGAAGGCCTCGTTCTCTCGTTCAGGTTCGCACCGGACACTGCAAAGTGACTTCGGGAGAGTTCACATTTTTGTTCTCGTTCCCGGCAAGCGTTAGAACTACGCTGAAACTCAACCGCTCAGTCAGCAAGCACGGCACAACCCTCACTAAGCCCTGCCAGGCTCTTTCCCCTTCTATACCACTGCCTAGTTCCTTACAGTAGTCTAGCAGCACTTAGAACGCGTCCACAAATTGGAAAATTGCACTATAAAGCATGTCATCACTTTGAAACACTAAACAAAAGCAATATGTTAAAAATCCTGCCTCAGGAAGAAAAACATCAGTAACAAACAATTTTGAGGCTGATTCCTACGTTAGGGGCTTCGACTTAAGCCATCGGCGTTACCGTTGAGACTCCGCTTTTTGTAACGCACCTCAAAGGAATATTGTTGCAAAGCGAGGCTCCAGCGCAGGAGGCGGCCATTTTTGGGAGAGATGGTCTGCAGCCATTGGAGAGGGCAGTGATCCGTCTCAATGATAAACCTCGAGCCGGCTAGATAGCATGACAATTTCTGAACGGCCCACACGAGACATGCACACTCTTTCTCGATGGCGCTATACGCCTGCTCACGACTGGTCAGCTTACGATTAGCATACAGGACGGGGTGTTCTACTTCTCCATTTTCCCGTTGGCACAGTACAACGCCCATGCCTCGCTCACTAGCATCGCACTGAACAACGAACCCTTTTGTATAGTCTGGCGATCGTAGCACAGGCTGGCTTGTTAGGGCACTCTTTAGGGCGCTAAAAGCTCTTTCCTTTGTCTCGTCCCAGACGACTGTTTGAGGCTCTGTTTTTCTTAGAGCATCCGTCAGGGGAGCCGCGATATCAGAGTACCAGGGGATGTACCTCTGATAGTAGCCGGCGACACCTAAGAACGACCGAATATCGGTCTTCGTGCGCGGTTGCGGGAAGTCTCGCACAGCGGCCACCTTTATTTCAGAGGGGCGGCGACGACCCTGACCAATCACGTGACCGAGGTAGACAACCTCGGCCTGTGCTAACTGGCACTTAGGAGCCTTTACTGTCAAGCCCGCTTCGCGCAGGCGGGTTAGCACTGCCCGCAAGTGTGCCATATGCTCAGACCAGGATGCGGAGAATATCGCTACGTCGTCTAGATACGGTAAAGCGAATTCTTGCTGTCCCCGCAACACTTTATCCATGAGGCTTGAAAAACAGTATGGCGCGTTCTTCCAACCAAAACTCAACACTTTAGGACGGAATGTTCCCATTGGTGAAATGAACGCCGCATACCTACTAGCCTCTTCTGTAAGTGGAACCTGCCAATAACCCCTGACAAGATGTAGGGTGGAAATAAACTGAGCGCTACTAACTTTCTCAAGGCGCTCCTCGATGTTAGGGATCGGATAAATTTGATCCTTAGTGATGGAATTAAGCCTGCGGTAGTCGACGCAAGGACGAGGTTCCTTGCCCGGTACCTCAAGTAAAATCAAAGGGGAGGTATAATCACTCTCACCTGCCTCAATAACACCGAGCTGTAGAATTTTCTTTACCTCAGCCTCCATAATATCGCTCTGGCGGGGTGACACCCGGTACGCCTTGGATCGTACTGGCTCTGGGGAGGTAAGTTCTATGTCATGAGTAAGGACAGAAGTCCTACCAGGCCTCTCAGAGAACAGACCTTGAAACTCTTGTAAGAGCTGGTGTAGTTCGGTTTTCTGCTCACGCGACAGCGATGCTCCACTGACTAAGTCACTAATGACTTGACCGGTGTCTTCCCTGTTCGTCACTGAGCCTAGTCCCGGAAGCTCGACCGGAAGCTCTTCAGGAACGTTTACCATCATGCACACCACTGCTTCCCTTTGTCTATAAGGTTTGAGCAGATTACAGTGGTAAACTTGCTGTGCTTTCCGCTTTCCTGGCAGACTTACCCCGTAGTTAACGTCCGACAGTTTCTGAACAATTCGTGCTGGGCCCTCCCATTGCACGTCTAGTTTGTTGTTTAGCGATGTGCGCAATATCATGACCTCATCGCCCACCTCAAAACGACGGGCCCTGGCTGTCCGATCATAATAAACCTTGGCCCTCTGCTGGGCCTTTGCCATTGCTTCACCTGACAACTCCTGTGCCCTTCTTAAGCGTTCGAGGAGCTTAAGCACGTACTCCACCACGACTGGGTCGTCGCCCCTGCCTTCCCACGATTCTCGAAGCATGCGAAGCGGAGACCGAAGCGAGCGACCGTACACCAGCTCAGCTGGCGAAAACCCCGTAGCTGCATGCGGCGCGGTCCTTAATGCAAACATCACCCCAGGCAGACACAGCTCCCAGTCAGTTCGATGTTCAAAACACAATGCTCTCAACACGCGCTTCATGACGGAGTGGAGCTTCTCAACGGAATTCGACTGTGGGTGGTACACTGAGCTGTGTAGCAGCTTTACCCCACACCTTTCGAGAAAAGTTGTCGTCAAAGCGCTAGTAAACACTGTGCCCTGATCTGATTGGATTTCCTCAGGAAAACCAACTCGCGCAAATATGGACAGTAGTGCATTGACTATCTCAACTGAGCTGAGTTCTTTAAGCGGCACTGCTTCAGCGAACTTTGTCGCTGGGCAGATCACAGTCAAAATGTGTCTGTACCCCGTGGCTGTTACCGGCAGAGGTCCCACTGTATCAATAACGAGCCGTCTAAAAGGCTCCGTAATGATAGGTACCAACTTCAACGGCGCCCTCGATTTGTCCCCTGGTTTGCCCACCCGCTGACAGGTGTCACATGTCCTCACGAAATGGTCTGCGTCCCGAAAACACCCTGGCCAATAGTACTCTTGCAAGAGACGGTCCTTAGTTTTCTTAACTCCAAGGTGTCCGGACCACGAACCCCCATGCGTCAAGCGCAACAGATCCTGACGATAGCATTGAGGAACGATCAGCTGATCGAACTCCACTCCTCTGCGGTCTAGATACTTCCGGTACAGGACTCCACCTCTTTCCACAAAACGCGCATTTTTCCTGGCGATACCTTCCTTGACATTGCAGCGTACGTTTTCTAGGCTATCATCCTTCTTTTGCTCGGCTATCAAAGCCGACCGGCTGACTTTTAGCAACCTATCAAGTCCGTCTGACGTAGGCGCGATGAGCAAATCTGAAGATAGCTCTTCTAACTTTCCCGCATCGGGATTTTCCTCTCCGGTATCTGGTGCCTTTAACGTTACAGACTCAAGTTTATTCAGTTCGGGCGTGCTCTGAATATCAGCTTGCTGCACCTCTGACCCTTTTTCATTGTTCGATAACGTCGGCCCCGCAACTACCGCCTTTGCAGCGAGCTCCCGAACCTTCGATCTGGTTAAGGCCTGAACGCTAGCCTCACCAAACAAAAGCCCCTTCTCGCGCAGGAGGTGATCGGACCTGTTTGAAAATAGGTACGGGTACTGGGGGGGCAGCATAGATGACACTGCCGCCTCCGTCTCAAGCGCTCCGAAAGGTCCTTCAATAAGCACTTTTGCTACTGGCAGACACACGCTATGAGCTTCCACGGCTTGCTTGATCCATGCGCACTCGCCCGTGAACATATGGGGCTCTACGTAAGAGGGGTGAACTACATCCATCGTAGCTGCGGAATCGCGAAGCACTCGGCACTCTTTCCCGTTCACGAGGAGGTCTCGCATGTAAGGCTCGAGAAGCTTCATGTTCTCGTCAGTGCTGCATAATGAAAAAAACACAACTTTTGGTGTTGTTTCCGGACACTGCGCCGAAAAGTGACCCGGCTTCCGGCACGTATAACAAACGCTCGCTTGCCTCATCTCGAACCGCTTTCTGCGTTCGGCTTCGGTTGCCGCCGTCTCCTTTCGTTCGTTTTGCCGCCGTCTCCGCCGTCTCCTTTCATCCGCACTACGTGTGTTCCCCTTTGCTCTCATGGGTGTGAACTTCGGCCTCTCAAACTTCGAGCCAAATTCATCCTTTTGACCGTCCTTAGCCCCGCGAGCCCGACGCGTCACAAACTCCTCGGCTAGCTCAGCGGCTTTAGCCACCGTACAAACGTCTGGCCTATCCAAGACCCAGTACCGCACGTTCTCAGGTAACCGACTATAAAACTGTTCTAGCCCGAAACACTGCAGAACTTTCTCGTGGTCACCAAACGCTTTCTCTTCTTTGAGCCACTCCTGCATGTTTGACATAAGCCTGTACGCAAACTCTGTGTATGACTCACTTCTGCCTTTCTCATTTTCCCGAAACTTCCGACGGAACGCCTCCGCTGACAGCCTGTACTTTTTTAGCAGACTCGATTTCACTTTGTCGAAATCCTCTGCCTCCTCTCTATCCAAGCGAGCGACTACGTCGGCCGCCTCGCCGGGTAACAAAGTGAGCAAGCGCTGTGGCCACGTTTCCCGAGAGAACCCCTGCTTCTCGCACGTTCGCTCAAAGTTAACCAGGAACAAACCAATGTCCTCTCCAAGCTTAAACGGCCGCATCAGGTCAGTCATTTTGAACAATACTCGTTCTCCTGCACCGTGTGCCTGACTTCCATTACGAGCGCGTTCCATCTCTACCTCGAGACGCTTCATTTCCAAAGCGTGTTCGCGCTCTTCTTTTTCTTTCTGCTCTTTAAGTTCGCGCTCCTGTCTCTCTTTTTGCTCTCTAAGTTCGCGCTCCTGTCTCTCTTTTTGCTCTTTAAGTTCGCGCTCATGTCTTTTTGACCTCTCCTCAATAGTCTCAAGGCATTCCGACAGCTCGTCATCCTCAGCCTCTAACTCAAGAATAGCCTTTAGCAGTTCTGGTTTTCTGAGTTTGTCCGAGACATCCAGACCCAACTCTCTTGCAAGCTCCAGCAATTTCGGTTTGCGCAACGACTTCAAATCCATGGCTGCTCTGAATGCTGCTTTCTCTACTGCCTAATATTGTCTTGCCGCAAACTAACCCGGCAGCAACGACAACCACAATTACCAGCTCCGTTTCTGACACTAACAAAAGCCTGGCAAAGCTCAGAAGAAGAAAGTCCCGCACTCACCAAACCTCGCAGCCAAGAGTTCAGCGCCGTCGTTCCGCTGCAGGCAACCAGTCATCACACAGGGCTCGTTGCACTGCTCCCGGATCGTTGTTGAGCTGCTCAGCATACAGTCAACTGCATCTCTTCGCTGCTGGCCTCCGTTGTCGCGATCTCACCGCTGGCAGACAGTTGTTGTGGTCGCGCCGCTGGCACGAGTTGTTGGGAACTCGGCGCTGACGCCCGTGGTTGCACCTGGGTCGCAAGCCCCAAGGGTAGCGTTGGCCTGGCGGCCTGGGGTACAACTGGAAGCATCCGAAGGTCCCGGCAAAGCATGAGTCGACTGGTAACAACAAAACAACTTGTTTATTCTAACATCGCAAAGAGTTGGCGGTCAGGTCGACCGAAGTAGAGAGACGGGAGTGCACTTTACTCAACAGAAGAAATCGGAGCCCTCCTTTGGCGTCCGGGGGCATCTGTTTTTATACTCTCGCAGTTGAGGGCAAGAAGGAACCCCTCTATAGACGAGCACGTGACTGTACAATGGGATAAGGTGACGCATACTGTCGTGTCGCCGCCGGTCGGGCACAATGGGGAGGAGAAGGTGGCTCACACTGTCGTGTCGCCACCGGTCGGGCACAATGGGGAGGAGAAGGTGACTCCTACTGTCGTGTCGCCGCCGGTCGGGCACAATGGGGAGGAGAAGGTGACTCCTACTGTCGTGTCGCCGCCGGTCGGGCACAATGGCACATACACTCACACACGCACATGAAGACACGTGGCATCGGAACATGCCTGGACGCGCTTGGCGGGGAGGCGTAGCGGCGACGCCGAACGGGCCAAAATGTCTGCCGCTTTGTTGCAGCCGCGCCGGCTAAACCGCGCGTCGTAGGCGAAACGTAACAACAGTAACACTTGCAGCACTATCAACATCTGTTCAGCGTACAGCCGCTTGTCCAATTCTGACGCCCTCAAAAAACGCACCACTGCCCTCGTCGCCCTCTGCTGCGATGGCTTGTGATGGCGGCATTTGAAAATAAGCTCCTCTGTAAGAGGTCTTCGGTCAAAGCGCGCTATCGCGATTGCGAGTGATTGTCTCTGTAAGTTATAGCGAGGACAGTCACAAAGAAGGTGTTGAAGAGTCTCCTCGTTACCACAGTCCTCACACGAGGCGTCGTCGGCCTATCCAATTCTGTAAGCAAAAGACTGGAAGTTGTTACATGTCCTCTAGGGAGCGTTCTGCCGTAAAAAAATTCAAATTGGCTCAATAATAGCCGAGATAGAAATATTTCAGTGCCGCTAACCGAATATTTCAGCAGGCAGGCTCCACTGCCAAGCGAGACGCTCTCTTCACGCGCTCCGTCTAGCCTACGGAAGCTAAATTCCTTCCCTGCGTTCTCCCATACAGGACCTCCAGCATCGCATGACGCATACGTCTCATGCCCTGCCTTAATATTTTTTTTTTTTGCTGCTCGCTTTTTTTTTCGGCGCTACGCACTTCCACGTGGTGTTGTGTCGTCCGCGCAGCAGATGATTTTGCACGCTGTGCACAACGAAACATGACTAGGGGCACAATTTATTGCTACACGAATACTGAGGCACAACAAGGGGATGATCGCAGAACATGATCACGTGCTGGAACATGGTAGAAAATGGCATAGTTTCGGTACCTGCGCACGTGACCGCACAACCATGGGAACAAGCAGACGATGCTGAAGTACATCTCTCTTGTTTCGGTGTGAAGCAAAAGAAAAAAAAAAACACGCAGAAATCCCGTTTGTGTGTTTTATCATTTCTCTAAACTTCAAGCAACAGATCGCACAGATAAAAGAAGTCGTCAGGAATAATTATCCAAGTCACATGTCACCACGAGGGACGTCACAATGCGGACACGACAACGTAGGCGCAGGGCACGACTACGTCACCGTCCGGTTTGGAGCACGGCGGCCGCGAGAAGGAAAGATGGCGTTCGGTTTGAAATTTCAGATCTTTCGGCGGCGTGTAGCGATGCAATACTTTGCAGACACGATCGTTATCGTGCTATGTATGCTCTGCGCTTGTCAGCTCAAAATGGCCGGACCTGGTGAGGGGCCCTTTAAAGCCCCTCTAGTGATGTGCGAAGGGCCAGGCAATCTGCTGGTGTTCCAGGAAACCGTGACTTTGTGTTTGGGCTTTTCGTCACCATGACCAAACTGTTTTCTATCATTGATGGAAGTGCGTGCTTCAACGAATGGAAGCTATTACAGGCACGCTGCCAAAGTCAGCGCCTGCGAATGGCACCAACGCGAACCTAAGCAATGAGATAAGAAAAGCGAACGCCTAAAGAAATAAACACAGGCACGAAGTGCGTACTATATCCATTAATGGAGCACTGTACGCACAAAATCGTATGTTCGCAAAGTAGTAACGTTTGCGAGACGGTTTAAGGCATCGCATTAGTTTAGCGACTATCATTTTCTGTTAATGAGAATGAGTGTCCGGGTTAAACTGAGCGCTGGTTAGTTACACTACATTATAATGAGGCAGGTGTCCTAAATTACTTACGAACTTTATAATATATATACACGTGCACAAAATAGAGTGACATAACTCCATTACGGCGTGCGTCAAAGGCCAGGCGTATATCTTCTCCATGTTGAACGCCATGAATAAACACTCTCGCTAAGTACGGACGTGAGCCAATAATTACAGGAAGCGATAAGAAAGTGAAAGGACTTAGCATAAGGTACGTTTAGATGGATCAAGAAGCTGGTGAATTTGACCTTGACTGCGAAATTTCGTACACTTAAAAAGGGATGATAATCGTGACACAATCTCTTATTTGTATTACGTGGTGCACAAATCAGCGTTTACAAACGACCGCAGTTACAAAGTGGTTCGCGCAGAAAATAATGCTTTCTTTTTTCCCAAGCTCGATTCCTCCCGGCTTTGGGCACTAATTCGTCACAAGGGCCTACAAGTCCTTACAAAACAAACGAATAATTAATGAAGGCAGAGCTGGATCACTTCATTCATATACATACTGATAGAGCCACTCGTAGCGCCATTTTTGTTTGCCAACCGACGTCTCAGGTTCCCCTTTTCCAGTGATATCTAGAAGCGAAACGGCGTGTGCACGGGTTTGTGCTTAGGGCTGAGGGGCTGTAGCAAAATTTGACTTTGTCGAGCTTCGTCACGAAAAAGAGCATAGGTCCGTTTTATTTCAAGTGCCATGTCAAAAGGACCAAGGGCTGTGTGAAAGAAAAAAGTGCAACTAAAGGGTTTTTACGGGTGACAAAAGCCATGCCGCTCTGCTAATCATTTCGTATGGTACGCGTTACCGCGATGTCCTCTGCCATATAAAAATGGCTTGCCAAGAACGTCGAGATTGTCTGCCTGCTACCTGTGGGCCGTTAACCCAAAGGCAACGTATTTTGCAAGTGCGGCAAGCGCGCACGAGATGACCACTGCCAGAACGTTCTGCCAAACAAGATGAAGCATCTTGTGTCTATCTCCAACGAACCGCAGCGCAAAAAGTTGTGGAAAGAAGCGATTAAAAGAGCACGAAGGAAAGCCATAATGAAGACTAGAATAATGGCGGAAAGCGGCGAAAGAAAACAAAGGTTGTAAGATAAGGAGAACACTATGGTCGACCGTAAATAGAAAGTCGAGACAATTAAAGCAGCAACAAGGGAAGAAAAATGATGTTCTGCTGGCGCCGCATGGTATCAGAGCCCACATGTTTCCGTATTCGCCGACGCTGGGATCAACAAATAAATAAAATTCCGGCATTCGTTGTCTCGCGTTTCTTGCGGCGTTTGGGTCTGTTCGCTCGCACGCTCGCCTATCGCAAACTAAAAGAGAAAACTGTTCAATGCACAGGGGTGTGCCCAATAAGTTAACGCGAGTGAGCTTCAGGCGAGCTTGCGAGCCGCAGCCGAAGAGGGACGCCGCACGTCGGCCCGGCGTGTGCACGCGTGAACGGACTGAGGACGAGCGACTCCAATCGGGAAGACGGACAAGCGGATAGAACACGCCGAACATCCAACCGCCCGAGTTTCTTTGGCCAAAGAAAGCCAACACAAGGGAGGGGGGTATGATCGCGTTAGCCACCCGGGGAGCAATTTGGGATAATGTGCGACTAAACCGAAGAACAGAGGTGAGAAAAGCAATCGCAGTTTGCAGAGGAGCTGAACACTGCTTTGTGTAGAAGTACAGAAGGAGAGAGAAAAAGAGAGAGAAAGATGAGAAAGATTGGTTGTGAGCGGGCGAGGGGGGGGGGGCGGATGGGAGGAGCTGTCTCTCTTGACGGGCATGCAAGAGTCGTCTGTCCTGACACTGGTTGCAGCGAAGAGGAATTACAGATGATGACTGGTGACAGTCTGTCGCGTTACGTCACAACAAGCAGGGGAAGAGGTGACCATGGAATAAAGACTTACTTCCAGCGCCATTCCCTTGCTATACGCCTGACGCTAATTCGGGCAGCCCCCGGGGCAACGCAAGGAGGACCTATCGAGCGAGGTCTGCAAGTTGAGAAGTGAGCGCCTCGGTTGGAGATTTTTTGTGCTCCTGGTGGCATCAGCATTACTCCTGTCGCGTTCGATGCGAAGTGCGCTTTTCGCCGACGTGAGTGCACGAGCTGTATGCGAAAGCATGACACTGTCACCAGGTTCGTGACTTTCTTTCGTTATTTTTTTTTTCTATTTTATGCTTAACGCCAGCAGCTCCTGCGGCTTTTTTTTTTTTTGTTGTTGCATCACGTTTGACTGGAAGCAGCGGAATGTGCCGCCCTGTCGATCGATTGAGAAAGCAATTGACGCGATCGTGAGGAACCAATATGCAGCCTTCCGACCCACGCGATTGTCTGTGTGCTGGAAACGCCAGTACGTCGAGCTTTCTTTCTTTGCTGTTTCACTCCTTGACGGTGGGTCGTGGGAGCTGCGAGTGGCACATTCCAGGCTCTTCCCAATAGCAGGTCTCTTTCTTTTCTGTTTTCTTCTCTTTAACTCATGGCTTTCCTCTGCGTTTGCGTAGCTGATGCGACATTCCCTGGCGGATGAACATGCATACACGTATCGACTTTTGCGAGCGCTTCAAAGTTAGCACTATTTCCTTCTTGTCTATCGATCTCCTTCTCCTCCTTCCGCAACTATATAGCAGAAAATTGGATTTCTTATTCTGGTTAACTTCCCCGCACTCCTCCGTCCTTCACAATGTCTCCCTCGCTCCCTTTCGATGGTAGCTGCAGCCAGAAGATAAACTACTCTAACTCTCGGCCACCAGAAGCCCTCTTCACGTCCTTGATGTTTTCGCCATCGTCTTTCATGATTTTCCCGAGATATTTCGTGAGGTAAAACATGTGCATTACTTGAGACCAAAGTAATGTCAAAACATGAATCTCTTTAGAATCGTAATTTACTGCGCTCTACCCGGCGTGGTAGCGCAGTGGCTCGAGGCCGTGGACCGTGCGTGCACACTAATTAAAGAAGGTGTTTAAAGTTATTCCGGACTCCCCTCCCCCCCCACCCTTCCCCTCAGGCGTCCTTCATAATGAGACCGTCGTTTGGGCACGTAATATCCTAAACTTTATTCCAATTTATTGCGCTCTCTATTATTTGGGCAACTAGAAGGCCAATACCGTCCGCAAACAACGTGTTGCGACTGTGGCGCACCGTAGCGACAGCAATGCTACGCACACGCCGCGTTCTCTTCTTGAATGCTCTTCTTTACTGCGGACTCTTATCGACCACATTTGCCCTCCCTATCGGACGTGCAGCCCACTGAGCGTGACCAAGAAACGGCCGTAACAGGAAGGAACAGCGCCAAATATTCGCGCGCGCCATCTTCCGTGCGGGACAGAAGGATAAAACAAAAACAAGTTAACACGCGGAGGGTGACTGTTCGAGAAGTGAAAAGAGCGTGACGTACACAGAGCCGAAAAAAAAATTGTTGACGCAACATAAAATGCACACAGGAATAAATGTAGCGTAGAAAACAAAAGATGGACGACGGATGGTGATCTCGACTTCAAAGAAACCCAGACGATGCAGCATTCGACTTTATCGCGAGTGCATTTTATTTGTCGTTTTCGCACTCTATCCTTTATTTTCTGTGTCCTAGGGCACAGTCGAGATGCGGTGTTAAATTTGAAGACATTGCTTTTCGTAACCGTTGAAGTTTTGCTGGGAATTATCCTATCCTTTTTTTTTACCTTGCACAGCCAACGGTTAGTCGAAAAGCGTCGTCAAATATTCACGACTCATTGTCATTTGCTTAGGCCTACAGTCGGCTTCGGAACCTGGGATCAGAGTAAATTCTTTTACGCCCTGGTCAAGTCGCTCAGCGCAGAAGCGGCCCTACCGGAGGTTCAAACTTCCTGTAAGAGGAAAGCAACGTGTTCCTTAGGTTCTCCGCTTCATCCTCCAATAATGACCACTTAGCCTCTACGCTTTCAAGTCAAACTAGAAAAATAAAAGAAGGGTAAGAACAACGCGCACAGAGCTCACTAGAATCGGCCGTCAACCTA